>NC_046608.1:3538048-3895836 GCF_011750605.1 Drosophila busckii | reverse complement strand
GGCCACATACATTTTGCCATCGATGAAGAGCGCCACGCAGGCAGTGCAGCCACCTGCCTCGCGATAACGATTCCTGTCCTGCTCTATGAGCGCGTCCATGTGTATAAAAGCCGTCTCCAGTGCGCCAATGATGATCTCATCCTTGCTGACGCGCCGCTGAAAGTATATGGGATGTGGAAATGTGGGATTCATGGGCGTCTTGGACTCGTTGTCCGCCTCGCGCGGCAGCAGCAGCTCAATGCAGTCGACGAGCGTCTCGTGCAGTATGTGATGGAATTGATGTGAAGCAGCCAAAGCAGCGCCGTACCCAGCATGGCCATCAAACACGCCAAAGTATGTGTATGGCAAGTCCGGATGCACATGCTCTGGATCCGACAGCACTTGCCTAAAAAAAAAGCAAACAAATTGAGTTTATGTAAATTGGGTGTGTGCAATCGTTTGCACTTACCGACAAAAGGCGCCCTGATCCTCGTTCCACTCGGACTTGCCCGAGTTGACGCACTCCGCATAGCCCGTAGCCCAGGGCAGCAGATTAATGTCACGCGGCACAATTATGGGCCGCACATTGTGATCCGCTGAGGCGCGCAGCTCGTCCGATGTCAACAGCTGGAGGAACGGCGGTCGTGCATAGGCAAACTTGTCTGGCTTTGGCTGGCCCAGACGCAGCCCACCGCGCTGGTAGTCGCTCTCGCTGCTGGGCAGCGGCGGCAAATCCGGCGCTATGGCCGATATAAAGCGATTCTTGAAATTGTTGAACATGGTTTAAGCTGCTGTCGCTGCTTTGTTTACGTTCTCGCTATTGCGCGCTCGCTCGCACACACTTGTCTGCGCTTTGGGCAGGCTCAATGGTCTTGGCTCTCTCGCTCACACTCGCACTGACGTGGCGGCGCTGACTGTTTTTGTTTTTGTTGGAAGACTGCGTTAGTTTTGACGTTACACTTAGTGCCTTATTACGATTATCTTGTGGCTAGAATCTAATGAGGAACCAGCTTGCAGTTGGCGCAGTTTTTTTTTTCGCTTATCTGTGTTTTCTTTGTGTGCTTTTTGCGGAAAACAGATTTATGAGCTGTGTTTACCTTTTTGCAATAGACGCTCACACACACACGCAAACAAAAAAGACAAAAACATGCACTGCATTTACACTTGGTGGCTGTTCGACTTTCTAATCCCGGCGTCTCAGCGCTTAATTTGCATTTTTACTAACAAATAGGCCAGCTATTTATTAATTGCAAAAATCAATATGCTGAGACAGCACAGTTGTTATTTGTGTCTGCACGGCAGGCACACGCTGCTTTGTTTTCAATTGCTTATTATTATTATTTTGCACTTTCAGCTTACATTAATCACGAAGACCTGTTCCGTTGCGTTTAGATTAAGTATTTGTGTAGAATTTTTACAAATAACATGTTTTCTGTTGCTCTGCTGTAGTTGCTCAGACGGGCACTGCTAGTTATGCTCACCACTGTTAACCGCACTGTTGCCAACTGCACATTAACGCGCCAATGTTAATGTAAACTTTCGAAGCAGCGTTAAATTTGCACAACATTTTATACATTTTCGATACCTATGCTTTGCCTACGTAATTAGTAATGTTATAATTATTTATATTTTAATTAGTAGTACGTAATTGAATATCTATGAACTTGATGAACAATTCTTTATTGTTTTTGCGTTTTGTCTTGTGTAGTTGGCAACACTGACACTTAGCATTAGCGTAATTGAGTCGAACTTTTGCCAAGTTGTGGCGCGAATTTTAAAATATTTTTATATGTGCTTTGCTAATCAATTATAATTTCAATTTCTACTTGCAGAAGCCAACATAGCGAGCTGCGCGATGTCATTATCAAATCAAATGCTTCCGGATTGGCACTGGACCAGCAAAAGGTGGAACAATATATCAAAGCAATGTCCTTAAGTGGCAGCGATAAGGTAAACAATGAGAAGTTGGCGGCCATGTGGATGTATGCCACACACATGGGCAGTCTGCCACCACGTAAAGAGACGCCATCAGGTCGCTCCATTATGCTAATTCCCGCCACAGCTGCAGGCAATGGGGTAAGTGCAGCGAAAGGTTTTAAGCTTTTTGGTCGGTCTGCTTTAAATATTGACACTAATCTCTGCACAGCTGGCGCCACCACCGCCAACACGTCTGCCGCCCGCACCACCTGGCATGCTGCTGTCCGTGCCAGCGCCACCGCCGCAATATCGTGGCATGACATTGCCCTACATGCGTCCCGGCTCCGTGCTGTATGCGCATCCCGCCAGCCTGGCGGGCACCTATCGCACCCACAAGAGCACCAAGAGCGCTGAGCTCAATGGTCAGCGTCGTCGTCGACGTGCTGGCAAAACGGACGCCAATCGTCGCCAGCGTCGCAAGTCCGAGGCGGACATGCTCGATGGTGCGCCCAACTTTCAATACAACGGCCTGGATCGCGCCATAGCCGACAGCTTTCTAGCGCGCCAGGAGCAATCGCAGACGGGCAGTCACATTGACTACTCCTCCTCCACATCGTCGGCCAACAGCGAGGCGTACGCCCATCAACAGGCAACAGCTGGAGGCAGCGGCGGCGGCGGCGGCAACTCACGCAGCTCCTCCAAGGCGAAGATTGTATGTCGCGATGTGGTCATGTGAGCAAGTCCAGACTGAGAGCTGCGCACGCTTTGTAAATAGTTTACTTTTACTAATTTTTATTATTATACACTATTGTATTTTTTTTTTGCAATATATCTGAAACGAATAAAGTATAAAATATATAGAATAAAAAGAGAGAGAGCGTGTCTGATTTAGAAATCCTCATCGCTGTGGTGCTCCGGCTTGCTGGCGGTCTTGGGACGCAGCGGCAGCTCGCCGGTGAGCTTCGAAATGCTGATGTCGTCTATGGAGTTGAGATCAACTGGAAAAGTAAACAAATGAGCAACTGTTTGATAGTGAGGAAGAGGAGAGTGGGTAGGTGGTGACTTACAATCATCATCGCCTGGCGCCATCGTCATAATGTCGCCCACGTCCAGTTCGCTGTCGCTGCTGCCAAAGCTGCTGTCGTCGGCGTTGGCGTCGCGGCGACGCAACATGCTGCTGCCAGGACCTTCACGTCCATTGCGTGTGGGTGGCGCTGCTGCTGCTGCGGCGCCGGCAGTGGCTGTGGCTGTGGCACGACGACTGCGTCCAGTGGTGGGGCGTATGCGTGAGGTGGCCGTGCCTGGACGCTTGCTGGTCTGACTGCGCTGCAGCAGCAAATCCTCATCGCGTATGTCGGGTATTTCGGCATCCAGAGCAAAGACGTTGCTGCTGCCCGGCGCCTGTGACTGCGCCACGTCAACGTCGTCGTCGTCGTCGTCCTCATCGTCGTCGTCGTCGTCTTCTATGAGTCCCTCCGGTATAAAGGGTATGGAGTTCTCGGCGGGCTTTTGCAGCAGCGGCGAGGCAGTGGGCGTGGCACGTCGCTTGCTGCGCGCCTCCAGCTGCGTGCGCAGCGCATCGCGCACATGCAGGCGCAAGAAGTAGCGCTGGAATAGCTGCTGCAGCTGCTGCTCGTACTCCTCGAACTCGGCCATGTGGGCTGGCCGGATTTTCTGCAGCGCCTCCAGCCGCTGCTTGGTGCGCTCCAGTTCCGCGCGCTTGCGCTGCAGCTTCGAGTTGAGCGCATTGAGCTCCACGCGCGAGTTCTCCAGCTGGGCGCGACTGGACTGCAGCTTCAGCTGATTCGATTGTATGGCCTGCTTCATGCTGCGCTCCACGCTCAGCAGCTCCATGGGGCGTTGTGCCTGCGCCAGTCGCGCCTCCTTATGCAGCAGCTCCTGGGACAGCAGATCATGCAAAGCGGCGCCACGTTGCGTCAGCTCGGAGCTGAGCTCGCGTGCGCGACGCAGCTGCTCCAGCTTGTCGCCAATGTCCACCTGATTGAGCGAGCGGTACTGCTCACGCTCCTCATCGTGCAGCTCGCTCTGCGACTGCTGCGGCGCTATCAGCAGTCGCGTAATCTTCTGCAGCTCCATGGCGCTGACAGCAGCGGCTGCGTAAAGCTTGCGCGGATTGAGTCGTATGCCCGACTTGGTGACAAAGAATTCGGTGGCTGCGCGAATCAGCAGCACACGCTGCTCCTCCGTCGAGACGCCGCCGGCCAGCACAGCGCCCGGCTCCAGCAGCTCGGCCAGCCATTGGAGCAGCTCGGCCACAATATGAAAGCTGGCCAGGCTGCCATGCTGATTGCCCAGTGATTGCAGCGGAAAGACGCGCGGAAAGCCCAACAGCTTCAGCTGCTCCCCCAGATCTGCAAGCCAATTCCAAATTAAGACCTGACTCATCCTGACTGCTACGCATACTTACCACGCACATCCTTAAAGGACATTCTCCGTTGCCTGTTATTGTCCTTCTGTCAAGTTTCGTTGCCATTTTGGCTTTTGTTGTGGTTGCCGTTGTCTCGTTGCCGTTGCCGTTGCCGCCGTTGCTGCTTGGCTTTTGCTTTTGGTCGCTTTGTTGACGCACCGCGTGTTGAATGAAGCGTTGCCAGGGGCAACGTGGCCACCAACCAACCAACCCTCCGCTAGCGTCCGCCATTTGGCTTCCAGTTTGCATTTCCAGCCGCGCCACATGCATTTGACTCACAGTAAACAATTATTAATCACAAGTTGTTAATAATAAACAATAAGAACAGCAACAGCAACACAAAGGAAATGGCAGCTGCAATATGCAAAAGTTGCTGTGGTAAGTACAGTGTGCACTGCCTGCAATAAACAATTCATAAATGTTGTACATTTGTTAATAATCATTCAAAGAACAATAATAACAGCAACACTGCAGGCAAATCAGTTTAATAAATCCATTTTCATAAATAAAACTCACTCATTTACATTAAAACTTAAATATAGTTAAGTTTGTTTACAAGCAACTTTTGCTATATAAACGTTTTAATAATATTATGTTCAGTTTAGTTGGTTATATAGAATGTTGACTGTTGTAAGAATAATAAGACTAATTCTCATAATAACACTGAGCATAACTAGAATCATATCATTAATTAATAATATATTAGTTTCCTATTATTTTAACTTGATTGAGCTTCTAATATTTTTAATCTCTTTCAGTTGACTGCTCATTGCCAAAATCAAATAAATAAGTAAGTAAACAAAATCAATATTTAACAATATTAACGCACGCAGTGAACTGTTTTGGGTCGAGAGCCAGTGACAACTGACCTACCTCCACATGAAACTCTGTTCTTATTTAGCAGCATGTTCTCAGCTAGGCTAGTCTCATTAATAGATTTATAAATGTTTATCACAGTTTGCACATACATATATATATATTTGCAACATTAACATAACTACATCCTATTATTATTACATGTTGATATATAATAACAATAACAATAATAATAGTATGTAGTTATGTTAATGTGCAAGCAACAGCACTATGGAATTTTATATTTTAGCAGCGCGATCCCCACTTGTGAATTTGTCGAGTACCCAAGCACAACTGACTGCATTATTAGCCTCTCACGCCTGTAAGCTAAGCAGCTCTGCTGCTCTTCACTCATTTCACAGCGAGTGCAGCGCTGCTCGCCTCTTTCGTTCGTAGGCGCTCGATCGTTTGGTCGTGCTAAGCTGCTGCGACTGAACGAATAAGCGCGTTGCTTAGAGAGCGCATATCGTATGATGGTGTGGGTGGGCCTCACTTGCTAGCTTAGCTGCCAGTTACCAACACATTGATATTAGTGCAAGAACAGCAGCTGAGAGCGCAAGCATCTCACAGAGCGTGAGCGACGGTTAATGCTTAGGCTATGGCTTATACAAAAGACTTATACTTATACTTATACTAATCAGCCAACGTGTTAGCGAGAGTGCAGCAGCGCTGCTTTCGTTCGCTCGCGCTCGATCGACTGCGCTGCTGCGACTGCACGAAAGCGTCGCTCAATTGCAAAGAGAGCTTCGCTGCTTTGCTGCTTAGAGAGGAGCGTGCATGGCTTTTGTTTTGACTGCAGCTAAAAACTTTCCATTGAAAGCAGACTGACCTGACTCTTGGCTAAAAACCACGTGACTTAAGAACAATTGTTTATCAAAGCATTGAAGCTTAGGGGCTAAGTGTGGACTTGTTGAATAGTTTAATGAGAATTTGTCTGTTAATATTGTTAATTTATACAAATTTCAATTTGCAATAACATTTATTTAATGAAGACTGAACGAGAGCGTCGCAGACTCAACTAAAACTGATTTAAACACAATTAATTGCACACCATTGAACTAACAACAAGAGCCAATAGACAAGTTTGCATTGAATATTATATTTGTATTATTAACTGTTAGTTTGTAGAAAAGATTGATAATAATGTGTTTATCAATTCAACTAATCAATTATATTTTATTAAAGGCTTTACTAAACTAAAATTTCAAACTAAACTATTATTTCATTACCCTCTGCTTTGGATTTCTAATTCATGAAAATATATTTGCGCCTTGCTGTTGCTGCAAATAAATGTTTACGACACAAATCAAATTATTGCTTACTTTAACTACACAAATTGCATTGCTTGCATCAAATTCTATGCAAAGCAGAAACAAAAGAAAAGTTGCCTTTGTGCTATTTTCTGGAATTTTGCTTCGCTTGTGCTTGCTAAAAGTTTTCGCAATGGCATTTGCACTAAATTAAGAAAATCAAATAAGTTTGTGCACAGCAAAAATCTATTTGTCTTATTATATAGTGCATTATTAATATTTGCACATGCAAATGACATTTTTGTTGAAAATTAATTAAAAGCAGCTTTGGAAATTGCATGCGAGCCACCAAGGACTCGCTTGGTTGGTGATTGCTGCTCCTGCGTTCAGTGAATTTAATTACATCGATTGAGACGAGGTTTGTCAATCAGTTTTCTTCGGCTTGTCTGCGAGTGAGGAATTCCTTTAATTAAATGCCAATTATGCAATGACAGCTGTGGCATTATTGCCAATTGATTGCACTTTAGCCAGGCCCAACAAGTAGACCAAATTGCAAGCTTGGAATGCACTTTGAGACAGTTGCAATTGCCAATTGTGATTTGAAAATGCGTCATGCTTTGGTTGTTGTCCTCACTGTGCTGTGGGTTGGTGTGCTCACTACTTTTCAAGCCGCAGCGCAGCTTGAATAGAAAATTTTTAAAAAACAATTGAGTAAGCAGCAAATGCCAAATAAAATATTGCAGCTTACTCAAATGTTCTGTTGACTCATTGCAATTTGCTGTCGATAAAGCACAATGTGGTAAATCGTTTAGCCGCTGGGCTTTATGTTCATCAAAATACAAAATACAATTAATTGACACGAGCAGGCAATTGTGTTTGCTGTTTGGCTAACAAGGAAAGTTCACAAATGAACCCATAATAAACCATGTTACCAACTAACACATGTTCAAGGCTAAACTTCAATTATAATGGGGGGCAGTTTGTATGTGTGTGTGTGTGTGTGTGAGCTATCGAACAAATTTGAGTCGCAGTCCGCAGTTAATGATTTTGCGGTTGACATGTCAAAGTTCAATGGCCATAAGCCACAACAGTGGCTCCTTCCAATTTCAGCCTCATGATGATGCGCAATTAAAGCAAAACGCTTCATCAAAAGCGCCCTCAGAGCTGGCAGCATACCAAGCCCATAATTGAGTTCCCAGCTGTAAGCAGAGTGGACAACAAGCTGGAACTGGCTCAAAGTTTGACAAAATAGGGAAAATAAATTTTATAGCACTTTTGCAATTATTTAAGCTGCAACTTCAAGCTAAGCTTAGCTTAAAATTTGTGCAAAATTGAACTAGCTCATTAACTAGTTCAGTTAGCACAAGTTTGCCTCGCTGTGTCCTTTGCTCCTGCTAATGAAAGTCGTGTGCGAACTAAATTGCGGCTGCTGCGTTACTTACACACACACATACACACAAACAAAGCGAGTCACGAAAGAAATGTGTAATAACATTTTATGACAACACTGTAAAAAATAAATGACAATAAAATTAAAAAACAAAATTAAAGCTACATAGCTAATAATTTACAAGTACAAGTGCAGCTGGCTAGCAACAGAACTGACCACACCAACTTAGAATACACTTTGTACAGCAAATAAATAACAAAGCGTATTAAATATTAAAGCAATTTGTTGCGCTTAAATAAATGAATGAATGATCAATAAAAGTAAAAATTCAGAGAGTCTATAATAAAAATTAAAGTGTAGCAATTAAATTTTTCTAATAATTAATTTAAATTGTTAAGCTTCAATAATTAAATGCTTGGCAATAAAACCAAGTAAAATATATTTTGAGAGTTGTCAGATTAAGGTATTTTTTTTGAAGTAAAAATAATATTAAAGTGTTGTAAATTTATAAAATTAATAAATTATTGCTATAAAAATAATATTTAATTTTATATAAATAGATAATTGGACTTCAGCTATAAATAGGTTACCCTTTTTTTTTTTTGATCAAAATAGTCAAGTGTATAAAATATATTTTTATTAATTATTTATTATCTGCTAATATTGAAGTTAATTCCAATTGCTAAGCCTAACTACTTTACTTTACTTGTTGCTAAACAATAACTACTTAATTTCGCACAGTGCATAACTAATTTCGCACAAGCTTTTGAGTGTGTGCTTTGCTGTTTCAGCTGCAGTCCAAATTATGTGCTCCAACCTGCATTACACGCACACAGACAAACACACGCACACACACACACACACATGCAGCATATATGTATGTATGTATGTATGTGTATTATATAGCGCTTAGACATATAGAGCGAACGCTTTTGTGCCGCTGGGCAAATTATATAAATCAAAACGTCACGAGCTGTTAACAAGCCAAGTGGCGTTGCCCTTTGGGCTGAACCTTTGGGGAACTCTTGAACTCCTTAGCCTAGCGCCGAAAATATTAATAATAATAATAATCATGCAGCACTGGGCGTTAAGCTTATCAATTTCATAGCGAGTGGGACAGCAGCAATAACTAACGTGAAGCTACGTGGCTTGATTTGGCCCTGGAATTGACCTAAATAGCTGAATTAAGTGTTTGTGTTTGCATTTGGCATTGTTTGGGCTCAAGCTGCAAGTTGCAGTTGCCTTTGTGGTTAAGCAGCTGCAGCAGCTGCTAATTGACTTTGAGGCTTAGGGCCAAAGAGAAATTGAGTTTATAATTGAATCTTAAACTGTACATAAGGCTTTGTTAATTTTACTTTGTCTGTTCAACAATTTAATATTTACATGGCATTTTTGAATGCCAGAGCATAGCCTGAGAAATATTTGTCTGGCTTTATGCCTTTGGCCAAAGGTGTTCCTCGCATGGAGATCCAATGCGGGCAGGAGCTGCAAGTCCTGCTGTCACTAGCAGCACGTAGCTGGGGACACTTTAGCGCACAAGGACACAAGGCACGTTGCACGTTCACGTTGCACAATAGAATTGATATCGGTGGCAAGGTAATTGCAGCTCAAACGCCAGTTAACAGACTTCCCAACAAAGGCATAGAGCAGCGCTCTATATACAAATGTGTGTATTTGTGTGTGTTAACTATTTGTCGCACTGCGTATCCTGTGTGTGTGTCCTTGTTTTTGTTGTGTGACATCCTCTGCTGCTGGCTGCACTGGCAACTGGCAGCGAGTAATGCAGCACTTGCCACAAAGTTATTGATGCCACACGGCGTTGCAATCAAACGCACAACCGGATAATTTGCTGTCAGCATCCACACTCAGCACTTCGCTCTTGTGGCACGCCCAATTAACTGAGTTATCCATACGCACTTATGTGGCAACACCAATTCGGTTGCGCACTTTCCAATTAAACAGCCAGCGACACCAGCAACTTGTCAATTATTTTAATTGTTTTTGCATTTTTGCTTTTACTTTTTTTTGCTGCAAATATTTTCATTTCCATTGTTGCCAAGAATTTTTTTTATTGTGCAGTAAACACTCGCTAATTGGAAATGCAAGACAAATTAAAAAAAACGAATGCAATTTGAGCTTAAGCACAAAAGCAAATTTTATGCTGCAACGAATTTTTTAAATTATAGAATTAAAGTAAAGCGAATCCGATGGGTTAGCAATGCAAATGTTAAGCATTGATTACTCTTTCTCGTTCTCTCTCTCTCTTTCTGTCTCTCTCATGTGTTGACGTTAAAATAGTTTAAGCTTTCTAGCTTAACTTTCTATTTGGAATTTAGGGTTTTCTCTTTGAATAAATAAATTGAAATTTATTTTGCTGACTTTGTTTTGCTTATTTCTCAATTTGTTCAAACTATGTGCGACTGTAACTAAATTTATTATTTCATTTTGATTCATTTTGGAATTTGAAGTGCTCGTTTTAATTGAACAGCATCGTTTGCCGTTTATGCAGCTGTTGGTTGGCAAAGTAAATGAATTGAATATTCGCAATAAATTCGCACACAAATTTAAAAGCGCCAAATGCTGAGCATTTGTGCTGCTATCTGTGCGTTTAACGTTTAACCAATTTGTGCTTCATTAAAGGCTTAAATGATGAAGTGCAGCTGCTAGTGGCAAGCACAATTGCCACTTGCCACTTGCCACTTTATAAGCTGGCTCAAGAGCTGCTGCCATTATAAACTTATCGATTTGTTTTCAGCTTTCGCTTGCTGCTGGGACTGCTGGTCATTGGACTCTGGCATTGGAGCCGGGTCAGGCCAAGCCGAGACACTTAAAGATGCCACCAAAATTGAATTGAATTGCAAGTTCAACTTGCCTTGCTGCCACCCTGCAACTTGAGCAACTTTTGCTTTGATTCTGTTTGATTTTTTTTGTTTTATACTGGGACTGGCGCGTTTATTATTTTGTATTTTGCTTGGGTCTCGGCTCCTTCTTGTTGGCAGTCACTTGAAAATTAATTTGCAGCCAAACCGCAGGCAATTTGGCCAGGGTTCCAACAAGGGTAAGAGTCGTCCAGTCCAGTCGCCGCTTTTGCTGCCAGATAATTGAATTCATCATCATTATTGTCATTGTCAGTCTCATTTCACTTGTTTAGCTCGCTGCCACCAAATTGCGCGTTATAATTTCATTTACACACCTACATACAATATATATATATATATATATATATATATGTATATCGTATATAGAGCCGCCCACTGAGCGCAGTCGACAAACTTTAAACTGCAGGCGTGGCTCCTGTTGCACGTAAACAATTTAACATGCAACTGCTGCAAGCTCTGAACCTTTCCTTTTGTTTGGGTCAAAAATGCGCGCGTGCCCCACCAAAAACAAAAAAAAAAAACAGCGTCAACACGAAATGCGTCATCATCAACATAATGAGGCAAATTGCAATTAACACACACACACACTAACACTAACACGCATACATGTATAAACTTTTTTGGGTGCGCTCGAGCCAATGTTAATGCCTTGGCAGGCGCTAGCAAAACTAACTTTTATTTTGTTGGGGGTGGTGGGTGGGGCGGCGCCTGTCGTGCGGCCTAATTCAATTTTGATCTACGTGGCGCACAGCCTCACAGTTAATGGCACCTCCTCGACGCTGCCACATGCCGCAAATCGCAGCACGCACACAGCTGTTCGCTTAAGCTTAACAAACAAATTGCTTAGTTTTTTTTTTTTCTATTGCTGTTGCTGTTAGCTTCAAACGCACAATGAGTTTTCGTCCGGCCTTTGGGCGTGGCAGCTGCAATCGTTTCGATTTTAATTGATTTCGCTGCGTTTTGGCCAACTAAAACCGCAATAGCCAACGATACAAATGCAATATGCGTATGCTTATATGTGTGTGTGTGTGTGTGGTGGGTCTGCTATGTTTGCTATTACAGAAACAAACCCACAAAGCCACACTCACTCACACACATTGGCAAACAAATTAAATTCCAGTTACTCAAAGCGCTTTATGAAAATACGCTCAACAATGTATTTAAAGAATGTACGCACTCAATTGTTTAGTGCACAACACTTTAGTAAGTTATTAGAACAATTAATTATGCTAAATAAACAAGCTATCACAACTGGCGTTGCCAACTGCTTTGATCAAGGCTGTAAAGCGCGTGCGTGTCATGCTAGCATAACAGACTGCGATCCTGCTTAAAGCTGACTGTTAACTTAGAAGCTTATGTTAAAAGCTAACAGCTAGTGTCTGTCATCATAGCATAGCCTGTTAGACTAACAGACCTGCGATCCTGTTGCACTTTAAAGCTGACTGTTAAGTTCTGACTGTTAACAGCTAGTGTATGCAAACTAGCATAGCCTGTTGGACTAACAGACTGCGATTCTGTTGCACTTTAAGACTGACTGTTAAGTTCAGCGCGCACTTATGTTAACAGCTGTTCGCTTGCTGTTGCTATTAATTATGTAGCTGGCGCTCTGCTCGCTGCTAAAAAAGCTCTACGGCTTCAAGTCTAATTAAAGTATGCACATGTGAATAAATTTATTTACATGTTTACTAGCAATGGCACCTGGCATCATGACACTTGTTGTTTTGGCTACGCGCGTGGGGGATGAGCGGGCGGCAGGGCGGCAAAACAAGGTTACTTGGCACAACAGAACAACACAGAGCGCAGAAAACAAATTTAGTTTTTGCAATTTACACGAATTGTACGTGAGATTCATGTGTTGGCAACAGCATTGGGCCGCGCGCGCTCTTTATATGTATGTATGGGTGTATGTATTATGGTAACGTGGCCGGTGGTGCTTTTGGCCATAACAATGAAGAAATATGATGCGACAAATGACAGGCGACGGCCACATGCTGCGCCAACTACATGCCAGACAGGACAACAAACTCTCCTAATGGTCGTTTGCATGCTCACACACACACACACACACATGCAACTAGCTTTGCTTGTTGGCGACTCTCACACACGTGCTGGCTCCCGCTCACTGATATTATTGCACGTCTTAGTCATTTGGGACATCTCAGTCATTTGCTAGCCTCACTTCATTCCAACCAACAACAATACAAACTGCAAGAAAAATGTGGCAAAAGAGCAGAGAGCATAAAAATAAAATAAACTGCAAACGAGAACATCAAACACTTTTCTCAAAATGTTGACTATGTGAGCTACCGAACTTACTACTACTCCAAAGCTCATATATATGTATATATAATACTGTTATGTATTCAGTTAGATAAGAATGCCTAGTAAAGAATAAGAAATGCAAAAGGAATGCAAATTACAATCAAATTACAGTGAGTACTCGCAAAATAAAATATAAACAGCAAAGAAGTTCTGGCGAAAAGCATTGAAATTAAACATTACTCAGCTTAATTTTATTTATTTAATTCTTCAATATTTATGAACAAGCTTTGATGAATTTGAACAGTTTAATTTGGTTTACGCGCAGTTTTTAAATATTTTGGCATAAGTTGAGTGTTGAGTTTAAATTTTGCTTGCTCAATTGATGTCACCACTAGAGTTAGATTGCGTTTTATTTTGTATTAATAGAAGCACAGCAAATAAAGCAAATATTTGCTTTGCAAACTAACAAATAACTCTTGCAGTTCTTATTGTTAAATTTTTTCGCTCAGTTGCGGTTGCAGAAACTGGAATAATTTATAAGCTTGCCAGCTTGTCCGTGTCTGTTACTGTGTGCGTGTGCGTATGCGTGTGAGGCGGCACCCCCACAGGTTTTGACCCTGAACTTGCGCTATGAAAACAAACATTTTAACAACACAGCGACTGTGACTGCCTGCGGGCAAAACATCAACATGACGCCTCCTTCTGCTGCTGCATGCAACAGAATCAACAGCAGCATCAAGCACAGGCGTTGGCAACTGATTGAGTTTTTAGACATTTTGATATGCCAAATGCAATGGCACACACATGATTCAATTTCAAATAGACTAATGTAATCAGCAGACTAAAAGTGTAGTCAAGTGTATTTGCTAGTCGACTAGGGCATTGCATTTGTTGACTTTCGCTACTTCTGCTGGTCAAGCGCACAATCCAATGCTCAATCATCCCAGCAAATGCGAGAGATTGCAAACAGCAGCAGCAGCAGCAGCAGCAGTAGTTGGGATTGGGGTTGGCGTTGGGGTTGGATGCGAACTGTGTGCCTGGGTCTTGGTCTTGGCCAAAGCCTGTATATATTAAATGCTTAGCTGCGAGCAAAACGAGTTTCATCTCAACTCAACTCAATGCTGAATGCGATTGTGTCCGTGCCCGAAACAGCGAACATTTGTTTGTCACCTTCTTCTTCACGGCTTTGTGTTGTTTTTATTTTATTTGGGTGCTGCTGCTGCTGCTGCTGTTGGCGCAGTGGCTGTGAAACTTTAATGAATGGGATCAGCTAAATTGTTTATTTGCGTTTCACTTGAGTGGGGAAACGCTTCAATAATTACTAAACTAGCGGAAACGCCAGCTCAAATCATGGGCACTAATTTGCGGCCACAGGCACAGGAAATGAATGTAAACTGTTTAGCCAGTGTGCGCCACCATCATGAGCGATGCGTTGATTAAGGCCTTGACCCAAATTGCGATTGAATTTCACTTAAACTTGAAGTCATTTGGGTATTGTGTTGGAAATTTGAGTTTCTTGCTGAATGCGGAAGTACAAACAGACAGACAAACACCCACAACACACACACACACACATATGAACTAAGTATGCGCTCATCGTTTGGCATAAAATGGCGTCACATACATAGGATTGGAATATTTGTATATCACATGAAATGATGTGGAATTTATGTCGCCACCAACGCATATAAATTTCGTTTAAATTCAAATTTGTCTATTGAATAAAGTTGCGCTTAAATTAAACAACAAATGCAATCTTTAACACACACATACACACGCACACGCACACACACACACACATGTAAGTAATTGCATATGTCAGCTGTTGAGCTGAACAAATTTTTTATTGCATACTTTGCCGGGCGGCTGCAAATATAAAAAGAAATAAGCATACGCCGCTTAAGCCTGCGAGTCATGAATTTAATTGCAGCATTTACTTTCTGAGTATGCCTGTGTGTGTGTGTGTGTGTGTGTGTGTGTGTGTGTGTGTGGGCGCAACAGCTTGTAGATTTATCATGCATTTTATGTAAATGCAAAAGAGAAAATATTATAAATGCGCTTTAAGTGCAAAAGTTTAGTTGTCAAAGCAATCGGTAGCAATCGAGCTATAAAGCGTTGACGTACTAAAAATACACAAACCAAACCGATTAAATAAACAAGTTTGAGTAGCATGTGTTATACAAGGGTATTAAGCATTTGACAGCTACACTTGGCAAACTAAACTAATCCTTGTCTATTTCTGTTCGCACAACATTAACTAACTACTGGGACATATAACAGTTCTATAGCAACATCAAAGCTGCTCGTTGTCAGGCGCAACTGCAGCAAATAATTCATAATAATTTGCAGCAAAGTTTAATTAACTATTTGCATGCCAAAGGGTTTCTGCTTACCCTTTTGCCTTTCATTGCGCACTAAATTTGCATTTTGCTGAAAGCAAAGGTGAAAACGGAGACACGGGCGCATGTTGCCAATTAGTCAACGGCTTATGCAGAGTCGGCTCGGGCTACTCAATCTGCGCTTATTGCCAATTGATGCTGCTGCTGCATCCATTGAAATCAGATGCTTGCACCTGTTGCAGCAGCATGACAAGCTGAATAGCCGCCGCCTGCCTGCGTAACAGCAATCAAAATATTCTTAGCATACTTTAAAGCGCTTTGTGACTGAGAGTCACAAATGTTAAAACTTAAATTCATATGCAGTCCCATATGCGTTTTAATTATAATTTGCTGTGAATTAAATGCCGCACCGTCACACTTGGACTTTGACTCGCCTCTAATTGACAGCGGGGCGGCGTTTCAAGAGTTATTGCGCTCAATATGTTGACTGCCCTACAAGGAGCAGGCCCAGCAGCGACGACGACGACGACAACGACGACAATGAGCGAATGAAGAGTGAGAGCCACTGACAATGACGCTGAACACTAGTGGGCTGCACTTAATTCGACAGACTGGAAGATTTATAAACATTACCACCAGCATGACTAACGCTGATGAATGGCCCATGCGTCGACAGTCGACAATCTGATGGCCATGGCTATGGCCGGCTGCATCTAAAGCTCTGCTCCATTGTTGGCATACTTTTCAATTGGACTTTCAAGCACTCCCATTGTTCGCCGTTGCCTGTTAATTAGAAGCGACAACGAGAGAAATACGTATGCATATATATATAGAGAGAGAGAGAGAGAAAGTGGCAAGTGGGAGTAAGTCCTGTTGAATATCTAATCAAGGAGCCGCAGCCACAGCCACGCCACAGCCACAACCACAGCAGCAATTATGCATGTTAATAATTTTTGATCATAATCGTAATCATAATTATAATACCAAATTAGTCGCATCCGTGTTGCTGCGCTGTCCGGTTGGTTCACTGATATCGCCGCCGTCAGCTAATTAGGCAACAAGACTTGGCCAGCCAGCGGAAATTAAGTTAGTTCCGTAAATAATTAACTTCATTTTGAGCTGATGAACAGATTTGTATGCACATAGCCGAGCTCAACTTTTATATGCCAAATATTAATACCATATTTTTATATAGACTTTTGAATATATGTAGTAACTACTAAGCGCGCTTTATTTATGAAGCTACACATGCAAACAAGTTTAAGCACATGCAGCTTGCATACATTTGGCATAAGTTATATATTGTATATATATTGCAATTGTTAATAAATTTATGTTTGTTTTTGCATTCAACAGGCATTTGCATTATTCGAATTTAACTGCTTTGTTTTGTTGGCTAGTGTTTGAACCTGCTTGCTTCACACTCCCACAAGTGTGAGCCCAACTCCAACATGTCTGATAGCTGTGTGTCTCTCGCTTGTGCTGCTGGCAAGCACTTATTGCTGCACTGCTCGCACGCGTTTGCTTGCGGATGATACATGCGAATTGCACTGCTTGAGATGTTGCGACGCGATCAACTTGAGATCAACAACAGCTGATTGTGTTTAAAAATACTTTGAACTTTAAGCAATGCACGTGCAGTTGTGAATTATTGCATTAGTCACAATTAATTTATTAATTTCATTTTCTTTGTGTGACACATAATTTGAGCAAATGTAATTTGGCATACTGAGAGAATGATATTTTGCTATTATCATTTTCAAATCAGTTTATTGAACCCAAACTAAGAGTTATGATATCTAAATAATCAATATGTATTGATGACAAATAATGCTCAGTGGTTAAGCTTTATAAAATAAAGTAATTTAAAAATTTTTAATTTAGCCAAAATTCTACTAATTTCATATGAAAACTCATAGATTATCAGTAGTGTTAGTGAAAATTTTGAAGAATACAGCCAAAAAGTATCGAAAAGAAAATCTTAGCAGGTGCAGAGCTTAGAGACATTTAATTGCTCCAAATAGTTAGTTGGGACGACTAAGCGCGGGCTTACAGTAGATCTGATAAAGTTGATGTTGATGTTAAGCGAGGCATAAAAGTTGCTACTGTCTTCAAATGTGCTGCTTGCTTCTAGCAGAGGAAACTGCATTAGCTGTATATTTCGTTCCAATGCTAAACTTCGATTTTCCAAAAATCGAAACGCACCTAGTTGTAACTTAATGAGGACAAAGGCTGCTAAAAAGTTACACAATTTTCGCAGAAATTATTTTGTTTAAATTGTAAGAGAAGCTGCACTCTGATTAGAACTTGGGGCCAAGTTCGAAATTAGTTTTCGTTTGAATATTTGCGCCACTTGCAGCTGCTGCAGCTTGGAATACGTTTGAAGCAAACCGAAGCCGAAGCGAAGGCAGCAATTGCAGCCCCGAACGAACAGCGGCGGCGGCGTTGTCGGTGTCGAACATGTTCGCTGGCGGTTCAGTTCGTTTAGTTTAAATTTTGTTGTCACCGTGAACGGATGTGTGTTGCTCGCGCGCGCATGAGTTGCCGCGCGTGTTTCAGTTGCCGTTTGTGTTGTCATTTGTGGTTGCCGCCGCCGCCGCTGGCTTGAGCGAATCAAGAATTTGCATATTTGTTTGATCAGTACTCCAAAAGTTATAGAGCCAAGCGGACAAGCGCGACGGACGAGGAATCGCATCTCTCTATCTATCTCTCTCGCTCGCTCAGTTGTATGCAGTGCAAACAAACAAAACTACAAACTAAAAACCAAATACTAAACGTGCGATAAGAACAATAACAACAACAAATATAAACAGTGCAGCATTGTTACAACAACAGCAACAACAAGAACAAGAACAGTAATTTTAACAACAGCAACATCAGCCCAGAGAGTCTTCTTGGCTGTGCGCGCCCGCGTTTTGTTGTTGGTTTTCTCAGTCGGTGGTGGTGCTGGTGGCTGCCTTTGTATGTGTGCGTGTTTTTTTTGTATTTTTTGTTGTTGTTGCATTTTAGTTGCATTCTTGCGAGCGAAGCGTCGCGTCGCTGCATCTGCGTCAAGAGTGCGACGCCGGCGTCAGCAGCTTTAAACTTTTGTTTTGTTTTTTTTTTCGGGTTGTTGCTCATTTTGTTTTTTTTTGGGAACAAACGAGAGACGAAGTGGCTCCCAAAACGTGCCAGCCAAAAAGTAATTAAGCTCAATTTTTTAAACTTAAGTATAATACACAAACTATAACTAAACTACTACTACCTACTACTATTTTGTACAACAATTCGTTCGTGTTGCTTGCCTTGTTTGTTTATTTATTTTTATTGCTACGCCGTACTGCCTTTACCTGTGACACACACACACGCGCACACACACATGTGTGTGTGAGTTGATCTCTTTGCCTTTTTTGTAATGTTCTTGAAAATGCGTTTGCAATTTACAGTTAAACTGTTAACAACAATAACAACAACAACAACAGCGCTACAGGTAGTAAACATTTGGCTATGTTATGATTTGTTTCGTTGTTGTTGCTCTGTCCCGCTCTAGCGCTGTTAAGTCGCTGCTGTTGCTTTTCAAGCCAACTGATCATCCTTGCCACGCGCTGTTTACATTTCTTTTTTTTTTTTGGCCAAGTTCTGCTCGTTGTCTCTGCTGCCATTTCGCTTGTTGACCAGCAAAGCATTAAGTGCATTTTTATGTGCGCCTCGTGTGTGCAACTGCAGTCGTTAATATTGGCCACGCCCCCTCGCTTGTGCTGCACTTTTAGTGGCGACACACATGCCGCCCCGCATTGGCAGGCAGCTCAACTTCGAGAGCTTTCAAATATTCTAAATTGATCATGACTTACAAAATGATTTGTTTGACATATTAAATGCATAAGCTATAGCAACTACTATATAAACATGTCTGTCCGTGTGTGTGTGTGTGTGTGTGCAACCTTGTGCCGTCTCGTCTAGAATTACATTTGTCAAACAGAAAAAAAAAAAAAAATTGCAAACACGCTTGACGTACAAAAAGCCAAACCGAGCGGCAAAGCGTGCAAAATGCTTTGGGCTTGTGACATGTTTAGGGCCTGACACTTGCCAAAGGGATAGCCTCAGCTACTAACTAACGTGCTTACTACCATTGGTGGCAAGTACTAGCTGCGCACAACGCTTTACAGCGTCGGCGGGTGGGTGGGGTGTGGGGTGTGGGCTGGGCTATGAAATGTTATGTTTATACTTGCGTCAGCATCACTCCCAACAGTGTTGCTTAAATTACTTCGCTTTGTGGCTGAGATCTTTACAATGTAACTTAATGCCTTTGTCAGCAAACATAACGCGGCGGCCATGCAGTCATTTGTCTAAGATCTAACGTATTTTTAGATCATAATTGACGTAAGAGTTGCAGGCTCTGACATCAAGGCAATCAATGTGAATGGTTAGCGGCGTTTATGGGGTTAATAAAATCCAAAAATGTTCAAAATATCAAGCAAATACATAAAGTTGAATATGTTGCACATTTTTAAATTTTTTTTAGAATTTTTTAAGTCGAAGCTGAGCTAAGCTGTTACTTAAATTTACAGCAATGTTAACACTGCAACAATAACACGCCTATGTTAACAGCATAACAGATTTATAGGCATTTGCTGTTATTGCTACAAGCCATGTTAACGCTCATAATGAACAAAACATAATGCAAATGTATAAAAAATAAAAGCACTTTAAAAAAATAACTAAAAATGTGCAATATTTTGAAACGTTATTGATTACAATTTGTATAAAAATATTAAAAAATATGCGCACTAAATAAAAAATAAAAACAATTAAAAATGTGCAATATTTGAAAACATAATTAATTAAACTTTGTATTAAAATTATCAAACATTATATACTTGTTTACTATTGTCAACATTTGTTTAAAGTTAAATAAATAATGTGTATAGTTTTCACTGTTTTTGAATATATATATGAGAGATGAGCTAAGCTGCAACTTAAATTTGGCTTTAACTCATTAAGAATGACGCATATTTATTTGCTTTGGCTTTAATTTGTTTAATATTGTTAGCAATAACATGTTTATGTTAACAGCTTAACAGATTTATGCCAATTGCAGGCAAATATTTATTATTTTTAATTTGTATGCTGGCTGCTTTTATTTTTGCAATTGATTTGTTATTTATTTGCATAATCTACAATAATAATAACATGCTGCTGTTAACAGCGCATGTTAAATGTTGACTGTTAAACTCAAAGACCAGCAGCACTTATTATAAATTTATTTATTTTGCAACTGCAATTCGGAGAAAAGATAACTCATGAGCATTATATTAATAGGCAATTGAACGTCATTGAAAACTGGCACAAATCATTTGTCAGGCAACAATTTATTGACAACTGTTGAGTGTAAATATAATTTATGAGCGCTGCTAAGTTAAATAGTTAATGTGCAGTTGAAAATACTGCACAAAGCGATTTATCAATATGAAAGAGGGTGGGGGGGGGTGCAAGATTCTTGGAACATTACTGTCATTTTTAATGATTATTATCAAAGGGGGAATTTACAGCAGCAGCGAGCATTGTGGCCAATAGCCAATTGCCAATAAAACGATGCAAAATGTTTGTAATAAAATACGAGAGAGTGGAAATGCTTAAGGGGAAGTCCCCAACAACAGCAGCAACAACAGCAACAGTTGCAGTTGCGTCTGCTGCTTGTCTGTCGATCTTGCTGGCTTAACAGCTTTTGATTTAAGTAATTTATTGTCTTTAAAAATAACACATATTAATTAAGTTAAGCAACACAACAACAACAATTATATTACGCACCAATTTGTTGTGCGCTTGCTGTTGAACTTTATATAAATATATAAACTTGACTGTATGTGTGTATATGTGTGTGTGTGTGTGTGTGAGACGCACGCGTTTAAGACCAGTTTTTAGCTACACACTATGTCGCTTGAAAAATCTCTCGAAAAATTTCCGAAGCGTGAAGCGACAGCAGCAACAGTCACAACAGCAACCAAAACAGCAGCAACAACAATAACAACAACAACAACAACAACTAAAAGCTAAAACAGCTGTTCCGTTTCGTTTACGAACTTGAGCGAGTTTTTGTTGTTGTTTATATTATTTTTGGTTATGTGTTGTTCTTGATCAACTCAACAGCAGCGTGTTGGCCGCTTTTTGTTGCAGCCACACACACACACACACGCACAACAAAAGTCTCTTTAGCCACTTGGCTGCCGTTTGTCAAACACAATTTTGATTTTTCGGCATCGATTTCCAATGCATTGAAATGCAAAACCGCATAAAAAATATCAAATTTGAAGAGTTGATTGAACTTTGGTGCATATTGAAGCATAAAACTAGCAAAAGGGGCGCATAGAGCATACAAAATTTGTTGCAGCTTAATAGTTTTGGCAGCTTGTGTTGTTCTGGCTTGAAAGCAAAGCTCAAATCAAACTGACGCTGGCTATGAGTCAAGGTGACGCAATACGCAACGCCTAAAGTGGCTTTTTATACGCTCCAACAGATCCAAGTATCAATTACAATCATTCAACAAAATGCCAGCGGCCCAAATGCTGCTGCTGCTGCTGCTGCTGCTACTAAAGCTACTACTATAACTACTACTACTACTACTAGTAGTAGCAGCAGCTATGTTTTCTTTTTGGCTTTTGGGTCAGGCCATTGAAGTAGAAAAGCGCTGCAAACTTGAATAATTTGATTTGATTTGTTCAACTCTGTAGCAGCAAGCAACACAAAAGCGTCTCTTAGTGCAGCAACAATTTATATTTATTTTTTATACAGCGTCTACGCACTGTCGACTGCAGCCGCTTGTTTAGCTTCACATTATAAACTCGTTCAGTGCGTTTGCCAGTTGCTAAAACTTTAAATAAACACACACAGACCAAAAACTTAAATCCAGACACACAGACAGACATTCATTTATATGTATGCGTATATTTATATATTCAGCATTGCAACTGTAAAGTTCTGCTTTGAGAGTATAAATTATAATTAGCTAAAAATAAAACACACAAATTGAACTTTTTTTTGATGAAGAACTTGTGACAAACAAGCAGAGCCAGCAACCAAAGCTATTTTATCTCTGCTTGCTTTAATGTTAATATCAGATTACCACCCAGCTAAAGAAGAAGAAGCAGCAGCAAGCAGCTGAAAAAAAAAAACAAGAAGCAGCTAAAACTTTGCTTCGCTCACACCTGTAGCATCCATTTGGCCAGCTGTCATTGATTATTTCGTGGCTTCCAGACAGTTCAGTTCAGCTCTTAACCCTAGACAGACAGCTTGGCCAAAAAGCATTCGCTAAATATTGGCATATGCCTTATGTAAATATAAACAATTGTGCATTGTTTGCTTTTCAAAGTAACATTAACAACAATAAAAGCAACAACAACAACAGCAGCAGTTTACATTTTGTTATCATCATGCGCGTATTTTAGCAATTTGTCCAACAATTGCAATTTACACCTGCGTGTTTCCTATATACATTTTTCTATATATATCATTTGATTTCTCACGCCTTGCTGCTGGATTTGTTGCTCTTAAAATACACTAACAAATTTTATTATATTTTATAATGTTTATAAAGCTTAGCAGTGCGCTATATAAAATTTAAAAATTATTATGTTTATATTTGAAAAGCTGCGAACTGCTCTAAATATTTCAAAAATTATTAGCTATGCGCTTTAAATGATTTGAAACCTTTTAAATTTGCAGCTAATAATAAATATTTAAATTTGTGCTCAGTCCTGCGCTGAAACAAAATTAATAAGTTTCGATTTTAAATTAAATATTTATACTATAATAAGCATAAACAATTATTTATTAGGCAGCTAAATAATAAACTCATTTTATTTTTTGTTTTGCATTTAAATTAAATTAAATATTTAAGCATTTTCTTAGCTTCAAAAGTTATTATTTATATAATTAAGCAGCCTAACTATGTATTGATTATTTTTTACTTTAACTTAGCAACATTTCTTTCGAATACAAATTGCTACGAAATAAATTTCAATTTAATACAAAATTAATTTATTGCTAATTAACTTAATGCAAGCGCAGCTCAGACGCTTCGAAAACAAAACCATTTGTTATTAACTAAAACCACAAATAAAATTTATGCTGAATGTTCAACCCAAACCCGTTTCAGTGTTGCACTTGCTCAGTTATTTTAATCGATTCGATTTTGAAAGTTGCGCCAAGCGCTAATTGCAGCAGCTTAAAGTTAAAGTTAGGGTATTAATTGTTTCGTTACTGCGTTAATCATTTTTTTATACTTTTTTTTGTTGCTGTTTGTTTATGCGTCTCTTTTATTGCTGTTGCCACCGCTTGTTGCTGCCTTTTGCCTATTTGCACATGGGCGCTTATTTATGTTTTAACTTTTCGACTTTGTGCCTAAAAAGTTCATGAGAAAGCAACGGCGACGACGACGTCGACCCCTTGCCGAGGTAAACAAATGCTTAAAAATGAATTTTTCAATTTTTCATTTTCAATTCAACGCAAGAACAACAAAAGCGCCCAAATAGCCTCGACAATGACAGTCGTGTTTTGACTTTTGGGGCGTCGCCGTTTGGGCTCAGGGCTCAGGTCTATGGCCAGCAAGGTCAAGGACCAATGCCCACCCCCCATCCACCCAACAAAAACAACTCGCAGGCATAAACATATTGTGATTCAATTTACGGCAAGGACTCGAGACATTAAATTTCGTAAATTTTGTTGTCCGCACGCAGCATAAAAATCAAATAATAAAATGAATTGTGCGCTCATAAAAAAACACGCGCCTTACAAATCTCAATAGAGACATGAGTTCAACTTGTGCTTAAATTCGATCGCAAGCAAAGCAAAGCATGCATATGTTGAATGATCTAGCCCCCCCCCCCCACCTCCCCCGATCGCTACCCCCTTTTGCTATTGAATCATAAGTTTATGAATGGCACAAAGCTGAGTCAGCTTAGCATAAAAAATCAACAGTTGATTCAACTTGTTGCATTAAAGTGACGAGTGCTAGAACATGCGTAATTTAATTACAGTAAACATTCGCTACAAGCAATCAACATTCGAAAGTAGCAGCCTCTATACTTTATACAGTATTTGCTTTTATATAAAAATGAGCAGCCCGAATTACAAAAGAAAATTCTAGAGCAGCAATTTTATTAAAAACTTAAAATTTAAATTAGCAGCTTCAGAGCTTCTTTTTAAATAAATATATATTAACTAATAAAACTGTTTAATTATGTTTAAATGACTCATTTTCAACTTTTTCTTAACGTTGCTTATATAGAATGCTTACTGTATTCATAATTTTGCTCGTTATACAGATTTATGTGCATTAAGTTCACAGGTTGATGCCTTAAGCGTTAAACAGAATTTTCTAATATCTATATATCACGCCTAACGGCATTTTGCACAGCTAATGGCTTTTTAACAATTTTATATAAAAATTGCTGTAATATATGAAACATATTTTTTCACTTAACGTGCAACTTTTTTAGTCCCCAGTTGAAGCAAAGACAAAAATAAATGTTCATGATAGCAGCAAACTTTTTAATATTCATACAAAAAATTAATTTGCTAGCAGAGGACTTTTTAATATAAAAAAATAGCAAAGAATTTGGCAGATTTATTGCTAACAAATTCTTTTATAGTTACAATTGAAATTTAAGTAGCAAAAGAAACTGAAACTGCAAACTATAAAGCAAATCATTTATATATTTTTTGCAAAATTAAATGTAAATCAAAGTAAATTTTTGATTATTTGCATTTATTTGTTTAATTAAAAATGCTTTTGAGTAATTAATGCAAACTGAATTAAAAGCTTATTTTAAATTTTTATTTATTGCGCATTGACTTTCTTTTGTTATGCATAATTCAATTAATTAATATTGAAGCCATTTAGTTGGAAAATCAACTGCATTGTTTTTGTTTTTTTTTTTTAAGTAGCTGCTTAAATTGCACAAAGTGCTTCAATGACAAGCAACAATGTAATTTAATTTAACTGCAGTTCGTTGTTGGTTTTAGTTGTTTGTATATTATTTTGCATTGTCTTATGATTTTGAACTTTATCTAAGGCCCTCATGGCTCAATTGGCCTTAGAGCCAGGCCAAAACCAGCTGCAAACAATGGAAATTATGTGCGGTGATTAAAGCTTAATTAAGCTATGGCTGAGACTAATATAAATGATGCTATCTCGCTTGCACATTGTGTGAGCAGCAGCTGTGCTGCTTTTCATTTTTGGACACACACACACAGCAGACACACACACTTATGTGCATATTAGTGTGACAGCTGTTAGAACAAAGAAATTTTGTTAGACTTGAGCCCACAGCTGCGCTTGCGCTTGTGGCAGCGCCTCAGTTTACGCTTAGCTTGTAAATTAATTTAAATTTAATAAGCTTTATTGTCTTATTATTGCTGCTGCTGCTGAGCTGCTGTGGCTTTGAGTGTTTGCAATGCGATAATAGAATCAGTTCAGTGGCAAAGTCGACAATGCATTGTCTACAGATTTATTTCACACACACACTCGCACACACTCGCACACACATGCAGCTATTCATTTACATAATTTGTCTGTGTGTTAGTGTGTGTGCGCTTTAGTTACATATAGAGCAAGGCATAATGTTGCTAATGCCGCATATCAAATATTAATAACAAATTTATGCATTATCATGGCAACAGCCGCAATGCAGGCCGCAAATTGCAATTCACAAGCAGCGAATGCCGCCAAATTAAATACCCTGCAAATTATGTACATATATATGCTTGAACTATATGCTGCATGCTTTGCACTTTATAGTTAGCAATATCTTTCATTTTGTATTTCCTTCACTTCAAGCCTTGACTATTTGACATTTGTCATAAGCGTTTTAAATAGCAGCTAAGCCACACTTTTGTGGTTTAACGCCCATGACAGCGCACAAATGACTGCAATGGCAATTACCGTTATTGTTATAGATACGGCTAATAATGCTCAATGCGTTCGCAACTGTTGCTAGTTCAATTTAAATATACAACAATTTTAAATGCATTACAATTAAAGCATTTAGTGTATGAATTAAAGCAACGCTTAGTCGATAACTAAATCGCTTAATATATAACTAAGCTGAAATGTTATAAATTCAAATATTCAAAGCCAATCAACATAAATTGCTAGCAGCGATAACTGTAAGCTGTATAGAGTCGAAATCAAGGCCAATCGATAAATCATGTTTTATTTATCGATAACTGTTTATATAACATATCAAAAGCAAAGCTTTTAGATTGGCTTACTCAGAAATACAAAGCCCATTGATTTATCAAACGTTGTAATCGATAACTATAAAAATATAACAAGCATTAAATTGTTATTAAATTCATTTTTTATTTTTGTTTTATACTCCAAATCAAATATTCAAAACCAAACAACATAAATTGCTAGCAGCGATAACTGTAAGCATATAAATGTTATCGCAGACTATAGAGTCGAACTCAAAGCCAATCGATATAACAATGTTTATCGACACAAATCGATAACTGTTTATATCACAGATCAAGCAAAGCTTATAGATTGAAGCAAAAGCAGAAATACAAAGCACAACGATGTTATCGATAACAATATAAATATAACTTGCGTTAAATTGTTATCAAATTCGTTTCTTAGCAGCCAAATCAAAACATTCAAAGCCTGTAGCAACATAAATTGTTATGACTATAATTTGGTTAGCATATTGATAAGTATTTTATATATAAAACGAATATATCCACAGTTATATTTAAGCTCTGCTATTGCTAACAAATAGAGCATAAAAAAGACGTCTATGGCAATTCATGCAGCTTCTGCTGCTGCTGCTGCTGGAAGTTGCAGCTGCATCATTTGAGTTAATTTCACAAGCGAGCGCACAATTTTTGGAAGCTGCAGCTTGTGTGCATTCCAATTGGCTGGCGATATTTACAGTTTGCGTTGCTGTGGCAACAACAAAATGAGTTTTGTCAAATGACATGATCCCTATAAATATTGTGCAAGCGGCATGGGCGGGCTAAGGGGGGGTGAACAGCAGCTGCAAGCTAAAAACTTCTGAGTAGGCGTCACTAGCGTAAGCGATACAAATTAATTATGGCGTAGACGCAGCGCAGACAGCAGCAGCAGCAGCAGCAACTTCAATTGACATTGGACTTGCAACAACAAACAAGCAAATGAAGCTGTTCAAGTGCTGCTCAGTAATATGAGCCGCTCTCTCACTCTCTCTCTCTCTCTGGTCAGTTGTGATCTTTAAGAGCAGCAGCAGCAGCTGCAACAGCAACATTAAATGCAGGAAGTAAACTAATTTCGCGCTCTCTCGCTCTCGCTCTCCCATTTGGTTTTTTTATGCGCGGCAACGAACAAGTTGCAATAAATAATTATGTTAATAACTGCAAGTGACGTCAGCGACAAGCCAAGCGCAACTTCAGCTGCAGCTTCAGCTTCAGCTTCAGCAGTGCTTATGACAATGCGAATGCATAAAAAGAGCGAGCGAGCGCGAGTGTGCGAGCGAGACAGCCAAGTCAGGAAGGAAGCGTTTGCTCTGCTGTGAATGCCAACGGCGCAAAAATATATTTATATATATTTTATATTGAAGGCGTTGACGTTGACACCTGCGAGACAATGCAGAGTTCAGTTTATATTTTTAACCCAAATTTTCATATCAAATATAAAGCTTTCAATTTTTACAAATTTATCCAAAACTTGCAAAGCATTTTTGAAGAAAAGTTGCATGCTCTCTCGCTCTCGCTATCACTCTCGCTCTCTGTCTGTCTCTCTCTGCTCAAGTTACATTGCCTTTTAGCGCTAAATGACATCAAGACACAAATACATTTGACAAGCGGCGACATTCAAATTTCACGCCACATAAAATTTATTATTATCTGTTCTGTTCTGTTTGTTCGTTGGTTCGTTCGCTTCTTTTTTATTTATTTCAATTGAAAATGATGTATTTGAGCGTATTCTTGGAATTTAGTGTGTTGTAGCTTGTCCATTGAACTGCAAGCGTAAGAACTTCACATATCACGCATACGCACCATGCAACAAATTGCAGTCAACACAACAAGCAACAAGCTGTTCAATTTCAATTAATTCAATTAATTAATAATACACAAATACATTTTATTTAATTACTATTTAATTACAAATAATTGCAATATAAAGCGATTTTATATATAAATATGTTAATAATTATCAAAAACTATTAGCAATTAATAATTAAAATAAACAGAAGTTTAGTTTATTAAAAATAATTGAAAATAATTGAAAAATTTTCAAATAATTTTAAATTTTATAAAATAAATTCTTCAATTAAACAATAATAATTGAGTAGTTAGTAAGCTAATATTTTGCATTATTATAATTTATTTGTAAGCGCATTGATTAGTAATTGAATTTTACAAATAATTTAAATTTTATTTAAATAAATTCTTTAAATAAATAAAAATAATTGAGTAGTTAGTTACCAATTTTTAATTGTAAACGCTTTGATTAATAATTGAATTTATTAATTATTAAAAATAATTGTAAAATAAAGCGGCTTTATACATATATAAATATGTTAATAATTGTAAATAATTATTAGCTATTAATAATTAAAATAATCAATAAACTATTGAGCTTGAGCATAATTGAAAGCTATTGAAATATTATATTTTAAAATGTTTCAAATAATTTTAAATATTATAAATTTTATTAAGCAAAAAATACTTGAGTAGTTAGTTAACTTTTAGATTGCATTATTATTAATTATTTGTAAGCGCATTGATTGATAATTGAATTTTTGCAAATAATTTTAAATTTTATTTAATATTTTAACTAAACAAAAGTAATTGAGTAGTTAATAAACTATTATTAATTATTTGCAAACGCATTGATTAATAATTGAATTTTGTAAATAATTTTAAAAAATTCTTTAATTAAACCAAAGTAATTGAGTAGTTAGTTAGCTATTAATTTGAATTACTATTAATTATTTGCAAGCGCATTGATTAGTAATTGCATCAGCTTAAAAATAAAATTAGTAATGATAACTAATCGACAAACAAATCAAACTGCAAGCAATTTATTTGAAAAGCGAACTGCGAATTCCATTCGCTTAATGGGAAACCTTGCGGAGCATAAAATTTAGCGCTAAGTGAAAGCGCAACCCATCGGCTTTAATCTACATATATATATATATATATGTATATATATGCATAAGCTGTGAGGCAAAGTGCGCGCATTTAAATGTGCATCAATGTTGCATTTACATATATATGATATATATATATATATATATATATGATGATGAGTAACCATTTGCTCTATTTTATGTTGTAAAAAATTTGTCATAAATTCTGCACATTGACTGTCATATCAATTTAGTTGCTCCCGCTCCTCCCAGTCGCTCTCTCGCTCTCTCTCTCTCTCTATCTCTTTCTAGTCTCATGTGGCATTTGCATTGCGTGTTGCAAAGCGGAAGCAGCGCTGCTGCTATTAATCTGCAGCTAAGCTCGCTTATTACGCTGATTATGTCTTCCTCACACACACACATACACACACACACATTGATATATAAAATAATGTTTATGTTTAATAACAATTTAATGTTTGTTTTTCTTTTTGTTTTGCAGCAATGCAGCGTTGGCAATGAGGCAGGCGGCTGTTAATATGCTGTGCCACTTGTTGCATGCAACGTTCCGGCAGCAGCAGCAGCAGCAACGAACTCGCATCAAATGCTTACAGCTGTATTTAATGCACATTACTCATACGCCATGTGTGGCCCATATGCAATTGCAGCTTGCCACAGCAACGGCAACGGCAACAGCTGCCAACGCTTGCGGCCAAACTTTGACGTCTAACTAACTAATTCAACTCGAACAACAACAACAACAACAGCAGCAGCAGCAACAAGCAACTCACAGCTCAATTCAAAGTAAAGTTGTGCACAACCAAAACACACAAACAAACAAACAAACAAAAATGTCTGAGGTATGTTGTTGGCACTCACTTTTGTCTCTCTCTGTCTCTCTCTCTCTCTCTTTTGTTTAATGCTGTTGACTTAATTAGCCGAGCTGAGCACATAAATAAAAGTTAAGCAGCTCTTGGGTTATTTATGAGCAACAAGATAAAACACTGCAAAACCTTTTCATCAACGCTTATTTATTTATTTTTATTTTTAATTCAAGAGCTCTCAACTCTCTGCGCTCTTGTGTGAAATTTATGACTTTTCATTAAGCATTAATGGCAGTTATTATTCAACAGTTGGGCAGCAATTTTAGGGCTGAGCTGCTTCTCAATTGAAATTGTGTTGAATATTATTTCAAAAATATTAATTGCATTTTAAATAATTGTAGCAAAATTATAGAGCAAATGGAAATAAGTGTAGGCAATTTTTTTGTAATTTTAATTTAATATTTTATGCAAGTTGTAATTTTTGATAGGCAAATTTTTTTATTGCTCAAGCTAAAATGCATTACAAAATTCAACAACTTCAAATCAAAGTGCACAGACATTTAAAGCAGTTCACTGCTTGCTCAAAAATAATTTATTGAATTTAATTTAATCGTCGTGTAAGGGCGGCCAAAAAAATGTGCAAAATAATTACAAATATTTCAAATTGAAAACTTAATATAATAAATGTCAATACAAAGCAGTTAAACTGCTTGCCCAAGAATAATTTATTTAATTTAATTCTACTATGAGCGGTCTAAAAAATGCGCAAAATAATTACAATTAATCAATTTGTATACTTATAATAATAATAAATTTCAATACAAACTGCATTAGCATGTAAAGCAGTTAACTGCTTGTACAGGAATAATTTATTTAATTTAATTTAATTAAAAAAATATTTTGCATATAATCACAAATTCTTCAAATTGAATACTTAATATAATGAATTTCAATAAAAACTGCATAGCATATAAAGCAGTTAACTGCTTGTTGAACTGCTTGCTTAACGAAATAGAAAAGAAATAAATTGAAAGCATTACTTAGAGCCTAAAACGACTCTAGGCAGTCGCTAAAATAAAAATGTTGCAATATTTAAAATGCATTAAATTATTTTTATTAAATTTTGCAAGCTTAGCGCACATATGCACATATATTTGTTACTAATTTAGCTAAATTAAATAAAACATGCCAATGCTTGTTGCTTGGATAAAGTAATTTAAATTTTTGGCGCATGTCCCGCAGAGATATTTGAATATTGGGTTACCCATAGTTGCGTTGCCATGTCTTGTTGCTTGTTAATGCGACACACACACACACGCACACGCACATGTGTGTGTGTGTGTGTGTGTGGCAGCAACAGGCTTTGAGTCTAGGTTTGAGCAAACAGCTGTCAACATTCGCGATACAAATATTGACCCAATTTGCAGCTGTTTACAAATTCATTTGAAAGGCACACACACAACAGCAAGAGAGGCAAGCAACATGGTGTGGCAGCAACTTTGCGTTTTTGCTGCATGATTTATGCAATGCGAATGTGTAATGGGGGGCAGCATATTTAAGTGGGTCAAACGTGTCCAGCGGACTGAGCTTGCTCCAGTTGCAGCTTGTCCACTTAACCTGCGGCTATCCACAGCGAGTAAGCGCGCATGTGTGTGTGTGTGTGTGGCACCAAATGTACATTTACATTAAGTTTACTTTAAAGTTGCAACTCGCAAGTTTGCAACAATAGTGAGCAGCTGGGATGGGCTAAGCTGATTGGCTGGCCAATTGGCTGCCACGCTGGCAAAGTTAACAGATTTTTCAATGCCAAAACATTGATTCCGCTTGATTGATGCGTTTTTAATGTTGCCCAGTGCCAGTGCCAGTGCCAGAGCATTTGTATCATTAGCGTACACACCTTTCAGTCTGTCTGGCTGTCTGTCTGTCTGTTCGTCTCGCTTGTTGTAGTTGCAAACAAATTGTCAACTCAATGCCATAAACTAGATTAAAAATAAATACTCAACGCTAAATGATTGAGTTGGGCCTGCCTGCCTTTGCCTTTTTTCTTTTTTCTTTTCCCTTTGCTATTGCCTTTCATTCATTTTGCTTTTCGTTAGAAGTGCGCACTCTAGAGCAAAGTAAAGTAAAGTTATACTAAGTACACGAGCAAACAGACAAATGACAAAAGCAACAGCAACAGCAACCAAAGCGCCTTTTGCCCATATGACCAATGGACTATAGTGGGTTGGAATGTCTCTCTTGCTCTGTGTGTGTGTGCGTCTGTGTGTGTTGCTTGTTTATGCCACGCCTGCAAGTATGCTATGAAAAATACGAGTTTTGTTAGCATAAACTATGCCACACACACACACACACACACACACACACATTTATAACAAAGCACACACTTGGGTATATTTCGTGTCTTTGCTTGAAACACTTTAAGCATCGCTTGGGCTTTGTTTGGTTTTTTTTTTTTTTTGGTCAAACCTGCGTAAATGAAGTTTTTACACAAAAAAAAATTCCAGCATGCCACAAGTATTTCCATAAAAAAAAAAACTCAAATAGCTGCGTTAAACGCTTTTGTTTCGAAACTCGTTAACTGCCATTGATAGCTGCAACTTTAAATTTTAGCAACTTAGTCAAACTATAAACAAAGTTTGCTTTTCTAATTTTTAATTTCTTTGGGGAATAGTTTTTAGTTAGTAAATAAATAGTTTGCTATAAAAATTTGATTATTTTTACTTGCCCTTTTTTTCTTTGAATTTTTTGTATTTATAATCAAAATAATTATTTTGACACGTTTGTGCTATTTTTATATTTTGTATAATAAATATGCATATTTTTTTATATTTAGCAAACATGTGATTAACATAATAAACCAAGTTTATAGCTAATTAGGCCAACTACACTTTTATTTTTAGCAAAAACATTAAAAGAAACATACATTTTTTTATAAATGTGCCAATATTTAATAATTAATCGCTCTATTGTCATCTTTCATTCTTTGCTGCTCTCACAGGCTAATCAAAAGGTAGGCAATAATTATAAAAATATAAAATTAAAATTGCATGAAATTTGTTTAAACTTTAATTTTAAGTCTTTGAATTTTAAAATATTTTTAAGTCTTGCATAATTATTTGTTACGCTCTCGCACTTAGCGTGTGCTTACTGTACTTGTTGGTTTTCTATCATCTGCCAAGTGCTGTCCAAGTTGCAGTCAATGGCAATCAAGTCAAGTTTGGCTTTGTCATTGTCTGCTGCTTGTTGCATTCGCTGCATTAAGAATTCATGACTTTGACTTTGACTCTCGCTCTCGCTCTCACTCTCACTCGCTCTGCTGCTGTCTCGCTCTCACTCTTTGTTGAGTGTGTGCAGAGTTATCTGCAATGGCAACTTGTGTGGCATAGGCAGCTGCCATTAGCTGCGAAGCAGCAGCAGCAGCAGAAGCAGAGCTTCTAGCATCTTGCCAGGGCTTTTAAGATGCACACACATAGAGACACACACACACACACATGCACAGTTGCACTTAAAAGTCATTGTTACAAAGTGTTAGACATTTTCTCAGCTTTTGTCTTGTTTGTTTTTTCCAGGCTGTTAAACATTTACACAAATTGTTAGATTCTTACAAGATTATGTTATTGTTGTTCCTTTTAGGTAAGTTATTAATTTATGCAAGGCACACACACACACACACAGACAGCAAAGCTTATTGAACGTGTCTAGTGTGCGCAATTCAAAGTTTGCTAGCAACAACTAAAGAATATTAGCAACTTGCTCAAAACTGCAGCAATGACAAAATTTGTTTTAATTATTTTTGAGCTAAGAATTTATGGATAATAAACTATATAAATTAATGTTTTAATGTAATTTAAAATTAAGTTTGCTTTTGCTAAACTGAATTAAATGAATTTTAGATTGAGAAGTTTGTTTGCTGCACTAAACTAATTAAAACATTTTAGACAATAATTGTTTTAATAAATTTTACACACAGCTAAAGTTTATAAGCTATTTTTGTTTGACTAAAAGAATTAAAATCTGTAAAAAGTAATTTTTTTCTTTCTTTTTATAAAACAAATTATAAAATTCCAATTTATTCATGTGTGTATTTTGCTGTTAAATTAGTTTGCTATTACCTAATTATAATTTAATCAATTAAACCAAACTATACTATTATATTTTATAATAAAATAATACTATAATAAATAGGATGTGACAATAACTAGGTTATAAACCTAGCTGACAAGTCTTGGGGGTGTTGCCTCTTAAGTCTTAATACATTTTTAAAAAATAAATGCAGCTTTAAGTAAAAGCAAAATTTTGTTTTGAAAATTTATAAGCAGCAGATGCTAAATGTTTTGCATTGAAACAGCAAAAATACTTTTAAATAAAATATTTATTTAATGTCAACTATGGACAGTCGACGATAAAAGATTTAGTTTAAATTAATTTAAAAATTATTTAAAATGATGTTTTTGTTTTTAGATTTGATAAACTTATAGATTGGGATTGTTCAACAGACCCAACATGCAACTCTTAAAGCTTTATCAATTAAACAAACTGCAGCTAAAGAGCATTAAACACGTCGTTGTGATGCTTAGCGTTGAATAAAAGGCAACACTTGAGCAGAATTTCGCTTGCTTGAGTTGTCAAATTAACATAAAGCATTTATGGCAAATGCCTAAGCTGAAGTTTTGCATATGTATGAACATGCCTGCGCTTGTGTGTGTGTGTGTGCGTCTGTGCGTGTGTGTGTGTAGTTGCATTTATTTACATACAATTTGCATATGTTTCGTGTGGAGGAGCGCGCGATGTCAAGTGCTCGACGCGATTATCAGTGCGTATGCAAAAAGTTTTCCAATTAAAAGTTATGTTACGTTGCCTGCCAATGTCGTTCAACTGCCAGACAGACAAACTGAGTGAGGGGATGCGGGTGTGGGGGTGGGGGTTAACACTTGTATCCTACACAATTATGCGGCATAATGAGCTCACTAAGCGTTGGGCGCCGCCGTCTTAGCGGCGTGACCTGCGCCTGCCCAGGCAACAAGCAATTTATATAAAGTATACGCAGCGTTGTGCGCTCGCTTTGATTGTTTAATGTGGCGTAACAGCAAAGGCGTGGCCCACAAACAATCGGCATAATCGTTGGCCTGACAACTTCTTTGCGCTTTCGCTTTTCGCTTTGTCGCTTTGTCGCTTTTCTATTTTTTTTTTTTTTGACAGATTGCTATTGTGTCTGAGTGTGCGTGTGTGCCTGTGTGTGTGTGAATTGAACGTTTGGCATTTTGACAGCGCCTGACAGCAGCCAAAACGAGCGCGCACTTTATAATCAGCAATGTCATACAAAATATTCGCTGTACACAGGTAAAAATATGAAATAACAAAGTCGAGTGCTCTCTATCGAGAGTGGGCGAGCCACACAACCACCCACATTGCAATGTGCCGCGTAAGCAGCTGAGTCGCCACTGGGCTTTGGCTTTATTATTTAAAGACGTCAGCGCAATGTTTAAATCAAACTCAAACTTTCAATTGCAAGCAAATTTAAATAATAATGCAAATTCATTGCATACCTTTGGGCGCAGGCAGCAGCTTGAGCCGCTTAAGCTGCTGCTGCTGCTGCTGCTGCTGGCCCAAAAGCTGTTGCCAAAAATAGCAGCACATATGGTCAGCAAGCATAAAATACGTCATTGATGTGCTGTGCTCTGCTAAACATAAATATTGCGCATACGCAGCATTGAACCAAAAGCAAACAAACAAACTAATTTTTTATGCTGCACACAAAAAAGAGCAAAAAAAACGGCGCATAAAAAGTTATTGGGCAACACACACACACACACATATGTGTAGCTAAAGCCAAATTGAAAATAATATTAGTGGGCTGTGTAACAGTAGCAACAATTTAGTCAGTTCTCTGGCTCTGGCTCTGGCTCTTGCCAGTTTCGGATATCACAGGCACTTGTGTCTGTTTGCTAATTTAATTGGATTTATTTTGCTATGTGACCACAATTTCTATGCGTAAGACTTCTCCCTCTGTCCGCTGTCAGCAACTTGACATGGACTTTATCAAATGCCTATTTATAGTTACACAGACAAAATGCAACTAAAATTCAATTAAGCCTTGCCGCATGCACGACTCAAATGCAAAGTCGATAGCAGTTGAGCCAAAGTGGCTGTCAAATGAAATTGAATTTAGTTATGCGTTGGCATTTTAACTGAAATGGATTCAATTTCGAATAGAACTACATTAAAAAGCGCATAAAGGTTTTTGGGGTTAAAGCTGCTGCCAATTGTTGATTTCATTGGTGAACTCAACACGCAATTCAACAATTTTAAAGCTTAAGACATGCGCTTAGTTATTGTTTAAGCTTAGGCAACTGAAGCAGACGCTTGTTGTTGTAAATTGCTTACACCAATATTTGGTATCTAAAGCTTTAGTACAAGCTGCTAGCAATTGTTGATTTCGTTGGTGAACTCAAAGGCAATTCAACAATTTTAAAGCTTAAGACATGTGCTTAGAGTTTTAGTTTTTATTAAGCTACTAAAGCATTTATTAATTTGTTGGTGAAATCGAAAGCTGCTAGCAATTGTTGATTTCGTTGGTGAAATCAACAAGCAATTCAACAACGCTTAGGCAATTAAATTTAAAGCTTAAGAAATGCAAAGTTTTTATTGTTTAAGCTTAAGCTACTAAAGCAAACGCTTGTTGTTGTAAATTGCTTACACCAATATTAATTCAACAATGTGCAGTAAGCTTAAATTTATTGTTGCTAATTAATGAAAAATGTATTTCGTTTTACAGCGAATTTTAATGCTGGCATATTTTTCCATAGAATTTTGTAGCTGATTTGGAAGCCACAAATCCGCTTATGAAGGCAACAGCTGCAGGTGAAGTTCCGCGTATTGAATTTTAGACAGAAATTAACTTAAAATAGTCATACAAATTAGCTTCAAAATGTTGGCATATTCATTGGTTACAAATGCAGCTGCAATTTGCTTAGCAAATATATAATTTAAAAATTGAATTTCAAAGCTGTTCAATAAACTTTTAAGTCAACAAGTTCTAATTAGTGAACAATCGCAATAAGTAAACTTTGAAATTGAGAACTGTTCGTATTTAAGTTTGGGCGCTCGCTCTCGCTCTCTCTCTCTCTCTCTAGAATTACTTGGCAAATGTTTTGCTTTAGTGTGTGTGTGTGTGTGCACTTTGTTTGCTTATTTAAGCAGCGCGTGGCAACTGCGCTAGCGACTGCGACTGCGACGTCTGCGTTTGAGGAGTTGAGTTCCTTTTTTGGTCGCTTGCAGTATCCGGTTGGCCTGGCGGGTAATCAATTAGATGTGCGGCACGCAATTTCCTCAGTGTTGATGCCAGCGTCAACTCGGGGCGGCTGCCTCATTAGAAGCGAATGGGCGGGGGGGGGAGGCTGAGAGGGTCTCTGCTCTAGATATGGGCCCAACACGTAGCAGCAACGTGACAAACTTTGCTACAGCAACAACAAGTTAAAGCATTTTTGTTGCTCGCTAACAATTTAATAGAATTTAAGCAGCTTTTAAGCCAAACAGACAATGCACAGGGCGTGGGCGTGGGGGCGTGGACCATAAATCTGCCAAGCAGCGAGCGAGCTTTGCTCATAAAATATCAACAGCAACAGTTCAGGTAAATGTTGCAGCGATAAAAAACAATTTCAACAACAACAACAAGAACAACAATAATAACAATAATAATAATGAGCGTAAGTAAAGCCAAACAGCGCTGCGATAAAGTCATTCAAACTGTTTTATATATTTAACGTTAGAGCACAAAGTTGTCAACAAGTCGAGCAATCAACACGAATTTAACACGAATTTTCCACGAATTTTCATTTTAATTTTGTATTTCGGCCACAGTGCCCAATAACTGTCCATTGAAGCGCATAATTGACTTGCAACAATATTTACGCATTTATTTGGCCTTGCAACTGCAAATTGTCAACAATTGTCAGTTGCTTGATTGTTTGTGGCCATAATAAGCCTGGCTGGCTCATAATGAATGTAATTTTGAAAAAACAACTCTTACAACAATAATTGCCAATCATAAAAATAATCACAAGTGACAAGTTTCCAATTTGCCGGCAGTGTTAAATCCCAAATTGGCAAAAAAAATAAATTAAATAAACGCACTCTCATATATATGCTAATAATGCATATTGTGTTCGGAATAATAACGAATTGCATTAGGGGCAGGCACTAGGCGTGCAACTGCAGCAATAAATTCAAGTTCAAGCAACCATTGATTGCAAATTTTGATGCAGTCACAATAAAAGAAATAAATAAAATTATCAACAAATTCTGATTACGAGAAGTTTTTGCTACGTTTTTGCATTAAAGCATTTCAAATTCAGTTTCGAATAGGCAGCTAAATCAGAAGTCATCGAAGTCTGCTGCGATAATCCGCAATTTATCGAAGCTATGCTAGACAGAGTTTAAGCAAATTCATAAATTCCTAAATAGTTTAGGCCAGCAACTGCTTCAAATCAATGCTGAGAGCCTCAATTTGAAAAGCTTTCCAACTACACCTCAGTTAACTGAGCTTACATAATTAATTTCAAATATATTTATATTATATTAAAGCCTTAAATTTATTTTTATAACTCACTCTGTGTCTTTAGCGCAGATCCATAAATTTGTATTTTTATTCCATGTTGTTGTCAAACTGTAAAAAAGAAAAGTGTTAAGCTGTTAAATTTATTTAATTGCAATAAGCGTCTTGTATTATTTGTTTTAATATATTTTGTATCAAAACAGTTTTTAAGCATAAGTTTTATTATTACTTAGTTGCTATATTTGCTAGAATAAACTATTATATTTATAGAATTGATTACAACAAATATTTAAAATTAAATAAAAGTATTTAAAAATTAAGTTTTTCTTTCTTAAATTTGTTAAGCTTATAGCTTGGGAGTATTATTATTATTTGTTATACAAATTTTATAATATAGTTAACTTTTAAATAAGCCCGACTACCCCTATGACTTGCAGCTAAAACTGTAAGCCAGCTAATTTGATTTGCAGCTAACAAAAAACTTGCATTAACATAATCGAATTAAAATTAATCATGGTCAGAGCCTTTAAACTGACAACTGAGGCAGCTTTAAGTGCTGTTCAGCTCGTGTCATTGCAGCATAAGCTACAACACTTATCTTTAATGTTTATATATATAGAAAGCGAGCTATGTGTGTGTGTGTGTGTGTGTGTGTGTGTCTGTGGGTTGGCAGCAGTTTTTGACAGTGCCAACAAATTGCCGCAATACACAAACGACAAATATTTAGCAAAGTAAAAGATGCAATTTCATTATATGTTCACACACACACACACACACACACACACATATGTTTGTTTGTTTGCTTAAGTGCCTCACACTCGCGTCAGTCACAGCAGCCAACGAACGACGACGGCCAACGGCGTTGATCTTATCGCATATCTTTAAGCAGTCAACAAAACGCGCTGCGTCCATCAAGTGTCAACAGTTATTGTTATTGTTATTGTTGTTGTTGTTGTTATTGCAGCTCGTTGTTGTTGTTGTTATGTGCGTTGATAAGGTCGCAAAGCGTCAGCGCCTCATTGTCACACGCGAAACGAAGTCACGGCAGCTGTGGCGTATACTTAATACAAGCTGCTTCTGCTGCCAGCAAGAAAACAAAACAAGTTTGTTGTACTGCAATAAGGCAGGCATGACAGGCAGCGTTGAGGCACCGGAGCAGCAGCAGCAGCACCTGCAACGTGTCCTTGTGCCTCGTTTGCCTGTCAGACTGTCAAATCTAAGTGCAGTTCCAAATACTCACACAGCTACAGCTACAAATACAGACACATCATATAGCATATAGCACATGCCATTAGCTGTTTGGCTGGCTGGCAGTCGTTTTGAATAACTGTCAAGGGTTAACACAGCAGCAGAGCTGAGCGCAGCGCAGAGACTTTGAGCCAGGCCATCAAAACCATTTGGCATTCAATTCATGCACAGCCTGCACACAACAAATACAAAATACATACAACAAATGCAAATTCGACGCTTCGATGCTGCCGACGCCGCTGCCGACGCCGACGCCGCTCTGTGCGTTAATTGAAAGCAACGTTTGACTCGCAAAACCTTTTCAAACTCAAAACAAAAACTATAAATTGCATACACAAAAATAAGCAACAACACACACAAATTAACAAGCAACGCTGCTAAGTAGCGCAACAATAAACTCAAATTGACACACACACACACACACACACACAAAAGGGCTGCATATATACTATATAGACTATACTATACGCTCGCTTTATTTTTTGGCACCCAAACTATGCAAAGCCGAATAGTTTCAAATTGCCAGCAATGTAAAAAATGCAATCATTAAAGCGCTTGGCATAGTTCAAAAACAAACAAAAAATGCAGTCTTGTCTATAGCTTTTCTTTATAGTAAAGCGAGCGCCTTTAAGCTACAGTGTTGATTGCAAATTAACGCACGCAGTACTAGCAAAGAAATTTAGCAAGCGCAATGTTAATTCAATTTTTAAGTTAGTCTGCAATTAAAAGATTTGGCAACAGTTGAGCGCAGCCAACATTACCAGAAACGTAAACAAGTTAACATAAATAATAATAAATCAACGCTACTGTGAATCAAACTTTAACCACTGAGCTGCAAATTTCATATTGACTGTCAACTTTAAGTTATTTTATTTAATTTTATAACTTTAAGCAATTAAATTAAATAAAATATGACTAACGCAGTAATTGCTGCTACTTTAGTTAATAGTAAACTTTAATGTTGAAACAGCAAATTGGCAACTTGAGCAATTATTTATTATTTATTAACAATTATTACTTATTTTGCAGTAACCGCTATTTAAAAGATATTGCTAGCTTTATAGCTTATAATGCAATCGTTTAAAAATTAATAAATTGAAATAATACACATAGCTTCAAAGCTATGCCTGTTTTAACTGCAATGCTTGCATATATTAAAATTCTAAAACAAACTGCATATACTACGTTTATAAACGATCGTGTGTAGCAAATTTGGTAGCTCTAGCTCTGCTAGTTGCTAAAATCTAAGCGCTCATACAGTCAGACAGACATAGTTTTATAGACTCAGCTTGTAGTAAGCCTGATCAAGCATATATAATATATATATATAACATTTGACTACACTAGAAGACCTCTGTACACTTTAATATACAGAGTCTAAAAGCAAGCTTTATTTTTGATGTAAATTATTCAATTTTAATGTAAACATTAATACATTAAGCTTAAATTATAGCTCCTATATATATTTCTTTACGTATTTGTCAACATTTGCAGCATTTTTTAAATGCAGTCGGTGATATTTTGTCTCTTAACTAGACTTGCAAGCCAGCAAAACGTAATAAACGCATTTCGCATGCCACGCATGTGTGTGTGTGTGTGTGTGTGTGTGTTAACTGTTGCTTGGGCTCTGTGCGCTTGAAGCGCTCAATGCAGTGAAGCATAAGTGTGCGGATGTGCGCTTGACGTGAGCGGAAATGCCGTTACCTGCGCATGGTTCGTTGGCCCGCTCATCCGTCATAGAGGGCGCAACGCGTCGCTTGCTTCGTTAGTGGCGCCAAAAATTTAGCATTGCCTACATTTGAGCGCGAGACGAAATTCGAAACTTTGAGTCGCAACAATTGGCAGCATTTTTAACAAATTTGCAGCATTTTAACGTATGTTATGTTATAAAGCGCGTATGTTAACTTAACAGTGCAGTCTTTAAATAAGTAAGTTGATTAATATTTGATACATTGTCTAAATTGGCAATAGTCTTATATATATTTGAACGATCTAGGCTAACAATTTATGCCGCAAAGACGACTAAACAAAATGTAGTTGCAAAAATTTCCATTTAAACAACAATATGCATAAATATTTGCTAAAAAATATTTGAAAATGCCACAAATTTAAGTCAATTGCTCCACAGTGCGAACCTAACACAATAAAAAACAAAACTAAATGAAAACAACATTTATGGCTTTTCCTTTTGAAGTTTTGATGTGTGCGGAAATTCAAATTGTTAAGCAAGCCACAATAGTTAACATTAATTAATTAAACAAGCAAATAAATAGATGCTTATAAAAGAATAGCAAACTAAACTGAACTAAACACAAGCAGCAAAGCAAAAGTGAACTTAATTAAATAAAAACTAAAGTGAAATATTTTAAATTTAAAGCAATTTTATACTAAAAATACGTTTAGACTACAAAAAAGTTGCCAGGCTTAACTTTTTTTATTGTTCTTCTGCTTTATTATGTGCTTAGGCTATAAGCAGTAAACAACCTTCAACTAGGCAAAGAGAGAGAGAGACATGTGACATTATTCTAAGCTGCAACTTGTTGCTGCGCTCTTGCCACATGACAAATCGTGCTTGAGCTTTGTTTGGCCTTTTGTTTAAAATTAGTTTTGGCTGCAATTTGGTGGCCTTTTTTACAGTCATTATATTGTGGCTGTCATTGTGCCTGGCATTGTGTCTAGGTCTATGGCACAGACACACACACAAGCATTAGAGTGAGACAGCAGAGCGTGAGCGAGCGAGCGAGAGTGAAAGTCGTATTATTGTTGGCTTGACTGCTCATTATCCTTGGCACTGTGCAGCAAAGCTTTAAAATTGATTTTCCGCTTTATTTTCTTTGGCTTATTACACGTGTATAAGCATTTATTTATGTATATATGTATGTGTGTGTGTCTGTGTGTGTGTTTGATTGTTTGTTTGTCTGCGTGTGTTATAATTTTTCTTCTTTTTTCCAACTTTTTCTTTATTATTTCTATTATTGTTGTATGTCACGTGTGTGTGTTTTTGTTGTTGTTGTTTGGGGCCAGAGCATTGTATTTGTTTTTTTTTTTTTTATTATATTTTTTTTGGGCATGTGTTTATTGGCTTGAGTGTGGGGCGACATTCATTTAGCATGCAAGAGCAACGGCAATGTGCCACACAGTGTTGCCGTGCAACAGACCGTGGATTTGCAGCGCGCACAAGTGTGTGTATACACTGACAGAAAATGCGCACAAGTTAAAGCACAATTTAAATTGCAATACAAGCAAGCAAATTCAAATAAAACTTATAAATGCTTTTTATATAACTTTTTTTAATATAAAAAAAATGTAATAAATAATTTATTAATTTTAAAATTTTATAAAAATAATTATTAATTTTAAAATTTAATAAAAATATTTATTAATTTTTTTTTGTATGTTTAAAATGATATATTTTATTAAATATTTAATATATTTAATAATATTTATTTTAAATTCTGAATTTGCAACCATTTGACGCTTTTAATTTGCTGTTAAATTAACAATTTAGCTCAAAGCATTAGCAGTTATAATATTTTAACTCTTTTTATTGTTTTGAGCTGCTATATATACTTTTTAAACTAATAAAAAAAAATGCTTTATTATTTATTTTATATTTTTTTCAGCAGTAATTTAGCTTTTTAAAGCATTTACTTGTTTATTCTTTAATTTGAAACTTGAGCGCTCTGAATAAAATTGTTAGTGCTAGTTTTTAATTATTTAAGTTCGAAATTCGCAACTCTTTCGCTTCCCTATTTTTTTGCTCTGCATTATGCGTCGTTTGTCTCTTGACTTGATTATATTTCATTTTATAATGCTTGGCAAGCAGCAGCAGCAGCAGCAGCAGCAGCCAGAGCCCAAGTACTACATGTGGAGCACTTTGGGCACTCATTGCCATTGCCATTGCGATTGCCATTGCCATTGGCTTTGCCATTGTCGATTGTCGATTGGCGAGGCTTGAAGCCTCTCAGCAGCGCTGTAAGACATTTCATAATTGGCATTTGTAATTCCAGGATCGGAGGCGGCTTTTGTGTTTAAGCCACGTTTTATTTGTTGTTGTGTTAAGCAAAAAGTATTGGGGGCATGCGTGCCACTGCGGCACCGTTGCATGCCACAAACAAATTTACAGCTCTTTGTTCAACACACACACACGCATACACATGCATATATTAAAATAGTAAGTGCTTATTTACACTTGGGCGTCATACTGACGCACCACGGCCATTGCCTTTGACCCTTGCCCCTTTGGTGGGGGGCTTTTGGCTTTGAGTGCTGGTCAAAGCAACCGCCTGGCCATAAACTCTGTTAGCCTCTAATCACATTTGCAACCATTTGTTGCGTTTGCGGCATATCAAACGCGCTCTGCTTTATTTTATATCTAATCTGCTTAAAATTCTGAGCCCACGCCAATTGATTAATTTGGCCAACTTCTTAGCATCGAAGCCGCGGCGTCGCTGCGTCTGCTGCCATTGCCATTTTAATTAAAAAAAAATAAAAAAATATATTCTTTGCTTAGCTTTGCAATTTCCTGTCGTCGAGCAATAAGTTCTACTCTATATAAAAACAAATTCCACACTGCAGCATTATTAATAAATTGCATTTCGCCATATATAAAAGCCACGTCCGCAATGACTTGACAATTAATGATTGCATTTAGTGCAATTAACTGCACTCTATGTACATTTTATTTTCCATGTACTATGCAAATCTTTAGATCAGCAGAGGGGGCTCGCTTTTAATTATATATTTAGCATTGCTCAGCAGCGGGTCAGACGCGTCTGACTTCCCACTGTGCACAGTGCACACTTAACAAATTATATATGCACAATTCTCAGCTGATGATAATTGCCTAACATGAGTTGACGGCAAATCCGGGAGTTCAGCTCAACAAAAATTGAAAGTCTTAGCTCAATAGCAAGCTGCATGGCCAGGCGCTCAGCAAATGAAGTTAGCAAAGCGAGAGAGCGAGAGAGAGTAAGATCAGCAAAGCAGTGTTGCCATTTTAGCTATTTTAATGCTAGAGCTAGCAAGCTGCACTAAATGCTTTTAGCTATAACTAACTTTAGCGTGAATTAGCTTAGTTAAGTTTTGCTATTTAAGTAATACAAAATTCAACTTAATTCATTTTTTGATCAATCATTAATGAAAACCCATTGCAGGCAAAAATAAATTGTCTTAAAAGTCTACTTTAAGCTATTAGTTTTATAATTTGAGCAAAATAAATAAATAATTATATCAATATGTAAGCAAAGTCAATTTGCTAAACTTCAAAATTTTGCAAAAGTCACTTAGCGGCAAATTGGAAATAGCTAAAACCACAACACTAATCAGTGTAAGTTTTAACTACTTGAAGAATTTTCTTCAATAAATTTGTATCTTATTTAGCAAATTTGTGCTGCTCAAATTCTGTGCTGCTCATTTCTAAACAAAAATGTGCGCCTGGTATCGAATTAACGCACTCTAAGCGCAAAAACTGGGAGCGCATAAAATGCTGTACTTGGCTTTATTCCTAATTGACAGCCAAACACACAAACATCTACTACGATTAATTATCGCATATTGAATACAAAATTGATATGTTGACACACACAAATATGAAAAGTGCATTCAATATCACAGTCATGTCTATGCTTGAATATAATTTTCAATAGCTATAAACATGATATCAAAGCTTCGAGTGTTTCCACAATGATTATAATTAATGGCACTTCAAAAATGTAATTAATAGCAAGATAAGTGCGCAGCCCAAAAATATATATATATATATATAGTATAGCTATATATGCCTTGTAATGATTTATTTGCATGCCATGTAAATAAATAAAATGCAAGCGTCAAGAACAAGAGCAAAATAGACCATAAATATTTAAGTGCACGACTGCTGCTGGTTGAGTCCTTAAATTTATTTATTTATTTTATTTGTCGCCTTAAGCTTTTGTGCATTAAACAACAGACAGTTGCAAGTTCAAGGTAAGCAACAGCAACAAAAGCAAAAGCAACAGCAGCAGCAGTCGGTTAAGAAGTTGGCGACGAACTGTGTGTTGGGCTATGCTTATCTTATCAATATCAGCAGCAAAAATAAAAAAAAAAACACGTTAAAAGTCTATTTATATGTAGGGCCGTTACTCCCACCTTCAAAGCAAAGACAAGAGCAAAGTCGTTGAAAGTGAGAGGGCAGTAAGAGACAGAGAGCGAGAGCGCTGCTTGTGCTAATTGCAAATTCGATTGGAAATGCCTTTAAGTCTAGATTCTATAAATTAACTGACGCTCTCGCGTTTGCTCTCAGACGCTCTCTCTCTCGCTCTCTCTCTCTCTCTCTAGCTCTCGCTCTTTTGTTTGTTTTAGCTTTTTTAACTATTTCACCTGCTTGGCCTTATCAATGCCACGCCGATAAGCTGTCTAGTTTTTGCACCTTGTTGTTGTTGTTGCTGCTGCTGCTGCTGCTGGCGCTGACGCTGTCAGCTGTTTTGCGCTGCTGCTGGCAGCGACTTCGACGTGTCCGGCACTAAAATTCAAATCAGTTCCCGCCGTCGCGCCAACGGCAACGTCGAGCGTTTATATTATTTAACAAATTTTTTTTTATTTTTTCGAACCGAAAATGTTGAGCGCGCTCGTTAAAACTTTTTGTTAGTCGTTGCTTTTGTTGTTGTTGTTGTTGTTGTTGTTGCTGCTGGCGCGTGTGCTTTGCTATTTGTTCTTGTTATTACTGCGAGTGCTTTAAATTACAATAAATCAAAAATCGAAATCAAAGCGCGCAGCAAACAATAAAAAAATTTATTGCCAAACAAAGTCCAACGGCAAACTTTTAACCGACTGTCAATTGTTGCAACAACATGTGGCACACACTTTTGTGGCAAGGTATTAACTAGCAACAAACTGTTGCTAAGCCAAATAAATAAAATAAAATAATTTCCGTTAATGCGCATTTGTTATGTAAATATTTTTACGCTATTTTTAGCAGCCTCCCAAATATGCGACTTCGATAGCTTAAATATAGTTTATATAGCTCACATATATAGCCATATATATGTATATTGCTACGCTTTATGATTCACTTAGCAACTTTCAGAGTTATTCTCTGCTCTGCTCACGTATCTGTGTGTGTGTGTGTTTTGTTTGTGTTTGTGCTTGAGCTGTGCCGGCCACTTGTACGCGTCGTATACTTAATTTGATTAAGCTAAAATGTCAACAGCGTTGAGCTGTCATTGCGAATTTCGTTGCTGTTGCTGTTGTTGTTGCTGCCCTGTTGCCTTTTGTTGAAGTTTCCTTTTGTGTGCGCGATAAGATTAAACAAGACTGAAAACAAATTATCTAAAGAAATCAAAGTTAAGCTTGTCGCGTGACTCTCGGCGCTAAATGCAATTTCATTATAATTATATTTCGATTCTTTGCTTGGGCATCAAAGCAGCAATGTTTTAGGTACAACGCAGCGTATGCGCAATATGAGCAAAACACACTTGTTGAGTGCTTAAGCTAATTGCAAACAGTGCACAGTAGTGCCACATGCGGCAAGAATGCGTTGCAAGTGACCCAGTTCAACAAAATGGGCAAGGCAAATGGCAAATGGCAAATGTCGTTCGTTCTCTCACTTTCTGTACTGAGTCTCTGCCCTCGAACTCGTCCTTGCTTCAAATAGCGCGTGCCATTTGCTGTGCATTCTTAAATAATGCTGCATACTTTCGAACGCACACACACACGCACACATACAGTAGAGCCTCGCTTACTAAATACAATTTAGAAACATTCTTTAAATTTACAAATTTCAGCAACTCTCTGTCTAAATTAAATTAATCAAGTTGAGCAGCTCATTCAGTCAAAGCATTTGAGTCAAACAGAGCGTTCAAGCTGTCGGCTATGCCCAACTTTGCTTGCTCGTTATGTATTTCCAACTGAAACTTTCAACATTTATAAATCATTTGCCTCGACTTTGCTTGCTCAATTTTAAATAATTTTGCTATTTTTCGCTTAAGACTTTTATAAATTTAAGCCTAAGCCTTTCGCTCTACATGCACAGAGTCTAGCACTGTCGGCTATGCTCGACTTTGCTTGCTCATTAGCAAATTCTTTTGCAATTTTACGCCTCAACTTTTATAAACCGTAGCTAAAATCTTTACCTTAAACGAAGTTGCGGCAAATTCTTTTGCAATTTATCGCTTTTTCAACATTTAACTTTTACAAATTGAAGCTAAAACCTTTTCCTCTGCACGTGCAGAGTCTCAGAATGTCGGCTATGCAATTTTAGCAAATTCCTTTTAAAATTTGCTCTTTTAACTTTTACAAATCGAAGCGTCTCACATTGTCGTCGTAGCAAATTCCACCAAATTCTATTGAAATTCATCGCCTTTTCATCTTAGCTTAAGCATCAAAAGTTCTTATCGACTTACCACTGTAGCAGTAGCGTGGCGACTCTAAAATAAAAACGCAGTTCATATTAATGGCTTGTTATTAGATTTGCCATTCTTTGACTTACTCACCTTTGACATGGCTCTTTGCCTTCCGCTCTCTTTGCAGTCGCGTCGCCAGTCGGTCAGCTTCACAGCGATGCCGCCGGGCGTTCTAGTCAACGATAGCCGGGCCAATTCCACCGATGACATACAAATTGCTTTGGCGCCGCATATTCAAACCTATCTAAGTCAAACCGGACGTCGTCATTCCTGCTGCAGCGTCATGTTGCCAGTGGCATTCGAACGCGCCGCAGCCAAATCCTGGCTGGACCCCAAATTCGATTCACCAGTTCTCGAGGAGCAATACCAGGCCAGCGTATTTCCGCACATCCGCATGCGATACAGGTGAGTGTTGGCCCCCAAGGCTAAAAGTTCATTTCAATGTTTATCCTTTTGCGCTGTAGCCTGTAAAAAAGATGCAACAATTAGTTCCGCATGATTTTTAAATAAACTTAAAGCTAAAGAGCATATTCAACTTTTTTAAATTAAACGCAGCTATGAAAATAATTCAAAACTGTTTAATTTAAAAAAGCTTAAAATATTTAAAATTCATTTTCAAAACTATGTTTAATATAAAAAAGTTCAAAATTTTATTTACCTATAGCATTAAAAATTGAAATACAATTTTTCAAAAAATTAAAGTAACTTATTAACTTTTAGTATGAAAATTATATAAAATCAAAGTAAGTAAGTTATTTAAGAATTTATGAATTTTAAAAACTAAAACCAAAATAAATTTCAAAATTTAAATTATTTATAAAATTCAAAATTCAAATTAATTCTATACATAATTCTTTTTTAATTCTGTTATCAATTAAAAAATTAAATAAATTTCAAAATTTAAATTATTTATAAAATTCAAACTAATTCTATACATAATTCTATTGTAATTCTCTTATCAATTATTAATTTTGCTGCGTTTCCTTTAGTCTTGAAAAGTAAAAGTAATGCAAATAAATTGAAAATAAAATGTTTCATTAGCTTAAATTAAACAAACAAATAATTATAAAAGTCACAATAGCAAGAGCATTTAAATATAAATGAAATAGACATAGATATGTGTGAATATAACATTCAAAGCACATGGCGCTCTAGATGAGGCGCCATTAGGAGTAGCGCAGTGCTCAATAATTAATTGCAAGTTACATTAGGGCCCAAAGCAATGGGGTGGAGTGGAGTGGCAGCCATTTGGCCATATGGCCAACTCGAATTGGGGGCACGCGCACGCAGCTGATGGCAGAGAAATTTGGCTGATGGCGGCAAGGTCTCATTAAATGAGCGCGCAGGTTGATCGAATATGCATGGGCTAAAGGCAGGGCAGGGGTGGAGCAGAGGGGGGCAGAGTTGGCAGAGGCAATCAAGGCGACGCGCAAACCAGCAAAAGGCTGAGGGAAGTGTCTCGAAATCAGGTTGGCAAAAATTGCAGCTACAAATGGGCGCAGTGGGGTGTGGCGTGGCAGGCCGTAGCGAAGTTGCTTTGCAGGTCAGGGCTGGACAGGACTGGGCTGGGCTGGGTTGGGCTGGGCAAATCGATTGTATGCGAGAGCCGGCATTGAGTTTAAAGTCATTCAAATTATTTAAAGTATTTACGTTTCGATAGTTTTTCGACCCCACCCCAACCAGAGCTCGGACTTAACCATGCACCATCTGCTGCTGACTGTGCTGCTTCTCACGCTGCTGTTGCGTCTCTGCTGCAGCGCCGGACTAGGTCAGCTGGATCGTCTGCTGTTGGAGTGCCTTTGGATTTGCCTGCTGCTGCGTCTGCTGAGCCGCTTGCAACGGCTGCTGCCTGGCAAGCGGCGCTGCTTGTTGCTCGCAGCGCTTGGTCTGGGCCTCTGGCGTTGGCATTGCTTTGCCTGCGAAGAGCAAACAACTGCCGCCCAGTGGTTTGGCCAGCAGCAGCGGCTGCGACGCTTGCACTGTCAAAAGCTGCTCGACGAAATGCATAGAAACTATCAGCGGCAACATGAGGAGGAGGCGGCAGCTGCTGGTGCTGCTGCTGCTGCTCAGCTGCTGTCCGATTGCCCCTGGAATCCTTGGGACTGAAGTCTAATTTAATAGCAACTGCAACGGACGTCAAAGAATAAAGCAAATGCCCAAGGCGCTAAGCAAAAAGGTTAAGGCCAGCTGCCAGTCTTTGAGCAACATGCCGTGTTGCCTACTTTGAAGCTGCGCATTAGTGCCAACGCTCAAAAGCATGCTACAATTATTTTGTATTACAAAATTTCAATTGAATTATCTTACTAGAGCTACACAAAGGTCATAACTAAATATGTTTTGTTCATTTGGGGCGCGGGTTTTATCAAAGATTTTCCGCGAATCGAAACTCTATTTTCAAGAACTAAACCCAGTAATAGGCTTACGTACAGTGTGAACGCTTGCAATTCAAATGATTATTAATTATGCATTTTAAATAATTACTTTTAAGCTTTTCTGTATATATTTTATATATATTAATCAAATCAATCAAATGAATATTTGCTCATAACTTCACATAAATTGAACATCAAAATCTGAATTTATTTTAATTTTGCATAATTTCAGCATATTCTATGATATATATTCAAGCTTAAGTTTGCTTTTGAAGCACACAAAATATTTTATAAAAATAAATTCAAAAATTTTAAATTGAATTTCTAATTTAAAGCCTTAATACCAATTAAAATTATCGAGCGTTTACTGTAGCTTTAAGTAGCATTAGGAAATTATGCGCTTACTTGCTGTTGCGAGCCAATTGGCAATCGGATTAAGTTGGCAATTCTTGGCTGGAAATTGCGCAACATAATAAGAAGAAGAAGAAGCAGCAGAAGTTGCTGTTGCTGTTGCTGTTGCAACAACTGGGAAGCTTAGAGCTTAATGAAATTGCTTTTCGCAGAAAGTCTAGACGAATGCGTTGGAATTATAATTTGTTGACTAAGTTACGTTGCCACGTGCCACATGCCACGTGTGCCCCACATGTTGCTGCTGCTGCAGCTGAATTGCAATCTGTTTAATGAATGCGCTTGAGCAGCGCTTACTTTTGCAACTTTTTGTCGCTAGCTAAGTAGTTGAGTAGTTCTTTAGCAGAAGTTGCCAGCCACCCACTCAGACGCCCACTCAGACACCCACTGATGCTGGCTTGAGTCTAATTAGCACCAATGTGCAGTCAGCTAAAGTTGAACAACTCACTCACTCACTCTCACTCTCACTCACACTCTCACGCTCTCTCTTTCTATTTTAGGTTTACCTTGTCGTATATTTTGCTCTGCTCCTTGGCCTGGTGCCTGTACTTTGTCATCGATGGTGGCTCCGAGGACTTTTGGCGTCCCATTTCGACATCGTTCTCAATGATGTCGCTGGTGACCATCATGGCCATGTGCTTCACCCACTGGGATCTCTACAAACAGAATCGCACGCTCACCTCTGCCATTACCGCTCTGCTGCTCTGCAGCGCTTCGCTGGCGTTTCTCACCTGGACGGGCCGCGCGTTTAGTCCATTGGGTCACTTTGCCATTTGCCTGGAGATTGTGCTGCTGATTTATACGGCACTGCCCATGCCGTTGTGGCTGGGCGCCAGCATTGCCATCTGCTATTCCATAGCCTTTGAGCTTGTCTCCCACATTGTGATCGAGGTGAGCGCCGTGCATGGCGGCAACGGCGAAGGCGGCGATCCCAGCCATAAGATCCTCCTGCTGCGCATCATGGCGCATCTGAGCGTGCATCTGGTCGGAGTGCATGTGCTCGTCATGAATCTGGTGCGCATGCGCGGCACCTTCATGAAGGTGGGACAAAATCTGCTGGTGCGCCGCCAGCTGGAGATGGAGAAGCAGCTCAAGGAGAAGATGATACACTCGGTTATGCCGCCCAAAGTGGCGGACATGCTGCTCAATGAAGGCGGCAGCGCTGGCATCGATCCCAACAGCCCACCAGAGTCGCATTACATGCGCCCGCGCGCCTCCCACGACGTCAAGTCGCTCTTCCGGCCATTCCACATGCACAGCATGGAGAACGTCAGCATTTTGTTTGCCGATATTGTCGGCTTTACTCGCATGTCCTCCACCAAGACGGCGGAGCAGCTGGTCGAGATACTCAACGATCTGTTCGAGCGCTTCGATGATCTCTGCTCGCTCAGCGGCTGCGAGAAGATCTCCACGCTGGGCGACTGCTACTACTGCGTCTCGGGCTGTCCGGAGCCGCGTGCCGATCACGCCATCTGCTGCGTCGAGATGGGTCTGGGCATGATCGATGCCATGCGCTGCTTCGATTCCCAGCGCCATGAGGGCGTCAAGATGCGCGTGGGCGTCCACACGGGCACCGTCCTCTGCGGCATAGTGGGCACCAGACGTGTCAAGTTCGATGTGTGGAGCAATGACGTCAGCCTGGCAAATAAGTGAGTAGCAAATGTAATAAATAGTAATATAAATATCGATACTATCAATAATACTTAAGCAAGCTGTACGCAGTTATCGATGTTATCGATAGCTCAATATATTAATTGCTGAGCTTATTTTTCAATTGACAACTTCTTTGAAATGTATTATTGATAGTAGTTGTAATAAGTAATAATAACAATAATAATACAAACCATAATAATATGCTATCGATAATTTTTTAAAGCGATATAACTGCTATAATACGAATATACCAAAAAAATAATAATAACATTCATAATAATACTAAAAAATAATAAGATAATTACTTCATTAATAGTTTATAACATTTTTGACTTCATTAAACTTTTGCAATTATTTATGTTAACATTTATAATAATAAATAATAGTTTTGATATAGCTTATTAATTGTTATATTATAAAGTTTAAGCTATTAAGTGATTTATGTTAGCATTGATTAGCTATCGATACTATCGATAAACATTGAATAACCAACATACATTTCGTTTAGAATGGAGTCATCCGGCAAGCCAGAGCAAGTGCACATCTCACAGGAAACTTCGGTCTTTCTCGGCGACAACTACTACCTGGAGGAGGGCGAAGAGGTCTTTGGTAGGTTCAGCCATCTAATCGCTCTATCACTCTTTAACTTTCAATCGCTTTCTGTTAGGTCATCGCACCTATTTCGTAGTGGGACGTCGTCGCGATGTCTCGCGTGCCAATAGCTTGAGTCCCAGCATGGCGGCCACAGCCGCAGGCAGTTCATTGATGTTGCCTGGACATGGCATGGCGCTCGCTTCGCTTTCACAAAGCGCCACCAATATCTCAGCGGTGCAGCCGAATGTGCCGCCCGCCTCGCCAGTGGGTCAGCTGTCCAACTCGTTAAAGTCCTCGCCGGTGCTCTCAATGCGTCCGCGCTTGACCTCGTTGAGCATGAAGCTGCGCAAGAAGTCGCAAACGCAGCAGCGCGATCTGGAACGCGGCATTATTCATCCCGCTGCAGCTGGCATACCGCCGTTGATTGTGATGCGCGAGCGTCCCAAGATTATAATAACAAGCAAGTCGCTGCCCGGCAGCCTGGACTCGGACGAGCAGCCCAGCTCGCTGGAGCAGCAGCCACCAGTGGCGGAATCTCCCAGACGCAACAAGTTCCGCAGCAAGGTGTGGCAAATGTCCAAGTACTTTAAGCTGCCGCTGCTGGGCAACAACAAGGATAAGCAGCAGCAGCAGAAGGAGAAGCAGTCGGATAAGCAGCAAGAGAAGCAGCAAGACAAGCAGCAAGACAAGCAGGAGCGCTTCAACGGACTTACTGGCGCAGCAGCAGCAAATGGCAGCGAGGAGACTCAAGCGTTTATGGAGCAGAACGGCAGTCAGCTGGGCAGTGGCGGCGTCTATCAGCAGCTGCCCGTGCTGGTGGAGACGGCCTGCAGCAGCCAAATGCTGGACATACCCAATCTAAGTCGTCCGCCCGTGCTGCAGCATGCAGCGACGTCGACTGCGCTCTCCAGCGTTGCGCTGCGCTCACCCGACGGCGGCGGCGCCACTGGCAATGGCAACAGCTGCTGCTCACCCGGACAGTACTCGATGTACGATGACATTATCGACGTGCGCTCCTACATAAGCCAATCCCGCAGCGATATTTCGCCATTCGGACGCACTGGCAGTTATCGCTCGCAATGCGGTCGTCAGTCTATAGCACAGACGCTGGAGCAGTCTTCGCCGCTGCCACGCCCACGCGCCAATACGCTCACCAGCGGGCGGCAGAATCTGCCACTGGGTGAGCCGCAGCCCAGCACCAGCAGCGGCGTTGGGCCAGCTGCTCCCGGCAGCAGCAGCAACAACAATTGCTGCCTGAATGCGCCCACTGCAAGCTTCTCCCAGTCGCGCAACTCGAGCATCTGGCCGGATGGCCTAAGCATCTGCCCGTCCGCCACTTCGCGCAAGGATTCGGGCATTAAGAGCAACTCGCGGCGCAGCAGCATTCAGCAGCAGATCTATGCATTGAATCAATCGGCCATAAGTCAGCATCGCGTCTCGGGCTACTTTACCAGCTCCACCTCCAGCATGTCGAATCTGGCGGAGGCTGGCGTGCTGCCCTTTGCGCTGCCCGCTCTGCCGCAGCCACATCCAACGCCCGCCGATCCGCTGGCCGCCTGTCTGCAGCAGCTGCGCAAGCAGTCGGATCTGCAGCTCATTCGCTGTGTGCGCGACAATGCGCGCTCCCAGCGCTCGTATCTGGTCAAGCCGCCGCTGCATCGCTTCAGTTTGTACTTCAAGTCGCGCCAGTTGGAGCGCGACTTTCGCTCCAAGGCTCATCGCTTTGGCAGCGAGCACGAGCACGATGGGCCGCCCACTTTGGCCACGCCTCGCTACAATACGTACATCGATATATTTGTGGGCATCGCTGTTTATCTGTGCATCTCCATCTCGCTGTTTCTGATGACGCAGAATACGGTGACGCCCACTTTCCGTTTGTGGGTCACGCTCTTCAGCTGCTTCACCGCCATTCAGGTGTTTGCTCTGTTTCTCTTTACGCGCCAGATGTGCCGTCGACATGGCACCGGACGCATGCGCAGCAAGTCCAGCGCCAGCGAATCCGCCACAGCAACGGCCACGCCCACGCCCACAACTCCAACGCAGCCGCCGCCGTCGCAGCCACAGCAATTTGAATCCTGCGCCGATCGCATCTTCGAGTCCATCTCCAGCTGGTATCCATGGCACACCTGTCTGGCCGTACTCATGGCCATGCCTGTGCTCCTGATCATTGCCAACTTTCTGCTGCTCGATCTGACCCAACTGCAGGCCTTTGAATACCACTACGGCTTCCTCATCTTTGTCTGCATTGTGCACTTTTGCAACTTCACCCAGCTCAACTGCTGGATGCGCAACGTGCTCGCGTTTCTGGCCGCGCTCTGCTTCATTGGCATAGCCGTCTCCCAACTGGCGGTCTACAGGCAGCGCTCGGGCCTGGAGCTGGACGTTGAAGAGTTAAACAGTAGCGCTGTTATCTATGAGGAAATCAAATGGTTCCATGACTACCATGTTGAAATTTATCTGGACTTACTGCTCATTCTCGTGCTCGTTTGGTTTCTGAATCGCGAGTTTGAAATTGGCTATCGACTCACCTTCTACGGCAACGCTGTGGCCAACCAGGACAAGGTGCGCGTCCAGAACATGAAGAACCAGGCGGACATGCTGCTGCACAACATCATACCCAAGCATGTGGCGGAGCATCTGAAGAACACAGCCAAGTACTCGGAGAATCATCACAACATTGCCATCATCTTTGCTTCGATAGTGAACTTCAATGAAATGTATGATGAGAGCTATTTGGGTGGCAAGGAGTTCCTGCGCGTGCTCAACGAGCTGATTGGCGACTTTGATGAGCTGCTCTCGCATCCGAAGTTTCGCGCAGTGGAGAAAATCAAAACCATTGGCTCCACTTTCATGGCAGCCAGCGGGCTGGATCCATCGCATCGTCTGGGCGGACATGAGCACATCCATACGCTGATGGAGTTTGCGCTGGAGATGCAGCGTGTGGTCTACGAGTTCAACAAGGATCTGCTCGAGTTTAATCTCATTCTGCGTATTGGCATGAACATTGGCGACGTCACCGCTGGCGTCATTGGCACCAGCAAGCTCTACTACGACATTTGGGGCGATGCTGTCAACGTGGCCTCGCGCATGGACTCCACTGGTTTGCCGAATCGCATACAGGTGGGCAAGGACTGCTTGCAGTTCCTCACCGACTGCTTTGAGTTTGAGCCACGTGGCAGCGTCTATGTCAAGGGCAAGGATCACATGGAGGTGTTTCTCTATACCGGACGCAGGGAGCAGGATGCAGCTGGCGCGGCACCGCAGGTGGTTGTGGAGCCGCCCACCGTTACCGAGGAGGAGGACGAGGAGCTGCACTCAAGCGAGACCACATCGCTCTTCAAGTCGCAGCCGTCGCTGCATTCCGTGCAGCTCAACGGAATCGGCGGCGGCGTCGGCAGCGGCATTCTCAATGCAGAACTCTAAGCTCCAAACTTATCCCGATCCAGATGCAAACAACAACAACAACAATTACACAACTCTTGGCCGTCAGCAAAATGGTTTCCATATTGTAACTGCATTTAATGCATGTGAGAATGTTTAGAGTAGGACAGCAGCAGGTTGGGGCTTGGCTTGGGCGCGACGGCTTGTAAACCGTTTATTTGTGATATGTAACTAATGTTGAATATGATACGATACGATAGGCTTTTTTTTTAACTATTATTATCCTTTTAATAAGTATTACGCGTGTGTTTTGACCGGCACTTGAAAATTGTATGAATGAAAAAGCAAAAATAGGCGCAAGCGTCAGTGGCTGAAGAGAGCGCGCAGTTGCAAAAGTAACGGCATGCAAGCTGCAAATTGAGTGCTTTAGCGCTCCATCCTCTTTAAAGTAACGGCATGCATGCTCTCGAACTCTCTTGCTATGTACGAAGCTTGGCGTAGCGCTCTTGCTCTCTCTCGCTTTGTACGCGGCAAAAGTAACGGCATGCACTGCTGACTTGAGTGCTTTTGCGCTTTCGCTCTCTGGCTATGAACGAAGCTGCAGTTAGCGCTATCTCGCTCATACTTTGCAAGACTGAGCGTAGGTGGCGAGAGTAAAAATGAAATTGACTCGATTTGAGTGCAGTTAGCAACGTTGAGCTGCTTGCTTTTTAGCTCAATGTGTAGATTCGTAGCCAAGCGACAAGAGATCCATTTACACACACACACACACACACTTACACACAAACTCTTTACATATTATATATGTATGTCTGTCTGCATATTGTTTGCATGTGTTGTATTTTGTAATTTTGAACCCTAATTTGTTTACTTTTAACTATTTTATTGTGTGTGCACTAATTTAGTTTTATAATTTATTTAAGCGTTACTTTTAACTCTAGCCTAATTTAAACAATATTTACAATTAATAGTACTAGCTGTCATAAATGACACAACAATTGTGGCTTTGTATGTCTGTCTGTCTATCTAACTAACTATCTATTTAGATTTAAGCGCAAGTTTAATGCTCTGAATGTGCGTGTGTTGTTTATTATTATTATTACAATTATACTAATATATAAAACAAGTTGTTTATTGTTTTTTTTTTTTTTTGCCTTAGCCAATAAATGTTATGAATTTTTAAATGTCGAAACTAGCAAAGAATCTATAATCTATATATGTACATACATACATGTGTTTAGCATAATTTCCCCACAACCGCCACAACAACAGCAAACATAATAAACAAATTATATATTGAGTGTTATTTGTTGTTAAGTACTACATACTATGCATTGATGTTGTTAACAAAAAGTGTCCACAGTTAGGACAAAAAAGCTTGAAACATACAGATTTCTTAGAAATATTTACTGTATTTAGATGCTTTGTGGTTTGCAGATTTTAAATAACGAAAGTAAATAAGGAATGTTACCTACTTTTAGGAAATTGTTGAATGAACTGGGCTTGTTTTTTAAAATTTAAACTCAAAGCTTTTGCATTTTACTTTGCGACGCTGCCAATTTTCGTTTACACTAGAGTTGTACAGTGGGCCAAAGCAGCTAAAACATTTTATTGAAATGGAGCAGCACTGAAATCGAAGAACAAGATGCACAGAATTTATGCAAAATTAATTTTTTTTTTTAAATTTAAGACAACCGTCCGCAAATTTGAAATTCGTCTGCGAGTGTCCACTGTACCACTAGCTACATAAAATATTCACATACATATATTGAAATGTCTGTAAATTGACAAACAACTTGTAGTATTAAATGTGAATGTTAACAAAAAAAACCATAAACAAAAGAATTTTACGAAAACTACTAAAAAAAAAAAAAAATACCAAAAAAATCAATATTTGCTGTAACGTATGGACCCTCTTGTATTTTTATAAATGTATGTAAGCAGAAAGTATTTTCTACATCCATTTATCAAATATCGGATATACTTATTACATACTATATACACACGCAAATGCGACAATTTTTTCCCCATTTTTTGAAATATCTAAATGTAGTGCATACTATACAAATATACGTATACAACAGATATATATATAATTGTATATTTTTATAGAGTGACGAATCTAATGAGCTGAAAACCAACGAATTCCAAATACTTACAGTTGGCATGGAGCTGGAAAATCTGAAAGCGTAAAACACAAAAATGTTTGTGAAAGAGTTTGGTATATACTACTCGAATACTAAATGTAATTGTTTATATGTGTGTGTGTATTAATATATGCGTTAATTAAAATCCAACAGCCCAGTGTCCAAACGCTGAAGTTATTAACTTGACGCAAACAAATATTAAACGAAAAACAAATTACAGAGTTTATAGAAATGTTATAGCTACCAATATAAAAGTCTAAATAAAATGCAGCAGTGTCTATTTATGAATGTCAATTCGATGTGTTTGTGTTTTTATTTCTTCTCTTTCACATCTTCCAAGTAGCAGCAGCTGTAAAAAAAGATTGATTGATTGACAATTTTTGAGGTAATATCAAATAGATTTTATTTGGTTTTGACTTTTCTTTTGAATTGATTTTAAAAAAATAATGCGTTTGGTTGTGATTTTGTTTTTTGTATTTTTTGTTTGTTTTTTTTTTTTTGCGTTTTATATTTCGTTATGAATTTTTTTTGTTGTTTTTTTTTTTTGTGGTTTTTATTTTGTTTGTAACGTTAGTAAAATATCCAACAATTATAATTTTAACTAATAGTTAAGCCAGAAAAAAATATATGTATATAGTAGTTGTTGTTGTTGTTGTTTTCTCTCTTTTTAAAATAAATAAGTAATGTGTCTTGTTTTGAATTTCTCTCACTTGCACTTATATATGTCTGAGTGTATGCGTGTGTGTGTGTGTGTGTGCTCATTTACATAAATACAAATACAATAAATAAATAAATAAATTATATAAATTAATTAGGCAACAAAAACAGTAGTAGCAATAGCATTTACTTAAATATGTGCACAAAGTGTAGGGTTCGATTCACATTCAAAAATTTTAACTAAATTTATGTATATGTTTAATTCAAAGAAAAAAAAATGTATTATATATAATTGTGTATATTAAGTAGCTCAATTGCTTTAATATACCATCTGTAGCTTTGAGACTAGTTTTGGTTTTTGTTTTCGAATTGAAACGATTGCTTGCCGTGTTAAAACAGAAAATATATATATATATGTATATGTATATAAAATATAAAAACTAAACAAAACAATTTACAACAAAATACTTGGTAAGCATTTCAAGTTATTATTGGCGCTGCTTCTTCTATTTTTTTGTTTTCAACAATTTGTGTGTTGCTTATTTTTGTTTTACAATTATTTTTATATACAGCTAGCATTTATCATAAGTACGTTTCGTTTGCTTGATGTTTTTAGTTTCACACTTGCTTGTCATAGAATTGTTCATTCACTTAAACGCTTAGTTAATTATTTATTTATTTAGTTTCGTGTCAGGTTGCATTTGTTGTTTAATTTATAATATAATTTTGCTAAAAGCCTGATTGAGTTGTTAGCTTAGCTTTTACTTCATCAACGTTTGAGAATGTGTATGTGTGTGTCTGTGTGTGAGTGTGTGTGTGTGTGATTATTCGTTCAATCAATTTTTTCATTGATATACATTGCACAAGTTTTAAAGTTTCTTTAATTGTAATTGCAATTGTTGAATTCAATGCACTTATTAAATTTAAGTTTTGTTTTATAATTTTTATTAGTGTTCCTTTTTGTTTGTACACAACCACGTCACACAACTTGCGGCAAACCACAGCGTTAACAACATATCTTCTACATATCTATACATACATTTTTATATATATATATTTGAAACGCGTTTGTTTTTCTTCAGGTTTTGCATTGCTTGCGACTATGGCCAGACGCTTTGCTTTTACATACACAAATGATATATAGAACTATGATTGCGCGCGTATATGTGTGTGTATAATTATATGTATGTTTGTTTGTTTGTATTTGTGTATTCTAAATGATCGAAAGTTGCTAAAAAGATTGACAAAACAAACTGAATTTGCCAGCGAGAAATGCAAATTAAAATTTTGTAGAATTAACTGAGTGTTTTTTTCATTGTCGAAATGGTTTGCCGTAAGTCGCATTTTTGCAATAACTAGTTGCTTCTCGTATACTTATATATACACATATTTATATATATATACATATGCGTAGCCATATACACACATATATATATATATATACAGACATACAAAAATTGATGTGCTTGATTTTTTTTTGGTTTTCAATTCAAAATGAAGCTAGCATCGTTTTTTTTTTTATATGTACATCAACATTAAACCAAAAGTGATTTACAAAATTTATTAGCCAATGTGTGCGGATTTTTGTTTTTTTTTTCTTTTTGGCTTGCTAAAACTGCAATTTGGTTTTGGATTTTTCTTACGTTATTTGTTCTAAGCAGAAGACAAGAGTTGAGTTTGAGTTGAGAATTTTTTTTTGTTTTTGGCAACTAACAAAACTGTGATCAAAATATTGTATTATGTTTGTTGTTGTTGTAGTTAGTGTTGTTGTTGTTGTTGTTTGTTGCTGCTGCTGTTGTTGGTGTGTTGTTGTTGTTGATATTGTTTTTTTTTGTTGAGTTGCTTAGCCTTACGCTCGTTCGTAGAATAAAATATAGGCACTGGATGAAACGAGACGATGTTCAGGTATAGCATCAGTAACGCTGCAAAATGCATAAATCAAATAAATAAAAATGCAAAAAATAGCGTAAGTAATACCTAGAGTACCTATTATCGTTAAACTCATGCCATTTGCGTGAGACTGGATGCTTGCAAAGTGCTACATAGTGACCGCTAGCCGTTGAGCCTGCAATTGTATAAATAATTTAATTATATAAAAAACAAGTGGACAAATTAAAGTTGGGCGCCATCAACTTTTAGATACACTTTGACAGGCAATTTTGTGATTTATTTCAGATTTTTAAAGATTAATATAATGGAGGGGAGGAAATAAATAAAAAATAAATAAAATCGTTTTATCCTGGACCTACATACCAAATTTGATTGCTCTAGCTCTAATAGTTGCTGAGCAACAAACGCTCATACAGACGGACGGACGGACATCAGCTCGTCGAGCTGTTCAAGAATATATATATACTTTATGGTGTCTGCCACGCCTCCTTCTCCCTGTTACATACATTTGCATGATACCCTTTTTCCATTATTTACAAAAGTGTCAAAGTGTATAAAAAGTGTATAAGCTAGTCGAGCATACCCATGTGATTGGAGATCGCATAGAGCGAATAATGCACATTCGAATTTGCGTTGGCGCCATAGGAGGCCATGTTGAGCTCACGATCGCCCGTTGGAAACTCCACAATGTTTGACAGCTTGCTCCAGCGTGTTTCGGAGAAACGCTTTAGATCTATTGTATGCGATATAATTAGTTATATAATAGTAGTAAATAATAGCTGGGAGACGCACGTATAACCAAATATTTGGGAAAACGCTGTATGGTAAAGCTTTTGGTGCATTTTCTGCGCGTCTTGCATTTGGCGCATGTGGGCATCTCATCGCCATCGAGCACCTCCTCGCGTATGAACAAATCCAGGCAAGCCTCTAGTTTGCAGCGCGACGACGAAGGCAGCGGCACGCTCAAATCCCAAAAGGGATCAAAAGTGACGCTCGTATTGCCGCATGTGGTGCACTTCAGCGTGCTCTTCAGCTGGCCCACAAACAAATCGCGTATCAGCGAATTCTCATGCCGTGCATACCACTCCCAAGTCAAATCGGCCTTTTTATTGTCACTACAAATGGATTGGAGTTAGTTAATGCTGAACTGAGCGTTAAGTTACGCGCTACGCACCTGAGATTATCATCAATGTTAAGCGTTTCACCTTTGATGCCCGAGTTGAGTGCCGAGTGCAGCGAGTCGAGGAAGAAGCGTAAAAACTCCTGCGCATCCTGCTGATTGTAGTCACTGTACATGCGATGCTTGCTCGAGAATGCGCGCTTCAATTCCATAGGCGTTACGCTATGCACATCCGATGTCCACATCTCCTGTATGAGCTTGGCAAACTCTGCAGCAAAATTAGCAATTACAATCAATTTGGATGTTCGATTTGTTTGCCCAACTCACCATGCAGTATCTGCTGATCCTTGCTGTTGGAGGAGCGCGTGCTGGCGTGATAGGCGCGCAGGAAGCAAGTCAGCTCGGTTGTGTGGCTCAGGCATTGGATGACCGAGTTCATGAAACAGGTGTTGCCAATGTTTCTCAGACCGCAGAGACCTGCAAGTTATATCAGAAATTTATACATTTATTTATTTTGTTTTATTGTATGCGTCAATTGCTAACTGGGCCTCGCCCAAATGGCACTCCCCAATTCGGATGGCGGACTATGGATTTGAGATCTTCTTCTGCTGTGTGGATTAACCGACGGCATTGCGCATTGACTATGACTATGGATGTGAATCGTTTAATTGATTGATTGCTAAATCAATCAATAACAAATAAACAAAACCAAACAAACAAAAATAAATATAAATACTTAAATACCGATACATTTGGAATATGACATATGCAACGAGAACTACTGCGATCGGAGAACAATAAATTCTCAAATCAAAATACATATATATAGCAACACTTTAGATTTCAGAAATCGTTTGCTATGTTTTGATTTATTTGATTTTTATTATAAATGGTTAAATAATACTTAAACTGCAAGCTAAAATACAAATTTATTTCTTTTTCAAAATTTGAATTACTTTGATTGTGTTAAATTGAATTGATTATTCGAATAAATATAATATAAATTTAAAATTAATTTCTAGTTATTTATAAGATTATTATTATTTAAAATTCAGTTTCTTAAATCTTATTTGTATTTAGATGAAATTTTAATGCATAAAAATCAATTTCAATTTAAGTTTCGAAATTAAATTCTTGCAATTTAAAAGTTTAAATTATTTCTTAGATTAAAATTGAAAGCCTAAAACGATAAATTTATCTATTTTTTTATATTTGTAATACAATTTTAAAATCTTTAATTCTTTTCTATAAGATTTAAATATTAATAAGCTCATTTTGAAGCAATCTAATCAATGCCAAAAACTTTTCGGATTTGATTTGCTGATATATATCATATTTTTCTAGTATATTTGTTATAAGAAATGTTGTCTAAATTATTCTCTTAAAATAAAAGAATATCAAAAAATATTGGACTTACCCTCAGACTTCTCATCGCGCGAGCTCTTGCCATTCTCGTCAAGACTGTTATGCTTGCTGCTCAGTGAGGAGCCAATGGAAGTGGTTGTGATATTGCTGCTGCCGCGACCGCTGTCCCGATCCCAGTAGCGACTGGACGTGGGCGAGACTGGGGGCAGCACCGAGCGAGCGCTCGAGGAGCTGCCAATGCGCACCGACTGCAGATCAAACAGTTGGGAGAATTAATATAAATCGAACTCCTAGGAGCATAGAATTGATGTTAAGGGGGGAATGTGTGTCCAAAGGCAAAGACAAATGCCAATCGATTGTCATTTTCAGTTTAGTACGTTAATAATCAAAAGCAGCCAACATTCGAGCGTTAGTTAAAAATAGAAAAAACCAAAGCAATAAAGTTTAATTCGTGGTATGTATAGGTGAGTGGGTTGAATGTGTGTGTGCGCGTGTGTGTGTGTGAGTGCTTAAAAATGTAAATAAAAGCAACAAACCACATGCTTGCCACAAAAAAAAAATATATATATGAAAATGAATTATTAAAACGAATACAAACAGCAAAGCGATATATACCGCACAGATTGTTATCGATACTATCGATAGAATCAAAATGAAACCAAAAACCCAATAATAATTAAATCATCTTGGCTGCAGCAAAACCTAAATTAAACAATAGTTATAATAAATTTAAATTCGTGACTTGTTGCTAAATTAAAACAAAAATTCGTGTACTGAGGACAATGCGCAAAGACTTTGAAGCTACTTGAGCTGCTGTTGAACAAAAAGTCAAAAAACGGAAACAGACAGTGACAGTAAGATAGAGAGAGAGAGAGAGAGAGAGAGTACACGGAAATAGACAGAGATAGATAGAGAGAGTGTGAAAGAGAGAGACAGAGCTACGCTCATTTAAATTTCTAGAGCAATTTCGTTTTTTTTTTCTTTTTTTTTTTTTGTCTTTTTGGGGCGCCAACTTACGCTATCGCTGGCTGTGACACTGTTGACTGTGGCAGAGGCGGAGACGGAGACGGTGACGGTGACAGTTGAGGATGTGGAGATGGAGGCGTTGTTGGCATTGACATTGCCATTGGCAGTGACGGAACTGAAGGTCTGGTTGTTGGCCAATTGTTTGCCATTGTCATTGTTCTGATGATGCCGCTGCTGATGATGATAATGATGATTTACCTTAGTGGTTGCTGCTGCTGTTGTGCTAACGGCAGCAATTGCTGCTGTATCCAAGTTGCCACTGGTGGCCTTGGCGAGCAGTCCATGTCCAATGCGATTGGCGGATTTGGCATGCGGCGCTACTGTAGCCAATGTGCTGTTGCTGTTGCTCATGTGATGCGTTATGTTGCTGCTGCTGTGATTGCTGTTGCTGCTGGCGCTGTTGCTGTTGCCGGTGCGGTAGGCGGCGCGCGTTAAGCTGCTGCTATAGCCGGCGCTAACACGCGCGCTTTCCAAATCGTTGACATAACGCTGCTGTAGATTGCTGCTGCTGCCGCTGCCAGCAACAGTTGCTGCTGCTGTGCTTGTGGCTGCTGCTGTCGCGTTGCGTGGCAGCGGCTGACGCTGCTGCTTCTGCTCACTCAAATTGTTGAACTTTTCAATTGATGCCTTGATGCTTAAAGAGTCGATGCCATAGCGACGCGCATTACTGTCCCGCTCCCGCTCCTTGGGTCGCTGCTCGCCATTTGTGTGCTTATAGCTATTGAACTTTTCATAGCTGGCAGCAAAGTTGGAATTGGAGCTGGCTATGATTGTGGACTTGGGACGCACAGCGCGTTGGCTGGCGGGTTTGTCACTAGCGCTGCTGTTGCTGCCGTTGTGGTTGCTGCTGTTGCGCAGCTGCAATGGCGGCGTTATGGGCTTAAAGTAGCAGCTATTGCTGCTTTTTTTAACTGTTGTTGCTGTTGTTGTTGCTGCTGCTGCTGTTGTGGGCGCATCATCGCTGTCTATATAAGTTATATCGTCATGTTGTTGTTGTTGTTGTTGTTGCAGCTGCTGCTGCTGCTGTCGCTGCATATTGTTGTTGCTGTTGCTGTTTGCAGCACTTTGATTGCTGTTGCTGCTGTTATTGTTATTATTGTTATTGTTGTAGCTTTGACTGCCGCTCTGCTGCTGATTGTTGTTGCTCTGCAGCAGCAACGGCTTCAATTTGGCAGCAACAATGCGACCGACAGCAGGTGGTGCAACCACTGCTGCTGCCACAGCGGCTGCCGTTGAATTCTTCTCTGCTAGCGCCGCTTTCTGCGCCGCTGCTGTTGTCAACTTATTATGACTGTATTTGATATCGATTCTATGGACGGTTGTTGAGCTGCTGCCAGCTGCTGCTGCTGCTGCTCCTGCTATGCGATTTATGTTGCTGTTGCTGCTGCCGTTGGCGCTTTGATTGCCATTCAGCGCCACCTGACGACGCATGTCAGACAAAGTCAAACCACTGCCGCTCAATCTGCTGCTGCTGTTGCTCTGCTGATTGCTGTTGTTATTTTTGCAATCCTCGCCAGCTTTGCAACGCCGCTGCTGCTGCTGGGGTTTAGCTTTGTCAACCTGCGCCAATGCCAGATCACACTCGGATCTAAGAAAGTTCGGATCGTGGTAGTGCGGAACTAGAAAAAAACGCTGATTGGCTTGGCGCGCCGGATTGCCGCCGCCGCCCGGAGTTGTTACTGAAGTATTTTGGGCAATGGCGCGATTGTTGCTGCTGCTGCTCTGCTTAGTGGTGCTGCTGCTGGCAGCAATTGTCTTTGGTTGTCGCTTTAGCAGCGTTTGCTGTTGTGCTGTCTTTTTGCTTTGCGTTTTTATTGTTGTTGTTGTTGTTGTTGCTGCTGCTGTCGTCGTTGCTGTTGCTGTTGGGGAAGTATTTGCTTTGTTGCTTGGCAGCTTGGACGCTGGAATCTTTTGGAATCCTCTGGTCTTCTTAATTTCTAACATTATTCAACAGCTCAACTCGCTTCAATGGGCTCTGTTCGCTTGCTCCAGTCCCACCACAAGTTCATTTACCGTTATGTTTATATAGTTACTATATTTAGTTGTTCTGTGAGTTATTTTATAGTTGTGTATAGCTTAGCTTCGTTTCAGCTTTTTGGGAAAAATGACGTACTGTGCTTACCAAAAATACATACTTCACTCTCTCTTTATATATATGTATATATATATATATATATATATATATTAGATATATATATTTTTATATAAGATTACACACACTTTTGCTTTAGCTATTTCTCGTTTAATTGCTTGTTGTTTTTTTTTGTTGTAAATAAAAACTACTAAGTTTTCTTTTTTACTAAAATAGAATTGCTTTGAACTTTGGTTGTTGTGGTTAGCAGCGCGTCTTTTATCGTTGGCTTTCGATTGTTTATCGTGTGTGTGTTATCGATTGTGTGTGTGTGTTATCGCTAAAATTGGTTTTTGGTTTCAAATTGCTCTTGGTTTGGTTTGCTCTTTCACTTTACTTAGCTGTGTATGTGTGTGTGTGTGTGTGTCTATGTGTGTGTGTATTAGTTAGTTAATTTTGTTAGAAGGCTGGCGAACTGCAAGAGTTTAGCTAAAAATATAGAAATATACATAGACAATATGTAAATCGATTAAAATGCTTGTGGGCGATAACGATTAACGATTAACAGTAAGACAAACTCAAAAACGTAGACGAAAAAACAAAGACAGAGAGACATAGAGACAAACAAAATACGTGATCGATAGACGATAATTAGTTGACTGTATCGAAATGATTGGTTGGTGTTGGTTTGGGCGGGCAGGGGCGTGGCTTGCTGCAAGCAGGGAAATCAAACGAAAATCACTGGCAACAGCAGCTCAACTAACATTGTTATCGATATGATATCGAGTTATCGCATGCTCATGCGTTTTAGTAGGCGCGCAGGCAATTATTAAAATTTTGTTGTTTGTTCTGTTTTGTTTGCTTTTGCTTGTTTTGCTTTGCTTGCTGCTCTTGCTGCAACTTTTGCTTTACCTTGCTGCGTGCCCCATCGCCGAGCGTTACAGTTGCTGTGGCACTAACATCGCCATCGTCATCAACATCGCCATTTTCATCAGCAGCAGCAGCAGCAGAGGCAGCACGCGCACCAGCAGCAGCAGCAGAGACAGTAACAGTTACAGCTGTGTCGCCACCATTTGTGGCAGTTGCATCATCTGTCGTATCGCTGGCATAGATTGCATTGCGCTTGGGCGAACTCGAAAGCAGCGAAAGTCCATTGAGCTTCGCATCCAGCCCATTGCTGCTGCTGCTTGTCTCTGCTGCTGCTGCTGCTGCTGCGGCTGCATGGCCATTCGATGTGGGCGTGGCAGCATCCGACGCTGCGCTGCGTCGACTGCGATTGCTGCGCAGCGTGAATGTTGCTGTGGGCACATCGCCGCCGCTGCTGCTGGTGCTGAGCGTATATTTGCCGCTGCCGCTGCGTCCGCTGACGCGTGTTGTTGTTGCTGCTGCAGCTGCTGCTGCTTCGTTGTCGCCAGCGTCGCTGCTGTTGCTGTAGAGACGACTGTAGCGACTGCTGCGCGGTCTGTCCAAGGTAACGGTACAAGTTGTGCTGTTGTCATTGCTGCTGTTGTTGTTAAGTTTGTTGCTGCTGCTTTCAGCGTCGGCGCCGGCGACTTCATTGACAGCCGATCTGGAACGTGACAGTTCACAGTTGGGTTTATAGTTGGCGGGACTGTACTTTTCGTACATATCCAGACCAGAGGTGGCCACTAAACGTGCTAGGGATGATGATGAGCATGAGCTAGACAAACGTTTAATACTGCCGCAGCTGTCGCGATTGTTGCCATTGGCATCGCTGCCACTTGGCGGCAGCTTGCGAGCAGCAGCGTCTCTGTCTCGATCGCGACGCAGCGTCGCAGCAGCTCCGCCGACGCCGCCGCCGCCATAGTCGTCGCTCTTTAATGTGCTGCAGTTAGCTGCGCCGCTGCTGCTGCTGGCGGCGGCTAGGACATCGCCATTCGTTGTGGCGCTCTTGGTGCGGCGCGCCAACTTTTTGGGTTCGACATGAATTTGAATTTTTGTTGTTGCAACATTTATACAAAATGCGGTGTTCGGTTCGAGATCGTGATCGTGATCGTGATCGTGAGATTTTTGGTGAACGTTAACGGTAACGGCAACGATAACGATTAACGATAACAATTACATGTTTGCATCACATGGCACAGCAAATTACAAATCAAATTTTTTCGCATCATAAACAAAAACAAAATATAATATATAAAATAAATAACAATATGAAATGAATATATAGAATATAAATTAAACAAATGAAAGACAAACGAATTGTGGGCAGCATATCGATAAACACAAACCGCAACGCAACTAATAGACCGCTGTGCTTCAAGTGCAGAGTTCAAAAAAAAAAACTTTACGCTAACGTAAAGTGATGAAGAGAGGCGCCTATTGAGTAAAACTAACAGACTCTAGTCCTACAATACAGTTAGATATTATATATATTGGCAAATTTACTTGCTACATATTCAATATAAGCAAACTATTTACAAATTACAACCGATTATATAGCAAGCTATGCTTTAACAATTCTATAATGCTACAAAATTATGCTAAAATTTCTATTTCAAGTCTATTATTTATGATTTTTATTTGTCTTGTATGCCAAAAGTTGAATGCTCAAATAAAAAGCAGACAGCTTATTAATTTATTTAAAAAAAATATCCTTAGACGAAGCACAAGGAATTGCAATCATTGCTGGAATGTTCTAATTCATAATTTCTAACTGATAGCAATGCTTATTTATATTTAAAACACATAACTATTGTAAGCAACTTTTTCATATGAGAAAATTTCGAATGTCAAAAATAATGACTCGGCTAAGTTGCAAACCAAATGAAACAAAACCTTGTGGTTATATTTAAAAACATACCGAAGTCAATAGAATACGCAGATATTGCCTAGTATGGGGTCCAATATTTTTATACAGCGTATTAAACTTGTGTATAAAAAACTTCATTGTTTCGTTCACTGAATAGAAACTGCAAGGTTAACTTTTAAAAACACACTAGATGGATTTGCTGCTCCTTTGGCAAGACGCCTAAGCTTTGTCTATTAATCGAGCTATCGATTTTCGAATCGAATAGTGTTAAATTTAAACTGAAGTAATTTGAAAAAATTCTAAGTCTGGCAACGCTCAAACTTATCCTGAGACAGCAAACACATGCAGAGAGACAAAGAAGAGAGAGAGAGGGAACGAACGAGAGAGAGATCGCATTAAGCTTATTGCGAATTTCGAATTTGCGACGAGGCAAGCAGCAACAAAATTATATACATACATATATGTATATGTGTGTGTGTGTGTGTATCTCTGTGTGTGTTTGTGTGTAGCACAAGGGCGTTGAGCCACATTTATTATTGTTGCAGTTGGAGCGCTGCCAACAAGTGGTTCGGCTTTGGCCAAAACATTTCATTGTATGTGCGTGTGCGTGTGCGTTTGTGTGTGTGTGGGTGTGCTTATGACGCATCCGTTACCTTATCGCAATTTTGTTAACAGCTCAACTCACTATATATATAATATATGTAAACAAAACAACAAATTGACAAGTTGCCTGCAATTCGTATGAAACGTAACTTCAAAATGCCGACAACTTGTCAGAAATAACAGTATATATACCATATATATATATAATAGCTGTAGCCTAGGGGCGTGCTGGGGTGTGGGGGCTGCTCTCGTTTTGGGGTTTGGCATGCCAACTGGGGTAGTTACTATATATATATGTATTTGTATTGGTGCCGCCTTTGGGAATAAATAAAGCAAACCAAGTAGGCAGCAATGCAATCCCTATATATACATTAAATACATATATACAGCTACTATATACACACACACACACACACATGTGTATAGCCGCCGGCATGAAAGGTGAACGCATGTAACTTGAAAGGATTCGAGACTAGTAAACTTCTTGGACAATGCACAAAACAAAATCAAATCAAATCAAAAATGAAACACGCAGCCAAAAGCTGATTAAAATTTAAAATACTAAAACACGCGCACACACACACACACACACAACAATAAAAACTATTCCAAACAAATCTAAAATTAAATTGTTAAATATAAAAAAAACCTTTGAAGGCACGTAATTAGATTGCTAAATATAGACAAAATATCCTTGACAATTTGTATATTTTTAATAAATATTAAACATAGCACTTATTTTTATTTGAGCATAAACAAATATTTACTGCAGTAAATTCTTTTCAATTTAACTTATAAATTAATTATTGCATTAAAAGTTATGCTTATGCTTGAGTTTGCAAAAAAAGCTTAAACTCATTTGTTGTAATAATTCAACTTGAATTTAAATGTAAAATAAACAACTTGAAATTTAAACAAAATATTTATGTCTTTCATTTTTTATAGAAATTTGCTCAATATTTATTATTTGATTTGATTTTCTTAATTTGTAGCTAAAGTGCTTGGAATTGATTTGTTATTGTTTTTATTTAATTGAACACCGCTCAGTCAATTATTGATAGCCAAAAATATTTCAATGAAAAATGTCTGAGCGTTACAAATACATAGAAAGTTATATAACTGATATGGTATTTATGTCGTGCATTCATAACTGCTATGCTAGACAGCCTTGAACTTTAATTATGTTGAATATGACGAACTAGATGTAAGCTCACAATTGAGCTACAGATACAACAGCTGGCATTCTCTCTATGTGTGTGTGTGTGTGTGTGTGTGTGTGCGCAGTTCAATGCTAAAGTTTAAAGCTTTTCAAGGTAATGCTGTGTGTGTGTGTGTATGTGTGTGGGGGGGATAGGGGAGCGGGTTAGAACTACACTCGAATATGCCCAGCGTACGAATGATAAATAATAATTAAAAATACAAATTATAACTAAATATGAAACTCTGTACTTCAGCCACCAACTTAAATAGTAGTATGGAATAAATAGTGAAGGGGGGCGGGGTATAACAAATGATAGCTTTAAATATTATAAATATATCATAGAGAGAGAGAGAGAGAGAGAGAGAGATTGGGTGGGTATGGACGTTTAAAAAGTGAAAGTGCACTCACTCCGTGTCGGCCAAACGCAAGTGCATCATTGTTGTAGTTGCTGAGATAAGACGAATTGCGATAGCCCGAACTGCTGCTGCTGCTGCTGCTTAGATGGGAGGATGCACCACCGCCTAGATATGAGCTGGAGCCAATGCTATTGCGCTGCGTGCTAAGACGCGGCGTATAGGAGCTTGGATAGTAGCTGCTGCCACTGCCGACGCCGCTGCTGGCGCTGCTGTGATAATTGTATGAGGATGCGGATGTTGAGGCAGCGGATAATTTGGATAGACTGCTGCCGCGATCGTAGTACGAGGAGGGGTAGCGGCTATAGCCGTTGCTTGTGGCGCCAACGCCGCTGCTGCTGCTGCTGTGGCCGCCGCTAATGCTGCTGCTGTTGTTAATGTTGCTGCTGTTTGTGGAGCTGCTGCTGCCGCTGCCGCTGCCACTGGAGGATGTTGTGCCGTATAGACTGCTGCTACCCGCTGCTGACGTTGACGATCTACGCGGCGAAATCACACGCATATTAGTGGCCAGCAGCGTTCTACCGCTTCAAACGCAACAGTTTGCCGTTTTAGAGCCACCACTCGAAACTCAAGACGTCGCCTCTCTGCAGAATGCTTCTCTAACTGTTGAACCGTTAAACCGTTGAACCGTTACTTGCTTTTTGGCGTTGCTTTGTTGCTATTGCTGCAAATAAATCAAAAAGCTGCGTCAATTTGTTGGCAATTGATTGAAAGCGAATACTCACCTTGAATTTGTTGAAATTTTTGCAGTTTTGTTTACATGTTTTGCTATTTATTATTATGCTTAGTTGTTGTTGTTTCTATCAGTTTACAGTTGCTTATGCTTAGAGATGTAAGACCCGTTATTGTTGCAGTGTAGATTAGGCAAACTGTAAAATAGCATAATTAATATACATATATACATATATAAACTTTAGCACAGCAAAAAATTAATGTGCGCTGCTTATGCGTGTGGCACATATAAAAGTTGCTATAATTAATGCACACACATACGCATTTTAAATAAATTAATATGTATACGCTATATACATATGTATGTATGTGTGTGTGTGTCTCATAAATAACATGCATATATTAAATTTTTTTTATAAATGTGTTAAATTTAAATTATAGCTGTGTGTATGTGTGTGTGTTTATTTTAAACAAAAGCTTTGACTAAGCAACACATGTTTGCATTGATTCTTGGCCGCATTTTTTTTTTGCATTTTTGTCAACTACAGTTACTTTTTTTTTATAGCGAACTCAACACTTAACAGCTCATTGTCAATAACATTTCACTTGTTTACTAAACAAATACAATAAAAAAGCTTAAAGTTGCTTTTTTCTCGCTCTCAGTTGAGTTGGCGCTGCACCTTGGCCATCAACAACTGTATGTATGTGTGTGTGAGTGGGGTAGGTATGCGGTAACATTGAAGTTGTATATGTACACATACACAACTGTTATGTATGCATGTATATGTGTGTTTTTGCTAGTAAAAGATGCCGCCAGGCTGTCTACGGCCCAATACGGTTAGCAGCAATGTCATTGTAACCGAGGAAACCGTTGGCTCATATTTCCTTGTATGTGTGAGTTACAAACTCTCACACACACACAAACACACACATGCATAGGCACACGTAAACAAACAGACAGTCAGCGACACATGGTCACTATCGTATCGATCTCTCCCGTTCATAAATTCAACTACTACAACTACACGCATACAGTTGCAACTACTATTACATTCATAACAGCTATGTAGCAACAACAACAACAACAACAACGCGCAACTCATTCAGCTTCACACACACACACACACATTCCAATGCGCCGAAAATCGCGTCAAAAATCGAAATAATTATAATAAAAGAAAAATCAAAAAAAAAAAAGAGGCGAATCTATTTATAAAAGCGCTTAAGAGCACACACACAGCTGGCTGTGGCGCTGGCGGTCGCCACGTTCCTGTTGGGTGATGAAGGGGGTGGCAGTAGTAAAAACTGCGCTGCTGTGCCTGGCCTATAAACGCCCCACGCGTAAATGAGATAGCAATATTGATATTGGCGACAGCGACACACTAACACACACATACATACACACACACACGTATATATATAATACATGCATACGTGCATACATATTCGCGGCCAAGCAGGCAGGCAGGCAAACGTACGAATTACGCAAAGTGAAATATCTTTCTCAAAAATGGAAAGTGGAAAAGTGACGAGTGCGTTTTGTGAATTTTTCTGCTAGTATGCAGGTATTTATGTTTAAACGTTAGCCTATTTAGCACTGGCAATGACAGTATCAGCATATTTATTTATAAAATTCATCATCACCACCACACACAACCCACTCACTCACGACGCTAGATATAAATTTTTTTCCTTTTCAATAGGCATTACTATATTACCGATTTTTGTATATATTTATATATATATTAATTCAAGCACGCTCACACACAGGCACAGGTTAACACATATAGTTTACACTGAAGGAGTTGATTTACATGGTAATAACTTAGTTTATTGGCTTATTATTTTTATATGCAATTTTTCAGCCCACAGCGCTGCTCGATACTATCGAACATTATTATCGAGACTGTTTTTGATAGCTCTGTTATTTCGAGAGTAACAATGTCGATAGGCATACTAAACGATTTTCTTTGCTCATCTTCGTGCCGATAGTATCGAGTATGGTCTTTGCATGTTGCTTGCCAATCGAGCAGATAACTTATTAGAACAAGTGGCAACGCTGCCGTGAATATACATTTTGAGAGAAAATTTTGTTCTGGTGTGAAAATTTAGTTACATTTGTATTAAGTTTATAAATAAATCAGTTGCAATGCAAATGAGGCTGCTGGCCAAGTGCACAGCTATTGTTGTCATACCCAATGCGAGTGCAGAGCGTTAGGCCGTAATAACCGACTTTCAAGCAAATCGCCAGGCAGCAGCCGCAAATTGTCGCGTCGCATTACAGACATTAGTGTTGCCAACTATTGTATACGAAAGAAGAAAAGCTAACTCGTTATAAGCCCACCCATACACATATGGAATTCGCATGAGAATTTATTAAATAATTAATATAAACTAATTGTGTACTCAAACGTTATGATTAGTGACTGACAATATGTTAGCTGCAATATTAATAATTGGTAAAACCGAAATCTTTCAGGAGCGCCACAGTACATAGCCGTTCCAAACAGCAGTTAATAAAAACACTTAAGGACTGCTGCCGGATACAAAAAAAAACAATAAAAGCTTAACTTTACCGGAAAAGGCTGAGTAGGCAACATTTGAAGCCTGCGCCGCAGCCGCCGCCGTCGTCGTCATACAAAATGAAGTGAGCAGCTGCCCCAAGAATACACAAAAAACAAAAAAAATAATTAAAGGCAAAAGTATTTAACTATATATATATGTAATTGTTTTTTCTTTTTCATGTTTGTTGGCTGCAGTAAACCAAAGATCAGCGCGATTTTTCGTTAGTTTTTTCGAAAATTTCAATTTGTCTCATCGTCCGCATCCGCATAGTCATAGCCATTTGATAGGATAGATTGCTTTTTATCACCACAACAACAACAACATCATCATCATCATCAACAACAACTATAACCACCCATCGACAGCGTTGTGAGGCAAGATCTTCGTCTAGACGAGAGAACAGCAGCTGCCGCTTAATCCTTAACGCACACACACACACATACAAACGTACATATATTTAGGTAAGTTTAGTGACTAATTATTGCCATTAACTATGCTAATTAATAGTTGCTACGCACAGTTATGTCATCAACCGCCGGCAAACGCAAGGAAATCTACAAATACCTAGCACCATGGCCATTGTACTCCATGAACTGGAGCGTGCGCCCAGACAAACGTTTTCGTTTGGCCCTGGGCAGCTTTATCGAGGAGTACAACAACAAAGTGCAAATCATCAGCCTGGACGAGGACACCAGCGAATTTAGTGCTAAAAGGTGCGTCGTCATGTCTATCAATTTAAATTTGAATTTTTTTGTAATTGGTTTTGCCTGCAGCACATTTGACCATCCATATCCCACAACAAAGATCATGTGGATACCAGACTCCAAGGGCATCTATCCTGATCTTTTGGCCACCAGTGGTGACTATCTGCGCGTCTGGCGTGCCGGAGAGCCAGACACACGACTCGAGTGCGTGCTCAATAATAATAAGAATAGTGATTTTTGTGCGCCCCTAACGTCATTCGACTGGAACGAAGTAGATCCAAATCTGGTGGGCACATCATCCATCGACACCACATGCACAATATGGGGCCTGGAGACGGGACAGCCGCACGCACGCGTCTATGTGGCTGGACATGTGAAGACTCAGCTAATAGCCCACGACAAAGAGGTCTATGACATTGCATTTTCACGTGCCGGCGGCGGCCGGGATATGTTTGCCTCCGTGGGCGCCGACGGCTCCGTGCGCATGTTCGATTTGCGTCACCTCGAGCACTCGACCATTATCTATGAGGTGAGTTACGTTAAACGTTAACGTCTATGAGAAATATTAATCTATTCTTTTTATAGGACCCAGCGCATACGGCGCTTTTACGCTTAGCCTGGAACAAACAGGATCCGAATTACTTGGCCACAGTTGCTCAGGATTCGTGCGAAGTTATTATTTTAGATGTTCGTGTTCCTTGTACACCTGTTGCAAGACTGAGCAATCACAGAGCGTGCGTCAACGGTATTGCGTGGGCGCCGCATAGGTAAAACAACAACAAAACTAAACAATTGGCTAACATATAATAATTTGTGTTTGAACCTTTTGCAGTTCCTGTCATATTTGCACTGCCGGTGATGATCACCAAGCACTGATCTGGGATATACAACAAATGCCACGCGCAATCGAGGATCCAATTTTAGCCTATACAGCTGCTGAGGGCGAAGTCAATCAAATACAATGGGGAGCCACGCAACCCGATTGGATAGCCATTTGCTATAATAAAGCGTGCGAGATTCTGCGGGTCTAAGAGTCAATTCGGTTAATTCTTCTTGCCCACACCACACCACACACACGCCCACTCGCAACTCCCACACTGCTGCTCAGAGCAGAAGAGAAGCAGCAGCAACGAAACCAACACACACACACATGCACACACAACACTTACACATGCATAAGCATTGTAGTTGTAGATCTTTTGTAGTCGCAACAGCTTTTTGTTTAAACAAAACTTTTGTTATCATTATTTTGTTTTTGTGTAAGGATATTGATTTGTATCCCCCCGCCCCCACACTCGATGGGGAGGCTGTCTGTCTACTGTGTTTGGCTGGAGAGCGCGCAGTGCAGTGGTCAGCGTTTTATATTAGACGTCATAGCTCTTAGTTTATACATATATATGCATATAATATATATATTTAACATTTAAGTCATTTAAACGGTAAAACCAAAATATGTATTGATTAGGTTGGGCGAGAGAGTGAGGAGCGCGTGAGCGCATAAGTGATGTATATCGATGTGATGGTGTGCCACCACGATCCTCTGTGGCTGACGCGTACTCATACATGGTGTCCTGCTGCACACCTACGATGGCCACACTCAACACTATTGACAGCCACGCATCAAGCGATATGTATCGTATGTAAGACTCTTTTTGTAGTCGCACATCTTATTTTGCTTTAATAAAAAAACTGCGCATTGACTTTTGCGATGTATTTCTGTATTTATTTGTGTAAGATATTGATTTTTATCACCCAAGCCCGCCCCACCACATTCGCGCATGCGGCAGGGCCACCTCGTTCTTGCCTACCTGGCGTCTATTGGCATGAGAGGAAATGCGAGCGCAGTCGAGTGGCTAATAACAAACACTGTTTTATATTATCAAACGCGTAACATACGATACACATCAGCCACTTTAATACAGTATAATGACTGCATCACAACCATCATAACTATGTGATAATATGTTTAACAAGTTTAGCCATCACATTTAGAACACAGGTCACCAAAATATAATATATGCTACAATGAGTAAGTAAACATGATGCCGAGAGCGCGCAGACGAAAACGAATTGCAATATACGAGAGGGCAAAAACATGCAGCAGATAGATATGGTGGACCTTGCTGCGTATGACATCACTAATAGGATTGAGCTCGTCATAATTTGGTCCATATAAAAGTGAGTTATGTGCAAGCAAATTTCGTCGGCTCAAGCAGCACCTCGCAACTAGAGCTAGGTACACTGTCTTCTGCTAATTAATATCATTCAATATCAAGCGATAGCAACCGAGACCCCCGATCTACTATCCCACTGATCTACCACAGCGTCAGCGGACATATACAAAAGTAACAAAACTGAGAGCATAAATTCTATACCAAGTTCCGATGTAATCTTTTCTCAAGCATGGTCTCATTCACCTAGTGACAGAGCGTACAGCATTCTATCTATCTATAGACGAGACGAACATATATGGAAGAGCGCGACAGATCTACCAACCTAACTCATACTTTAAAACTAATGACTAATATATCGCCTTTTGTTCCTATAACTTCATGGACGATCGGTTATTTGTTGTTATTATAGTAATTAGATAAAGATTTAATCGCCGTGCGCTTGGTAGCCAAAAAGAGTATAGAACAAGAAGCAAATGGACTTAAGCAAACGATAAACGCAATGCATACAATTAAATAAGCAAAAAGAACAAATGAAAACACTTGTCTTAAGTAAAGAATAATAATTAATAATAATACTAATAACAACAACAACAACAACTGCACAACCACAGCTAAAAATACAATACTATTTAAAATACAACTGAAAAAACAAAACAAACCGAAATATTATATGAGCGAGAGAGAATACAAGATTGTTGCTATCCATTTAAACGAAAACAAAAAAAACACTAAAACCAAAATATATATAAACAAAAAATGAAAATAATAATTAATGACTGCCTAGAAAACAACAAAAACACTAATTTCAAAAGCATTCATTAGTTAACAAACCCCGCAGACTAAAACTGTAAGCACTGAAAAAGCAGAAAAAAAATGCATATTAGTAAAAGTTTAAACAAAAGCAATACGCAAACAATAAATTCCGAATAGTAGACACATCCGCATATATTTCCCAGAACGAAGCTAAAGGTGCAACTACTCTGAGACTGAATCGAATCAGAATCGCTGAGCAATACTTAAAGAGTTGGGGATAATTTTTGTTCTCTTCAGAAACCAAACTCAAAACAATCTAATATTAAATATATAAGCAGCGCTGTAAATGAATAAAATAATTCTATTTTTTTTTTTATATAAAACGCAGCGAATCAAATTTAAAGTAATCAAACAAGCAACGCATTCAAATTGAATTGAATTTTAAGTAATTAGCTGGAACAAAAATAATTTAAAACTTAATTGATATTGATTCAGAAATGATTTATTCATTTACAGTGCCTGTTTACCGTAGCAAACAAAGTGAACCACTTGATAACTCTATAATTCGCATAATTTTTGTATTTCACGTTTTTGGTTTTAAGAAACAACAATCAAGATAAGACTTAGTGCATATATATAAATATAAAAGCCAATCAATCTGAAAACGAATCGCATATACATAGTTATTTAAACCGAATACCAAAAAACAAAAACCAACTCAAAAAAATAAAAAACACAAAAGTGACAAAAAGAAATACGCAAAGAAATTCAAAACATTTTTTGATATATATACTTGAGTGTACTTTATGTAGCATTGCAGATAAAAATTATATTTTGGCAAAAGCGGTTTCCGTAAATCTTAGCAACAACCTGCGTTACAGTTTACAGTCCACACATATATCTATATATGTATGGAAAACAAGAAAGAAAAAGAAAACACATAATTTTATGTATAAATTCACATATTTGTGTTTCGATTCGATTTTGCAAAAATGTTTTTAAATTACAATCTAAGTTTACACACACACACACACAAGAATGCATAAAATGTAACTACATATTTAAGTATATATATATATATATATATACTGACAACTGGCAAGCTTGGCAACACACGAGGTCAGCTCAGCGCAAAGTGATGATGTGTTGAACTAATTGACAGCAGGAGCAGGAGCAACAGCAGAGACAAACGTGAAACAAATCCCAAAAAACAAATGACAAAAAAAAAAAAAAACAAATTATTTAAATAAACCATTTTTAAATACACACGCGTCTTCTTTAAATCCATTTAGATAAGATCTGGCAAATCGGGCGGCAGAATTATGTTGCCGATATCCACAGTTCCTTGTAGTTCCTTTTCAGCGCTGCTGGAATGAGAAAGAGTGAGGCAGCGTTTATTAAAATTGAAAATAACAAATATAAAATTGCATTAGTTCTGGAAAATTACAGAAGTAATACTTAGTCAGTTATGTTAAATTCCAATTACAATTAAATTATATTAGCAAATTAATTTGATATCAAGCAAATCATTGATTATAATCCAAAGCTAATTTTTGTAGATTATTTCGAATGTTACTTAAAAACATTTCTTGCAATTTTTGTTACCACATTAAAATATTTCTATTCGATTTGAACGAAAATATTCAAAAAGTTTCTCAATTCATCAAAAATAAATTTTAAAAAATTATAATATATAATGCAGATTTATTTGAAATTATTACGAAGCTTAAAATAATTGAAACAATTCATTGACTAAAATATTTAATGAATTGTTTCAATTATTCAACTTCTTAATGATTTTAAACAAAACTGCATTATTTTTCAATTTTTGGATATTATAATGATTAAATAACTGAACAAAGTTAAACATATTTATATTGATCGTTAGTTCAGCCTATTAGCTTTACTAATCATTAACAGCTTTAGCTTAAATTATAAAATAATTCAAACTAACTAAAATTACAGCTGCATTTTCAGATCTAAGGAATTAGCTATATATATAATACTACTTGTCTACACTTTGGTAGCTGAAGCTGCTTACCTAGGCTTTGGCTTTGGCTTGGGCTTGGCCTTGGCCTTGACGCTGAGCAGTTCATTCGCCTGCAGCTTCTTGAGCTTGATGAGCAAATGGCCGCTGAACTGAGCGCGCTGCACTTCGGACTCATCCGGCTTGACCTCCTCGCTGTAGGCGATCTGGAATATTTTACGCTTGACAGTGACGCGCACATAATTTGGCTGCACGTCGACATCGATGAGCGAGGAGTCCAGATGCTTGTAGACCTCCAGATGCAGTATATACTCGCCAGGCTCATCCTCGAACTTGAACGGCAGCTTGGCCTGGTTGAGATTGTAGGGACGACCGCAAGGTGCAAAGAGATGAGGCACACGCTTCAGCGGCTCCAGCAGCTGCGCACTGGCTGGCTCATGCTTCTGCCGGCCAAGACGATGCATGCGCGCAATCTCACGGCGTATTTCAGGACAATGCTCCGACTTGGCGTTCCAAAAGGCGCGACTGCGTTCCTCCTCGTCCTCAATGTCGGCGCATTGCTCGGCCAGCGCTGCTTGCTGCTCGGCTACGCGCACACGCTGCTCATCACGCTCCATGGCCTGCTGAGCTTGGCATTGCACCACAATGGGACGAATGTGGACAAGCTGACGCTGAGCCTGAAGTCGCTCCGAGGGCAAGATCTCCTTGCAGTCCAAACTTGCAAGCTGCGGCAGCGTGGCCAGCACATAGTCGCGATAATGCGGATAATCCGCACATGGATTGCCCGTCAGTATAAGCTCGCGAAGATTATAGTTGCCAATCAGCGATTCAACGCTGGTCAGCTCGCCAACAAAGTTGAGCGTTAGATCGAGCTTATGCAGCGATTCCAGCGCCTCCAGATTCTCAATGCGTTCAATATTGTTAATGGCCACATTCAGATACTCCAGTCGCTTTAGCTTGTGCAGATTCTCCAGCCGCCCAATGAGATTCGATTGCAGCAGCAGAATCTTCAAGTCCCGACACCAGTTCTGCAAATGCTCAATGCACTCAATGTCCTCCTGATGCAGCGACAGCTCCTCCAGCGTGCTTATGAGCCGCTCATTGTGCTCCGACTTCTTGCGCACCAGCTCCTCACTAACTACGGCGTAATCAACAACATCATCATCATTATCATCGGCAGCAGCTAATATGCAAACGTTTATCATTCAATTTCGCTACTTACTGCGCACCATTTATTTCAATTTTCTATTTCTATTTCAATTTCAATTTAATTTATGTGTCTCTACTTTTTTCATTTTTCGAATAAAAGTAAACAAACAAAGCGAGGCGAGGCGAGGCGACTACGTTGCCAGGTTGTTGTTGTCACGGCACATTACATCGAAGCTTACGAATGGGAAATCATTTACATACGTCAAGATTTGCATGTCGACGAGCGTTTAGCGACGTACATTCGCCCAGTCCAGACATTCAATTGCTCCAAAATCTAATCAGCTGAATTAATAAGCACTAGGCTAACAACTAACTAGCTGAATAGTTTGAATGATAACAGGAGCGCAGTGGGGGCTAAAAAGGCGCCTAATTAATTATAAATTTCAAATAAATATTACAAGTTATATACTAAAATCTATCAGCCATCGTTATACTGCTAAATTTTAAAACAAAAATAGTGAGTTACTCGCAATTCCTAGAATAAGTAATTAAGCATGTAATATTTGAAAAAAAAATATAATTCAAGGCTTTCAATTTAATTTTAAATAAATACTTTAGGTCTTTAAAATTTAAAATTAATTTTGAAATTTTACAAAATTAAATATTTGCAATCCCTGTAGTTCAAAAATACTTATATATTTTAAAAAATATTTTAGATTTCTCAAATTAATTTAAACTAGATATTTTGGGTTACTATCGTGGTTTTAGAACTTGATTATTATATAAATTTCATATGCTATAGGCAGGACTTGTAATTTTTAAAGCTTATGAAATACAAATTATAAAATATTGACATATTATATTATATATACATATATATTATTTGAAAATATATTTTATAAGACTTTATAAAATTCAAAAAACGCTACATTTAAATAAAATGCAAAGCTTTATTATCTTATCCATGTTTAAATTAACACTAACCCAGACCTGATTGGGGTTTTCCCAATCGTTGCAACGAATGTTGGATCAAATAAAAAAACAAAAACATAATTTTAAATAATTTTTAAATATTTTTGTTTGTAATCCGTGTTGCTTTATCGTCGATCTTCATAGGTTGACACCAAATAATATTAGAATTACAACAGCATATTATATCATTTTTTTCTCACATAATATATACCACGGACTTTGTGAATATTCTATAAAATTTGAGTTGATTAACATTGTTGACTCCACAACAAGTGTTGTTGCTATTAAAACTATGCACGTACTTTTAATTGCTACCCGTAGCTTTGGCTGCGCTCCTGAGCGCGATCATTACGATATCGAGCGATCTATGGACGGGCGCTCAAGTGGCGCGTCACAGTTCAACAGATAACGAGCGTTCTATGTACAACGGTAGCACACAGAGAGTAGCACGATAGCATGGCTGATCTAAGCGATATGGCAGATATACTTTGTCGCCCCAGCTAGAAGGCGACAGCGCGAATGGAAGGCGAGCGGTATGATGCATAGCTGCTACCAGTGGTGTACAACGTACGGATGCGCAGCACCTTTCACTACAATCCTGCGCAAAACAATACGAGCTGCAAATGGTAAATCGTCCAGCTCTGACTAGGCGTTCGAGGTCACATTGCTGAGTGCTCGATGTCGCGCGCGGAGATATATTCGGCTGAGTGGGTTGACACGTTTCTATATTTTCGCATCGCGACTGCGCGACTTCTCGTCGCTTGGCTACGTACCGTGTAGTTCTTCATCCTGCGGAGCTTGTGCGGCGAGTAGCGTTGATTCGCTGCTAGACACCGTACCGGCTGGCAGTCAGCGAACGAGATCCAAACTTACTTAATGGAGCTGTTCGAGATGCCTGGAAAGCAGCTACTTGCAACGCATTTGGTGGGTTCAAGCGCGCGCTGCTTAACCAATTCCTGGAAGAACTGGACTATCTAGCGCGAGCGAGGAGCTCAAGACTGGCAGCCCTACGCAAAGGCCGCGGCTGGAATTCAAAGCGCGTTAGCTGCTATGGCATATGCCTGGCCAAATGCCAAGCAGCCGGCAAGTGGAGCTGCCGAAAAGCTGTTTCTGTCGAGTTTGACCTGCGGCCGCTGTGCGAGGGATGCAGCCTATGGTCACTGACACTTGGCCCAACAACGGACGCAGGGAGACTCCGAGAGCGATTATCTACGCGCAAGCTGATTCAGTTTCAACAAGTTCGCTGGGCGTCCGCGCCTTGTCGGCAGGCGATACGCGAGTGGAGCTGATAAGCGTCGGAATTTCCACAAAAACGACTTCGTGGAACCCTGGGGCTAAGTGGCCAAATAGCCTTAAAATTGACAAATAAATAGAATAAAGCCGTTATAAAAACTGAGACTAACAAGCAGCGCTATACAGCTTAGCCAGCTGACTGCTGCTAGCCTTAAGAAGCGAGACTGCTAATAACGATGTGTGTAAAGCAGCAGCTGCGCCCCAAACAGTTGCTAGAGCTGTAACATGAGCATGCACCTGTCATCTTTTTATTTCATGAGTAGCGTATCTACACACTTTACGAGTTTGCGGCTTAACTTAAAGATTTATCCAATACCCATTTGCTTAGCATGCTAGACAAACGTGCTTGATCCACCAACCCCCAAGACGTGGAGAGCATCGGGATTCGACGCGTATGCAGCATGCAGCGCTATGCCCCAAGCATCACGAACCTGTTGCCCCTGCTTGGTTGTAGGACAAATTCGAACTCCCACCACTGTTCACAAGCGCTGGCTCCAACAATCCACACGACTATCCAACACAGTCATAATACTAATAATATATTCGATACTATATCGCATATACTGGTAATACCACCAAGCAAATAAAAAAAAAAAAATTTTCACGAACGACCGAGTTGGCACTAACCAAAGAATTTATGGAAATTTCACAGCTGTAAAAAGGCAAAAGCTTTCCTTTAAGTTAAATAACAAACTTCAAATATAAATTTTATTTAATTATCGCTAAGAAAATAAAACAAAATTTGATAGTCTATTAACTAAAGATGTTAAGAACAACTTAATTCCATATATTAGTCAAAGACGCATGATAAGAAAAGGAAAATATAGTTTTTGGCGATATAAAACTTAGAGGTGCTCCAAATACTAAAATCAACGCGCGGGTAACAAAAAACAAATGTCCTTAATGATGAAAACATGATTTCACTATGAACCATATATTTATTTTAATGTTTTAATTAAAATTTATTAGTGAAGTTATATTAAAAAAAAATTATTTTGGCCAAACAATTGATAACACATTGTGGACTGAAACTTTTAATGCAACTAATTTTTTTTATTTTCAAAAAAATAAAACATACTTCCTTCGCATAAGCGATGTCAACATCTATCTATCACATACATCTCTGTACGTATTTCCTATATAGATATATTTCATGATTATCAGTTTTTAAGTCCACAAATTTAAGATTGATATCCACATTTTTTATTATCCGATTAAAACTATACATCGGGGTGAATTTTCTATTAAAATTTCACAATAACATATATAAATTAAATTGGAAAAATTTTTAAATAGTAACCTTTCTAATATAAAATCTTAATCATATCAGACTGTTACTGACTTCACCTTTATTTTGTCTCCAGATCACACGCTCACAGCGTTTTTTTCTAGTATTATCCTTATACTCTACCCACCGATATCAAAATATCCTTAGCGTATTACTATATCATTATCCACATTATTATATTGTACATATTTTTGTTATAATAAACACATTTTTCATAAATATACTATCATATTAGAGTAAACATACAAACCACACTTTAAAACATGTCAAATCTCATTTTGCTTCTTACCAATCGTCCAAAACTACAAACCAAGGTAAAGCGAACAAGACCAACACAAAAAGGCGCTCACCCAGAACGGTGAGCGGTGTTTTGATGCGCGACCTTTTACGGTTTTATGTCTTTTTTTATTATATTTTACATCATAGCCAATACATGTCAGTAAATTTTCAGTCATATGATTGGTTGTCAATAGACAACTTGAAGTGGGTGGGAGAGGGAAAGACATGAACGAAAAATTGTTCGTCTTAGTTGCGAAGAGTCAAACAATTAAGCGCACAAGATATCTTGCCTATCTTGATAGACTGCACAATATCTTTATGCACAGCTACAAAGCCTCACATTTTACAGTAGTGTGTCAAACTTATTCACATGCTAATCATTTCCACACAATGCAAAAACGGCAAACGATTTCCCACGTAGATATTATAGTCATTCGATGATTGAATAGCTGCCAAAGCGAAACTCATCTATTGTTGCTGCTATCGCACCAAGCAGCACAGCAACATCGGCAGCTAGTCTACAATTGCTAACCATATTCCAACAACACATCAAATGAGAACTCACACCACGCTCTAAAGCTGCTGCGTTAAACAAATCTTGTATTCTACGCGCATGCGTTCGTTTCATAAAAACTCTTTTCTTCATATTATATTTTGTTACAAAAAATCCTGTCCAGAGTGGGGGGGCTAGCATTATAATTTAATCTTTATCTATATCTATTTCTTTTAAAATAAAATCTGCATAATAATTTGCGAGGGGGGCGTGTGGGGCGGTGGTGCTGGGGTGGCGGCAGAGGGGGGGCGGCAGAACAAAAAACTATTCAATGCCCATAATGTGAAGAAACTGATAAGAATGAACTGCAAATCAAATGGAATACAATTTAGCTAAATTACATTTAAGCAAACGAACTACAAACTAAACGAAAAGCAAACGCGTGGCGCTGCCATTTGGCATGCCGCTGCCATTGAGCAGCAAACTATTGCCCGCGGAGGAGGCGGAGGAGGAGGAGGAGGATGTGGCATGCATCTTATGCAGACCATTGGCTATGTTGCCATTCATAGGCGCACGATAGAAGGAGTCATTATGCTGCAGCTGTGTGTACTTGACATGACTGCTCTGCACCTGCGTGGGCAGCTCTGAGCGCGACTTGGTAAGCTGCTTGGCGCGATTGTAGCACAGCACACCGACAATGGCCAGCGTCATGCCCACACAGTTGACCCAGGTAACAGGATTGCCCAGTATAAGCAGCGAAACGGCAATGACAAAGATGCGCTTGGAGGCGCTGGCGACGGCATAAGTGAGCGGCGTAACCAGCGACAAGACGCTAAACGCAATTATGTTCTGCATCCAGTTGAGCACGCCGTCGGCAAAGAGCAGTGATATAACACGATAGTCAAGATTTTTCTGCGATAAAACAATTAATTAGCTAAATGGCAAGATAAGAGCCGAGCAAGCAAGCTTACAATGGCCGTGTGACGTAGCACAGCTAAGCTGTCCATATACAGCCAAAAGGGCAGAAAGATGAGCAGCGACAGCTTGCCCAGCAAATGCAGCAGTCGCAAGTGATGTATACCCGTATCCTTGAGCACCTGTTGGGCAACAACGAAGCTTAGTTAATGTCTAAATGCAAACACTTTGCTTGACTAACCTTCTTTGAGAAAATATTCTGCATGGAGAAGCCCATGGTGGAGATGAGGGCGCTTACTAAGCCCAGCATATCGAATGAGATTTCCGTTACTGTGGCTATGGCCACGCCTGTAATAATGGGCAGCAGACTAAGGTACACCAGTGTGGGTTGCTTCTCGTTAAAGAAAATGCGCGTCAGCACAACAGTAAAGAGCGGCATAGTTGCCTTTACTGCAAAGTAAATAAACAATTATTTATAACTTGAGTGCTTTGCTGACGTGTGTTGGCGAGACTGACTTACCCGTATGCGCATAGGATACTGGCACTTTCCACAGCGATATATGCGATGTGACGGAGGCAAGCAGCTTGCCCAGCGCCAGCGGCACTATCAGCCGCCAATAGTAGGAGCGCTGTATGTCCTGATACTTGCGTATGCGCCATAGATTAAAGAACGGCCCACTGTACAGCGTGATGCTGCAGAGCTGCACCAGTGTCACCGTCATTGGAAAGGGAAACTCATTGAGCACCATTTTGCCTATGACATTGTTGCTCGACGAGATTATATACCAGAAGAGGCACATTAGCAGCACCACCATGACATGGCGTGAACTTGTTCGCTTGCCACTCAACATATCGCAAGTCTCGCTTCCTCTCCCCGTCTATATGTTTTGCTATTTTTTTTATTGTTTTTTTTTTTTTTATTTTTTTGAGCAGCCTTGCGCTGTCTGTTTTGCTGTCCTTTGTTTTTGTTATTTTCTTGTTAACGGGCACCAATGGCTGTGCCCTGGCCCAGTCAGCGCGTCAGTCGGTGCGTTTATCACTTTGCTTTATTGCATTTCGTTGCGTTTTTAAAACTATTAAATAATAACTAAGTATGCACGTCGACAATGTTACTGTTGTCCGTTTGTTTTCTACGTGGATGCGTTGCCAGTGTTGGCTAACGTTTAGCATAGTGTGCGCTGCTAAGCGTTGCCAGATGAGCGCTAACAAAAACAAAAAAAACAATTTCATTTTAAAATTAAACGGCTTTTTGCGTTACGTTTTCTTTTTTGGAAACGTTTTGAAACGTTTATTTGGAATTTCGTGTTGTACATACATTACACAGGATGTACATACATACATATATGTATAAAATGTACATCAGCACGTGCTTGCTTTTTTCAAATACAAAAGCGGTTTTGTTTTTTATAAAACGATTATTCAAAAATTTGTATACAAAAGTCTTGTGTTATATTATGCGTAAAATACATGTATATTGTCAATATTATATATGTATGTATAAAAGGCACCACGTTGCTTTGGGTTTTGGCCGTCGTTCTTCTTCTTCTTCTAAACGTTTGAAAATTCGTAGTAGTTAGTAATAGGAATGGTTGAAAAATAGTAGTGAAAAAATAGTTATAGTATAGTTATAAGTCAATATTATATGTAAAAGGCCCAGCTGTTTGCTTTGGCATTCGAGCGTCGTTTTTGTTTCTCCATTAAATGTTTGAAAATTCGTAGCTCATAAGTCTTCTGCGTTATATTATTTATAAAATGCAAATTCATGCGTTGTCAATATTATTTTAAAAAGGCACCGAGTGGTTGCTTTGGTAGTTTAAAGCTTCTAAGTCTTCTCTGTTATGTGTAAATGCACATAACATGCTTTGGTATTTGTCATTTGGTTGATTAGTTGTTGCGCTTGATGGACAGCGCCAAGCGCAGAGCTTTGAATATATCCATGGCTTGGGCAGCGTCTTTGGGAGCTGAAGCGCTTAGCTCCTTCAAGGCCAGCATTACATTGAACTCGTGTTGCATCAAATTTGTTTCATTGAACATAGGATGATCCCAGTACACAGCAGATGGGGGCAAGCGATTAGTCTGGGTGCCCACATCCTGCGAACGCTTGAGCATGCGTGCATCTGTCTGAGTGCCAATCGTTTTGTAGAGTCCCATGCCTGTGGAATAGGCTGCGCTTTCCTGGCGCTGTTTAGTGCGTGAGGCCTCCTCCTGCTCACGCAGCTTCTTCATGGGCATCTTTGAATTGGCAATGAGATTCATCAGAGTGTGCACGCTAATGCCGGTAAGCTGCAGCAGCTCTGTAGTTGACTCCGGCAGGCGCTCCAGTCCCCACTGCGATATGTCGATGTCGTCAGCAGTAGTCGAGTTGAACTTGTAGCGCACATTGTAGTTGTTGCACAATGGCGAAGGATTCTCAAAGGCTCCGGAGTTCATGTAGCTTGGCTTCTTGGGTATCTGGCGTATAGTGTCCACCATTAGAAACTCTGTGTCCGCAGCTTTGGATTTGGCAAGCTGTATGCGATTCAAGCACTCAGTCACGCGCTGCAGAGATCGCTCACGTATTTCTTTGATGGTCGTTGGAATGGGCTGGCCGACAGCTTCGTCTATGACACTTTTTGCGCATTGCATGGGAATGCGCTCTTCCGGACGCACAGGCACATAGTCCAGCTGCTCTGGAGCGACGAGCTCGTGCTGAGCCTTAACACCAATGTGACGCTCAATGGCCGGCGGCGGCGCCAGCTGCTCCGGGCGACGTTCAACGCACTCTGGACTCGGTGTGCGACCAACACGCATTTTTTTCTGCGCATCAGTAGTAGCAGCAGTTGGCTCCGGGCTATGTTCCATGGGTTCCGGAGCTGCAGCGACATCAGTGAGCTTGCGCTTCAGCCCGGCATCTGGCTCTGGTTGCTTTTCCGGAACCACATTCGGCAAGTTATCGTTCAGCTGAACCAACTGGTTGAGTTCTTCGTTCGGCAACTCGTTAGCTGCCTGCTCCTCTTTAACCTCGGTTGTTGAATCAATTAACAAATCATCAAAGTAATCGTCCGGCAAGTTAAGCAAGTCTGGCGGCGGCTGTGTTGTCATTGCCGTTTCGTTCATGTCATCATCAGCCTCATCATCATCATCGGTATTCCAGCCAGCCGCATGCGCGCCCGCAACTTCAGCATCATCTAGTGGCTGGATTTCCTCACGCAGAGGTGTATCATCATCATCTCCAAGCTTACCCATTGGATTTTCAATTTTTATGCGAGCTCCGAGTTGCGGCATGTTGGAGTCCATTTTTAAAAAGAAAGATCGAGGACCTTTTCAGAAATTGTCAACAAAAATATTTTGAATCGATATGCCTATCGGCTCGCCGCCTCGCGTTAGCTCGATAATGCGACGATAACATTTGCTCGATAGTTGGCGAGTGCAAGCAATCGCCGCTTGATAGGCAAAGTCAATAAAAATCTACCTTGGTGAAAAATCATACACACCAGTCTGGAGAAGTAAAGAAGTAATTAAGTGCTTAAAAAATGAATAATCGAGCACGCAGATCAACTGGCATTAAGCCGTTTGTACCCGGCGGTGTTTATGTAAGTGGCAAATCAATGAAATTAATGCAAATTTAAGCATTTAAACTACGCATCCCCCCATATTTTGACTTGCACATATGTTAGTGCAATTTTATATACATATATATCTGCGTGGGCTTGTGTTCATCTTCCTGCACACAAGCATCCAACAGATACATACACACACACATATGTGGCTTTCACACACACACAGAGATACACAGATACATATACATATGTATATACATGAATACACATATATGTATTTTGTTTTGTTTGAGACATAAACACACGATTTCACAATAACAGTAATACTATATATATATTTTTATTTATATAATTTACAGCGCAAATTAAGAAAAAAATGTGTGTTTTATCCCAATTGTGAATCGATTTGCAAGAGTTCACCAAAAGTGCTTTAATCGCAAGTGCCTGGCGTTGTCCCTAACCCCTTGCCTCCCACCGCCCACCATGCATTATGGTGAAATTAACCACCGTTTGCTGCTCTCATTGATTTTCAAGTTCATGGTCACACGACCTTGATTTGGATTTGCCAATGCAGCAGCCTGAGAGGGAGGAGCGTTGGACAATTTTCTTAAGAAGCCAGCACTTAATTGGAAGCTGGACTTGCGATTTTGGTTACTTTTGGGGGGCCACTGTGAATTGAATCGCACATGATTGTAACTAAAATTCTTAGTTTTGCTCATAGCAATGCTCATTTTCTTCACTTGAGTAACCCAAACGAAGAGAAGATTATCTATTGACGTTTAAGTGACGTCACCAGCTCTCACTACATAATGTTTGATTCATTTTAAAGTCACAGAACAGACACACACACACGCATACGAGCAGCTGTTTGATCCCTTTATTTGTGGAGCGCATTGCTGTGTATCGCGTTTGCTTGTGTGTGTGTGAGCGTGGAACGCAAACCATTTTGAATAGTTGTTGGCATTTGGTTGCGCGTTTGGAAGATTCGTTTGGGCAGCTTGGGTCGTAGGAATGGTCATAGCTATTCCTGAACTATGGTTTTAAGTAGAGTAAACCACCGAGCCGTCGCCATCGCCGGTATCGCTGTAGAGTCCTTGATAAATGAATGGCATGTAAGACACTCGCGGATTGGTATAAAAACAAAAACGTTACGTTCAATTTTTGTTGTATATTTGCTTGCTAACTTGTGAAAAATATGTGTATAGCACCATAAGCTTTTGAATAAATGTTGTAATTGAAGTCGTATCCTTGTTGAAATTTACTAAAATTAGCTATACTAATTTAATTTAAAAGTAAAAAAAAAAAAACAAAAATTGTAATACTAAACAAACGTTTACCACCAAAGTTCCCTAAGCTAATACGACTCGATGCATTTGTGTTTAGAATCCCAATGCACCAATTAAGCCAGTGATTCAGGAAGTGTTGGTTTTGCCCGCGCCCGTGCGTGGGGGGCCCGCCCCGTCGTTGTTGCAACAACTGCAACCGCTACCGCAGCCTCAACTGCTGATGAAGGTGGACAAGCCGACACAGGCGCAGACCAATGACGCACTGGTGCTGCCGATATCAAAGATAGTCAGGCTTGAGTGTCATGATGATGAGTGTCATGATGTTGGAACATCTATAGATGTTGCTATTGCCGATGAGAATGGTGGTAAAATACCATTTAAGAAAATATTCCAAAAGCGTAAGAAGTCTTCGGGTATGTTGGGCATTGTCCAAAGACTTTAAGCTATAATAATATTAATCCATTTTATTTTCGCAGAGCGCACACGTGACAAGAAGTTGCGTCAGAATCGTCAGCTGCGCAAGTCGATGTTGCCGAAAAATGCTTTGATGGCTCTAAACGAAGTGAAGGGCATTACTATTAGTGATTTCACCATTAATAGTAATCCGGATGGCGGGTTTACGGCCATAGTAACTGTTAATTCGCATCAGTATGAAGGCAAGGGCAATTCCAAAATGGCAGCAAAGAATCAGGCATGCGAGAAGGCTTTGCGCGATTTCATTATTGCCAAAATGACACCCAGACCGAAAAAGAATACAGGCGAACAGCGAGAAGATGGCGAGATGGAGCAGGAAAGCGATGGATTGGATTCACCTGAGGACGAAGTCCCGATGTTGAATTTGGCATCGTTTGCGATTTACAAGCTGTTTGCCGAATGGGAACGCGAGGGTTATGTCGTGCCCGAAATGCATCCATCTGGCGGTGGTGCGGCAGCATCTTCCGAAAATCCACTATCACCATCTGGCAAAGAGGGAAAGGAGCAAAAGAAGCCGTCAATGCGCTCCGAGCTACCTTGCAACTGGGAGTCCATGCATCCAGCTACCTTGCTCTGCATTGTAAGTGCAAACAGACGCATAATCTTTACTATTTATTTAATCATACATATTCGTATCATTTGCAGATGCGTCCTGGTTTGTCGTATGTTGATCATGGCGCCTATGGTGATAAGCCTAATGTTCTGCAACGTCTGGGCGTCACGGTCGACGGTGAAGAGTATATCGCCAGTGGTCGCTCCAAGAAGATTGCTCGTCGCAATGTTGCCGTCAGCGTTTGCAACACTCTGTTTGACACGGATTTCATTTACCAGGAGTATTAAAAATTAAGAATAGCTCGCAATAAGGTGTCTCTGTTGCGCTTGCTGTCAGATAAACTCAAACTGTCCTAATGAGATCTATGATCGATTTAGGTCCGTGCGAGCGAATCCGTCTCATGTTGTTTGGCCTTATATGGAGTGAGCAGACCCCGTCGACGAGAAACTCGTTATTAGCACATTTTGCGAGCTGGTATTAAAGTTAATTTAATATATATACTTATATATAGAGAGAGCTACCTATTTCATTTACCAACATTAGAATTATAAAACTATTAACTTATGTTCGAACAATAGGCTGTTAGACCCTTCAAAAGCTAAACTAAAAATATTATTTTAATAAAACTAATCTTCTATGTGTAGTTACTATGAAAACATTTGTTTTGAAAATCAGGAATTTGATTGCATTCTGGGCAAACATAATTCAGCTACAAGTGGATTTTAGAATAGCCGAAGGACCAACACAGGTAGTTGTCAGAAAGAGAGAGAGAGAGAAAGAGCTCTAATTTGAACTGTTTTCTTGTTAAGGTAGACAGCATAGAAAAGACAGAGATAGAGATAGAGAAGTGCATGCGAAGCTTATAAATCTTAAAATTGTATTATATATGTTATCAATTAAATAATAAATTTAAATTAAATTATTTTTAACAATACAAAATAATAAATCGCTATGCAAATGCAAAATTATGAAACTCTGTTGGGCGGGCTTTTAATAGATTTGAAATTTGTATATGTTATCGATAGTAATTGGAAAGCTATCGAAAGCAAACAGCTGTTGGCTTTTGTTAGAACAACATAACAAACACATAAGAAATGTCGAAATTACTTTCGTACGCCGCTAAAAGCAATTTGCGTAATACGCGCTTTGCTCTCAATCCAATGTGAGTAGAAGAATAAACATATAGTGGCCATATTTATAGCATGACAATTAAATTGCAGTTGCCAGCATGCAGCCAGAAATTTTATTGCGCCTGTTGCGATGCGCAACGTGGAGACGGCGACGCTGCTGAAGCAAAAGCCGCTGGCTGGAGTGCCCAGCTTGGGGCAGCTTGTAAAGCGCAGCATGTTCATTCAGACACAGAATACACCCAATCCGGACAGCTTGAAGTTTCTGCCAGGCATTGAAGTGCTTGGCAAAGGCAACACATATGATTTTCCCAGCGTTGGCGCTGCACAGAACAGTCCGTTAGGTAAGCAGCTTGCCACCAAATGTTGCTAAACGTTTTGCTAATTGCACTGCATTGTAGCTAAATTATTGTTTCGTGTCGAGGGTGTGCGTGCTGTGTTCTTTGGCGCTGATTTTGTCACCATTTCCAAGGAGGAGAGCAGCGAATGGAGTCTGATCAAGCCTGAGGTGTTTGCTGTTATTATGGACTTCTTTGCCAGCGGGCTGCCGGTGCTGCATGAAGCGCGTCCCAATGCGGATACAGAAATACTAGAGGACGACGATGAGACAGTGATGATGATCAAAGAGCTGTTGGACTCACGCATACGTCCGACAGTGCAGGAGGATGGTGGCGATATTGTTTTCATGGGCTATGAAAACGGCATAGTCAAGTTGAAAATGCAGGGCTCGTGCTCATCGTGTCCCAGTTCGATTGTCACCTTGAAGAATGGTGTGCAGAATATGCTGCAATTCTATATACCGGAGGTGGAGTCTGTGGAGCAGGTCTTCGATGAAGTGGACAAGGTCACGCATAAGGAGTTTGAGCGCTTTGAGCAAAACTTGAAAACAAAAGCGCCTGCTAATGCGCCTGTAAGCATTGGCGGTAGCAACAATTAATATTAATAATTAATAATATTAGAGCAATGTTAACTATAGCGTCGTTACAAAATGCAAATGTATAGCTTTCCTTTTGTTTAATTAAATAATATATGGCTTAAACATATGTGCAGTGTTTGAAAAGCTGCGCCACAAGTGGCAACGCCGCCAGCTTAAATATCGATAGCGGCATCGATTGCGCTGAGCGCTTTATTCATATTGTAAACGTTTACTCGTGTCTGCGCTTTAAGTGGCAACGCTGTCATTGCATATGTTAATAACACTATTATTTGCGCTGAGCGCCAAATTCAAATTCAAATTGTAATGCTTTTCTCTACTGTATACATTGTAATTGAAAGCTTTATGACAATTGCCATATTAATGCTGCAATTTTCATTTGCATTGCAGCGTGACCTCTGAACTGTTGTTAAAGTGCCGGCTAAATTGCAGTCGTGACGCTGTTAAATGCTGTCAGTGTCGCTTGTGTCTCGCGCTTTTATATATTATGGCACCTTTTGTAATTGGATTTTCTTCGCGCACTCGGCGCACATTGCACATTCCCATGCATATTGTAATTGATTTGTGCATCCGCTGCGTAAAAAGTCAACAGAGTGAGAGAGAGAGAGGGGCAGGCAAAAGCATGAATGAAATTTAAAAGCCATAAATCTTGTGCTTTTTATTTAACTTTTTGTATTTATATTCACTCTCTCTCTATGCAGCAGCAGCAGCTTGGGCAATCAAATTAACTGAACAACAGGAAGAGCTGACAAAGCTGCTGGCTGGTTCGTTGATCGCTTAGCTCAGCGTCGCATCACGTGAATCTGAATGAAATGCCATCAGTTTGGCATCTCGTCTAGCTAGCTAGGCTCTCGTCTAGCTAATTCCAGCACGCGTCGCTCCAGCTATGACGAAATGTACACTCTGAAAATGCCTCTGCTTGCTGCATCGCATCGCATCGCATCATGGGGCACCTGTCAGACGTCAGCGGCGGCTTAACAGCTTAAATTACTCAAACGGGTATGTCTGTGTGTGCGAGCGTGTGTGTGTGTGTGGTGGGGTATGCTGGTGGCTGCTGTTCCAGATTGTCGGTCTCGTCAACACCTTGGCAGCAACAACAACTCCAGCTAACATAATTTGCTTCAAGTGTTTTGTTATGTGACGTATTTATTTTTAATAACACTAGCCAACATGTTAATGGTTCAATAAAAAAGATTATATGCACTTATAATTTTGATAATAATGTCGTAAGTATTCAAGAAAGATTACACCAAATTTTCGCATATTATTTTTAACTTTTCATTTACAGTAAGAACCTATTTTATTTCAGTTTTTAATTGTAAAAAGCTGTATATAAAATTAGTTAAATAAAGAAATAAATGTCTATCTTTTTAATAATAATAATAATTTCAATATAAGCAACCATTAAAATTGGTAACTATGTAAATTGGAAATTGATTTTTAATGAAATAGATAATCAGCTTTTGTTTTTAGCTTCTAAGAAAAAATAAAAATTAAAAAACAAAAGTCCAGAGATTGCTTATAGTGAATTTTGAATGCATAATTTTAATAAAATATTCAAATTTCTATTATTTTGCTGAAAATAAACTCGCATAACATTTTGCTAAGTTTGCTTAAACTTTTTTGCTACCCAAACTTTGTTGCCTAGTGTAGTGTAACAGCGTTGACAATGCCGTCTCCAATGATGTCCAGACGGCAGGTGCAAACAGGCGCATAGCTGGAATTGTATTTTAATTGTCTTTGCCTTTGATGTTTGTGCTAAGCTCAATGGACATAAAAAATCAGCTTTAGGCTTTGGCTTTAAGCACTTGTGAGCTTTGCTGGATTTACTGCAGGGCTTTGCCTTAAAACTGTTGCCTGTCAATTGCCACGCGGCTTGCGGCATGTGGCAAGCGGCACATTGAGTGGCTGCCACCAAAATAAGTAAACACAAACTGGAGTACATGTATATACCATATTTATTTTCTTTTTTTTTTCGCATAAATAGCGCTAGAAAAATCACCGACTGCGGCTGCTGACATGTTGTTGTTTTTATTTATAATCGAGACGTGCCCATCATTCCAGAACAATTGCGACGCATTTCGTTCGGATTTCTCTCTTAAGTATTTATAGACTTGCTGCTGCTGCTGCTGCTGGCCCTGAGGCCGTTTTCACAGTTGGTTTCATTCACTACCAACATCATCATTGCAGCTACCAGCCACCCCAGCCCCCAGACCCTAGAGTTCCAATCAACAAGCTAAGCATTAACAGAGTTCTCTGCTACTTTTGCATATGTGCCGACGCCCCTTATGTTGTTTTCCAAGTAGCTAGAGCTACAACACATACTTGTGCATGTTTTCATTTAATTGCGTTTAATTTGGAAAATTACAGACGCATTTCTATTTAAATGCCCCAATATCTTGTTGTTGCTTCGACTTCGGAATACAAATAATGCTGTAAAGCAATTTGAGCAAACATTTTTATTGGAAATAAAACAAGGCATTGTAATTTTCAAACTAAACGTTCGATGAGACGATTCGCAATTCGAATTTCGCATTGAATATTCATGAGAATTTTGCTAAAGCTTCTGGGAATATCTAAGTATTTTTATTTTGACTTATTTCATTTGTGGCCAAGATAAAATATAACAAATACAACAATTTGTAATATTAAGATTTAAGATTTTATAATATAATATATAAAAATAATTGAGTTTTTTCGCTTTTCTAATAAAATAATGTTTACTCTTACTAAATTCAAGTTTATTGAATTATTGCTATTTATATTTTAAAAATAAAAACTATTTGGATATTTGGATTATTTCTTTTTAGACATCAGCCTCTCATGGAGTTTACTTTCAAAATTAGTTGACGTATGGTTTGCCACAACTCGAAGCAACATTAGTAGACTTGATACGCTCGCACATAAAGCTTCGGAAAGAGAGACAAAAATCAAAAACACACACACACACACCAAAATTAAAATATATATTTAAATATATTGTTATTACGTTATAATGTTACGAGTGACTATGGGATTGCCGCTGAAGCGCTGGGCCCAGGCGTTGCATGCTCAAGTGAGGAATGCCACAGCCGTGCCGCGCCCCAAGTTGCCGGCTGAGCCGAAGCGTAGCGCATTGCTGGGCAATGTGCTGGTCGATGAGGTGGAGGATTTGGTTTACTGCGAGGGCAAGAAGAACAAACCAGCCAAGTCGGAGCAGCAGGCAAAGGCGCCGGCAGATGCAAAGGAGCCAGCCAAACCAGAGGCGCCACCAGTACAGGCGTCCAAAGCAGAAAAGCCGTCAGCAAAGGATGAGAAGCCGCCAGCAGCGAAGGCAGCTAAAGGTGGAGATGACTGCTCGGACGGCAAGCCCGAGCAGCCAAAGAAAAAGGAGGCGCGCATTAAGAGCTTCGATATTTATCGCTGGTCCCCAGGCGAGAAGCCCAAGATGCAAACATTCCAAATCGATTTGAACGATTGCGGCGCCATGGTGCTGGACGCACTGATCAAGATCAAGAACGAAATGGATCCAACGCTGACATTCCGTCGCTCCTGTCGCGAGGGCATCTGCGGCAGCTGCGCCATGAACATTAATGGCGTCAATACGCTCTCCTGTATTACAGCTATAGATACGAATGTCGGCGCGCATTGTCGCATTTATCCGTTGCCGCATTTGTATGTGAAGCGAGATCTGGTGCCGGATCTGTCGCAGTTCTATGATCAATATCGCTCCATTCAGCCCTGGCTGAAGCGCGATAATTTGCAGCAGGAGATGGGCCAGTCGCAGTATCTGCAGTCGCTCGATGATCGCGTTAAGCTGGACGGACTCATCGAGTGCATTCTGTGCGCCTGTTGCCAGACTTCGTGTCCTTCCTATTGGTGGAACAGCGACAAGTATTTGGGTCCAGCTGTTCTAATGCAAGCCTATCGCTGGGTCATCGATTCTCGCGATCAGGCCACCGAGGAGCGTCTGGCTCAGTTGACAGATCCCTGGAAGCTTTATCGCTGCCACACTATTCTCAACTGCACCAACACTTGCCCCAAGAATCTCAATCCGGCCAAGGCCATCATAGCTCTGAAGCAGCTTATGGCTGGCGCCAAGAAGAAGCCCGAGCCGACTCTACAAACTGATGCACTGTTCCAGTCCAAATGCTAGACGAGGATTCCTTTTAATTTGACTAAATGTACACATGTGTTTTAACATCATGTATTCCAATTAAACATTACTAGTTGTTCTATTGTTCAAACGCACTCTCGATATGATTTAAATTATTATTGCGCACATTTCAATTTCAGCATCAAACATTTCAGAGATTCTAGCCTGATTCTGTACTTCTTCCTTTCGGAAGAGAATTTTATCATTCAAAACCAACTTAAAGCTGATTTTGGCTTAATTTAAGAGTCATTTGAAATACTGTTTCGTTGAGAGAACTTTAAATATAGCTAGAGCCTATTCAGGACGTTTATCCTTTTTCTGCTTGATAAAAGTTGTAAAATCTTTATATATGCATCAAGTGTTAAAACGCACATTTGGCTCAAATACAGTTTTCCAATTTTGCATTTTATTTGTAGCCGAAACTTTTTTTTTTTTTGTGTAAGTCACTCACATATAATTATAAAGATTGATTATATATGAATACCCATGATCATTTCCATAACGCTATGAGGTTCATGCTGTCTCTCACTGTGATGTGGTATATTGTAAACGTCCTCGATTGCGACTTCATAAATGCGTCCAGTCAATACTTCGTCCGAAAATTGGTTCGTATTCAGGAAGGCAAGGCGTCCAGCTTGACGTACGCTATAGCGATCCATCATTATCCGCAAGGGTCCTGCCATTCCATCGGTCTTACGCAGATGCGCCAAGCTCTCATAATACTTTCTCTCCTTGCGTGCCGTAGCAGATTTCCTTATACTATGCATGTACGCTGTTTGGCTAAGGTAATCCGAGCCCATGGATCCCACAGCTGGCAAAGGCTTGGGATTTCCGATTTTCATCGAATTGTTATTCATCTTGAATTAATTTTAATGGAATTTCGATGCGCGTTGTATTGTAATCTTTTTTGTTGTCGCAAAATATATATAAAGACTAAAATTGTATTGAAGTTGATAATCATATAAGTTTAGAATAGAATAGAAGTGCATGCTAAGTTTCAATTTAAATTATAAATCTCTTTTTTTCTCTCTCTGGCTTTCCCTTTTATGTTCCGCATATTTACAATACTCATATAATTGCATTAATAATACAACGCACAAATATTTGGAACCAATTGCTAGCTATGAAAACATTAAGAATTCTAAATTTAGTTCGTTCGTTTGAATGAATCACCCTGTATGCAATTTGTTCTTTTATAATGATTCATATAATACTTGTAGCGCGCTGATCTTGAACATCTATAGCGGAACTCATCTATCAGCAAAAGAGCGTGCGTTGCGCTTGACCAACTTTGTAGCCAAAGCTTTTGCTCTCGCGCTCATCCCGCTGAGTGGGTGTAGCTAAGCGAATTTACCCTGCGATTTTTTATTTGACTACATGGCTATGAATATTAGTCCAGGTTGGACTAGTTAAGCGTTAGTCTAAGCGATTAGAAGAAATTAAATTGACGGGGGCAGTATCTCGCTAAAGAACAGTCAATGATCAAAACGGCCCTCTATAATAAATAAATGTCCATTTAGTCAACTAACTCAATTTGTGAATAAACTATTTCTATTCCATATAGTCATTTAAAGGATGCGTCCAATATAAAGGTGCATTGCTTTTATAATTTATTAGGTCGACAGTAATCTTCCACATATTCAAAATTGCAAATTTAACTTATTCGTTGCCAATTAGACAAAAATTCTTTTTTCGTTGGTCCTTTCATGAGTCCTTTTGGAGTAAGTGCTCGGAATAAGGCTTACACTTGTTAACGCAGATGCAGATGACGAAACGTCTTAATTGATGATGATTAAGTAAGTTATTCAAATTAAAATGGATTAGTCCAAGAGATGTCCGTTCCAATGAAAACCTTAAATTGTATAAGAGCTTAAGCTACAAATGGAATAGTCGAGGAGACGTCCACAAATTGTAGAAAAATTTAACAGAAGTTTAACCTTTAAATGAATTAGTTGGTGTCCAGTTCTTGCCACTGTGGACTACTGAACTGACATCAACTGTGCTTGGACTATTTGCTACGAAACCGCAGGGTATAGACCCACATGTCTGTCTTTCTGTCTGTGTGTGTGTTGCGGGGCTTACAAAAGCTTTGGCGCTATTTGTCACCACGTGCAGCGTCAGCGGCAAAACAACATAAAATCAAAGCTCTGCGCTAAAGCAGCGAGACAGCGAGAGCAAAAGAGAGAGGGAGAGCGAGCGAGCAGCAGCTAAAAGCTCAGTTTGTCTACGTCATACAGAGACGCCGACAGAGGTGGCCCGAATGGAGCTTTCGGACGCCTACGAAAAACCAACCCCAAATGCAAAAGCCGCTTTGGCAAATCAGTCGCAAAAAGTACGTCGCCAGAACATTAAAAAAAATATAAGAAAAGCGAGAAATCACACACACAACACACACACACACACACGCACGCACACACACAGAGCGAGTGAGAAAGAGCGAGCGAGCGAGAGACATTAAACAAATACTTGGGCCGCTGCAAAAAGTAAATAAAATAGTTTGTTAAAAATCATATGCAAAATAATTAATTGGCAGAATAAATTGTAAATTAAATTCAAGAGAAATTGTTTGTGCTTCGAGAGCAAAAGGTGCGTAGCAGCTCCTGGCTAAAGTTGAAATTTTTGTTGTTGTTTTTTTTTTTGTTTTTTGTTGAGTGTGTGTGCAAAAGTTTTGTTGTCAACAACAAATAGTGCAAGGCTTGTCTGTCTGTCTGTCTGTTTTGCTGGCTGTGTGAATGTGAATTGTTTGCTGTTATTAAACAAAAACGTATTATTTATATATTTACTCGATAAATGCGACAAGGGGGTAGCCACAGCAACGCCTAAACGGGAGCAACGTACGGAGTCCACATTCAGACAAGAGGCAACGAGCGAAGTACGAGAGCGGAAACGGAAATCAGCAGCAGCAGCTACAGCAACACACACAGAATTTGTTAACAATGTCATGGAGATATGCGGTAAGTTGAAGAACAACAACAAAACGGGATTCGGGGTCGCTGGTCACACTGTCAAGTGCAGCAGCAGCAGCTGCCTCCAACTTTGGGATGCTACTTTAGTTGACCTTGAGTGCCGCCATGTGCATGTAGCCTGACCCAATTAGTTGCACACAGACACTTGCACTCTTTACCTTTACACACACACACATACGCGTAAATTTGCAAGCCCTTGGCACATAAGCAAACTCGAAAACGCCCAAGCCAAAGCCAAAACCCTTTATAAAGCGCAAGGCCTCCAAATGCAAATGCAAACGCTCTTTGGCCAAAGCAAAGTTCAAGTGCCTTTTGCACAATGCACACACACTCAGCCATGTGTGCGTGTGTGTGTGCTTGCATGTGTGTGTGTGCCTTATATTAGCAGTTGCAAGTTACCACAATTGGGTCGACCCACAAATTTATGCAGCTAAGCTGTTCACTTTGGCGCCCAACGTAACTCTTGTGCCATATCAGCAACAAAATCTTATCTAAAATTATAAACTTTGGGCAATAGAGCCTGGCGTACAATAAGAAATACGCTGACACGCTAGCTTCAATTTTTAAGCATTTCTGGCAGCATTTATAAATTTTAAAAATATATATAGAGTATTCATAATAATATATAAATCATATTTATATATTGAATTAAATACATTTATAAATGCAGCAATGCTAAATTTAATTTTTTAAAGCATTTAAAAATATAAAAAAAATATATATTAAATAAATATATGCTATAGAAGTCCATGCTTATCATACGGTCTCTATTATTTATATTTTAATAATAAATTAAATTAATTACTTTTCAAAATGCTCAAAATGCTAGACTTAATTTTTAAATTTAATGCTCCAGCTCAAACACTTTTAAGCATATATATAGCTGATTTATAACATTTACATATATTATATATTGTATAATTTATTAAATTAAATGCTGTGTTTAATACAAAAGCGCTGAATTTAATTTTCAAACACATTAGAACTTAAAAATTCATTTAAATTTTAATTGCTATTGAAGCATTGAAACATTTTAAAAATATATATATTTAATTTATATTAAGTGCATTAAGTGCCCTAATTACCTTTGGTGTGGGTTTGGGCACTGCGTTGACCCCAAACGTCGCCTTGTTGGCTTATTAGCTGGGTGTGGGTGGTTGGTTTCGGCTTAGCTTAGGCAGATTACTCATACGCCGCGTGTGTCGAGCAATTAACTTAATTATAAACGAAAATTTTGTTTGTGTTGAAACTAAAGCAGCCAAAAGGATTTCAAGGGCAAACCAAGCCACCCAACCACCCAGCTCTGGCTTATTGACAGTAGTTTATTTGTTTGTTATTTTGGAATTGCATTTGAGAGCCCTAATTAAATTGCAATGAAGATTGAAGCTGCTAATTGTTGTCTTCGCTGCTTCCGTGTAAAGTGCAGTCTATACAAAATTTATAAAAAAAATAGCGAGAGAGAGAGAGACTGAAATGTCAATGTCATTGCTGCTTAACTTTGTCTCTTTGTTAGTTTTTGTTTGCGCTAATTGAACAATCGATATGGCATTATACCTTATACGATATATATTATTAGCTAAACAGTCAGTCAGTTCGGCATGCCCTCTTGTGGTCTACAGTCTATATATGGGCCATATGTATGTTGTGTATAAGCAAAGCTCTCATTGTGGGCGTGCCCATGCGCCAGCTGTTGCGCCTCATTGAGCAAAAGCGAAAGGCAGCGGTCACTTGAAAGCATTTTTGCTGCTTTTGTTGTTGCCAACAACAACAACAACAATAATAATAATTTTTAATAGAATCAAGTTGGAAAAACAATTATCACCAAAAATGTAATGAGTTTTAACATGGGCGCATATAAAGCAATTAGCTAAGCGTTCATATAAGGTTTGATCTATTTACTAGTACAGTAGACAGACGCTAAGCCATACGCAGTAAATGCAAATATGACAAATATATTTAAAAGTTGTACTCACATTTTGCTCACAGCACAAGCTGTAAATAAAAAAAATTAGTTAATATGTTACATAAAATAAAAATATATGAATCAAAGTAATTTATGTGCTTATAAGATTAAATTATATATGAAAAAAAATTATATACACATTTTTGTTATTTTTTGCATATACAAAATTATTTAAATTTAATTTTGGCAACTTTCTATTTGCATGTTAAATTAATAATTTAGTTTTAATGCTGCCATGCTTAATATTATGAAGTAATACTGTATTTAAATTTGTTTGCAGTGCAAACTGCTCGTCAGGTCACGATGCTTGGCGTTGTTCAGACCAAACCTTTCAAACACATTTACGTTTTGCCCACACGTTGGGCGCCCTCATAGCCTTGAGTGTCGCAGTTTGTTTACAACGTAACAAAAGCAACAACAACAACAACTTGTTTGACAATATACTAAGTAGACTTCTAGCTAGAATAGCCAACTGATGTGCACACCTTAAATGGGAAATTAAAATGAGCAACAACACACAGAGCTTAAATAAATAAAATTAACTACTGCGCATTAAGTTAGCGCAATTTTCATTTGCAATTTGATTTGAGCAGCAAAATTTATGGCAAACTTACATTTTGGTATTTAAGACAAGGCACGTGATGTTGCATTAATAAGCGAACAAGAAAGTTCTTGTTCTTGTTGTTGTTGTTGCTATTGCATTTAGCTGTTTAAAATAATTGTCAAAGTTGCATATTTATTTGACAGACTGTTTAATCAATAAAATTGTCTGCATGCTTGCATGTCAATGGCATTTACAATTTATTTATTGTTATTTTATTATGATTTGCCGCTTTTGTGTGCATTTCATTTTGTTGCCATAAGTGCTCGCTGCTTATGGCATGGCCAACAAATTGTAAACATGGCTAAGTATTTCAATTTACACATGTGTTGTTGGCAACACACAAATTGTTCATATTGCTGGCGATTTTTCACACTTGTTAAACATATTTCTGATTTGACGCTGCTCTATGAACAATTCTCTCTCTCTCTATTGCTCTTGTTGTTATTAATTCTTTGAGGCTAAGGCCATCGCCAGTAAGTGGCATAAACAATAAATTCCAATCTATATACGCATCATAGTTGTGTATATATAGAAATTGATGCCTTGAAAGTGAAACAATTTGTACAAGTGCAAGCAAAAATTATTGCTGCTTAATTTGTTTATTGAATTTAGCAGCTAAGAACAACACACTTAATGTCGTTTATAATTGAAAGCTAATAAGTGCAGATATTTATTGAAAAAAAATTGTGGATAAAAAACAAAGTTGTTGAATTGTTGAGTTTGTTGTTTCGTTATAAAGTTTTTCTTATATATAAGTTTACTATGAATGAGGAACAACATTCTTGGTTTTGTTTTTGAATTCTAAGACATTTTTTTTAACTTAATTTACTATGGAGCTTAATGGATTATAAAAAAAAAACTAGACCAAGAACCAAAATTGTTAAATTGTTGAGTTTGTTTTGCATTTTTAGAGATTTTCTTGTATAGCAATTTATATTATAATTAACTATGCTTAAGTCAAAGCAATTATACTTAATAAATTATAATATATATAGAATTTTTTATTAGTATTAATTTATAGCACTTTGTTTAAATGTAGCAAATGCAAAGTTCTGCAAAAATACCAATCTTATTGTTGTTATATATTTAAATTTAAATGCTAGTATATATGTCTGCTTAACAATAATTTAATTTCTCATACGTATGCAAATGAAAGGATTTTTGTTGAAGAACCACTCGGCGTATGAATAACATTCATTCTGATTGCTCTAAATGCTGAGCTGAGCTATCGATGCTAAGCTGCATTAAGCTGTCAATAAAGATGAATTGAATTTATAGTTTTGCATTGTTCGCAGCCTAAACTAGAACACTACAAACAAAGTTATGAATGTGGGCAAACTAGTTCAATTGAAAATCAATTTGATTATTTAAATGAATAACAAAGCTATTATACTAAATGAATAGAGACTAGAGACAAAGCGAGAGAGCGAGAGCGAGAGTGAGCGTTGGTCAGCGCTTGACCTGACCCAAAGCTGAGCTGAGGGGCTAAGCTCTGACACAGTTTGGCGACTGCAGGAAGTGCTGAGTGCTGCCCCAGACGTTGACACAAGCAGTGGCACAGACTAATAGATGAGATACATGGATTGTCATCCAACGCTCTGCCTCTCTCTCTTGCCCTATGTGTGTGTGTGTGTGTGTGTGCTTGAGTGTGTGTAGCTTCGTGTCTATTAAAAGCAGACACATGGCAGAGACTTTATACGAGGAGGCATGTTGCCAATAAAAATGCACACAACTAAATTTAAATATTGTTGCTACATACATAACTGTATATATATCTATAGCTAAATATACAGTGGCAGCGAAAGCATTGCGCACACTTGCAATAGCTGAACTTTAGGTCAAGTTTGTGTTTACTTGAGAATTGAATAAATTAAAATGAGCTGCATATTAAACAAAACTATGTTGACAATAAATCGAAGCATTTCCGTATCGTAGTTTGATTTTAATGCAAAGTTGTTTATAAGTCAATCAATCAGCGTTTATTTATTTATTTAATCTCAAATATGAACAGTCGACTAGTAAAATATTATAGTAATATTTTGCATGGCTATAATTAGATATAACGATTAAGTCTTTGGAGTTCAGTTCAACGCAGAATCAAATACAAAATCAATATTTTATCAAATATCATGAAATTTAATTTTATGCATCTTTTCTGCCTTTCTAATTTTTTTCTATACACCTTTTACTTTAAGTTAGCCGTATATTTCTTATATTTAAAGTAAACAAGCCAATCTATCATCTGAAATCATCTATTGGGTCTTAGCTGTTGTCCGCATATTTTTGCACACTACTGTATTATGCATATGGGTTAAATGGCTGATGATTAAGTGTGTCCCTAGTTTAACATTTAATCTCTGACAATGAGCTAAAGCTCTAGAGCAATTTGCTTGCTTTCCAGTTGACTCATCAAACGAGCCGCTGCTCGCTCCAAAGCTGCAAAGTCAACAGCCAAAGTCGTGTGTACAACAAACAGTTTGGATTTAAATTTAGATCGGATCTATGGTGTGGCATGTGTGGCAGCAGCATGAACAAGGTCAAGGCATCTTTAGTTGGCCAACAAATCAGCACAAGCGTCAACATTTAACGCAAATGGCAATGGTAAAACGCCAACGCCAAATTGTGCACCTGAACGCCCCCAGGCACCACCCACACCCACAGCCACCCCCACCCAGCCAGCTCTTTACAAAATTCATTTCCACCTAAGCGTTTTCACCCACACCTACGTCAAGTTCTATTAGCGCTACCTGCATGGCCTCGAGCAGATATTTCAATATAATATTACGTATACGCATATGTGTGTATATTTTTATATCTTTTTATATATACATGCCTAGGTGTATACAAATTATTTAAATTTAAATATAGTAGCAAACAATTACTAGACGAGATCGTTTATTTTTTCTATTTTTTTTTTGCTCAAATTGTTGTACATCAAATTGTGGTCATGCTATTTGTGACTAAATTTAGTACAGTTAGTCATGTTGGAATTTGTCAGCAAATTGCTATAAATAATAAACACAGGTGCATAAATCATTAATTATTTCAAGTACGTTTATTATTTGAGCAGATTATCGAGATGGGGAAGGCGTTACTTGAAGTACAGTTGACTCAAAGCGTAAAAGTCTTAAGAGCTTAGCAAGTTTTAAGTAAAATCACTTAGTAAATCAATTAATTAAATTAAAATTTATATTATTATTTACTATACAAATTATAATAGCGCTGCAGCTGTGCTTCTTCATTCAATTCTTAGTGTTGTAAAACGAACCAAGCTGATTTTTTATTCTAAGCTGCTAAAAATACTTTTAACTGCTAATATAATTTATAAAAATTGGTAATTACATTTTGGGAACTGTAGATTATATAATAATTAATAATAATGAATTTTCTTTTGAATTCTTTAATATTGTGACGAGCTTTAAGTTTAATCTTTTAATTATTTGAAAATATTTTTTAAGTGTTGTGAAACGACAAATTTTTAATTTAAGTACTTGCTATATATATATTTTAAAGTATATTTGAATAATTATTTTTCATCATCGCTCCATGAATTTTTACAGCTATCAACCGACAGATACAGCAGCAGCATTGGCGATAGATATAGTCCTCACTATTATCAGGTTTGTCTGATTGCAAATCAGAGCTAATTGTTGTGTGCCTATGTGTGTGTTCAGCATGCGAAACAGTGTTGTAAAGCAAACGCAAATTGTACTAAACCAAGTTTTATTTTAGGCTAAAAGCAAACTAACCTGATGACAGCAATGGGATATATATAACATATATAAATAGACTGATCATAATACATCAAAGTCAACAACAGCAACAAAAAAAAAAGAAAAGTTTAAGAACTTTCACTGTGATAATTTTGATTTTGCATTTGCTTACGACTTCTGGTCTCAGGGTCGACGAATGCCGCAGCAGAAAGCAAAAGTTTTGTCGCTGCTTCTGCTTCTGCCTCTATCACTGTCACTGTCAGTGGTGCTGCCATCCCCGCCCCCAGCCTCCTCCCACGCAAAGCCCATCGCCAACGCTTTCAATCAGCTACAATTTAGCTTGCCGCCTCGCTGTCGCTGATTTTATTTGAATATGTTATGACAAAGCAGACAACCGATAAGCAAAACTAAAATGAAAATGAAAAATAGTACAGCAAGTTTCACTTTCTTCTTGGCGCTGCTGGCTACTGTCCCTGAAATTGACATGTATACTACTACGAGAGGCAAAGGATATGAGCATGGAAGCATGAGCCTGAGCCTGAGCTTAAGGGTGACCTTCGCCTTTGCCATCAATTTGCTTGGCCGTGGCGAAAAGTTTGCAAGTTTTTCGTTTTTGGCAAAGGCAAAGCCCAAAGCCAAATTGTCGCATAGGCATAACTTGATGTCCCATAAATAAGTTCAGCTGCCAACGAAATAAATACGTACACAAAATTTACATATTCAAAGCAAAAGAAAGAAGAGCTACGACAAATTATAGAACAAGTGCCATTAACTGTCTGTCATATTTTAGTTGCATGCATAAATTAATTAGCAGAAATGTCACAGAAATCTCTTCCGTTGGGACTTTACTTCAATTCCAATTCGCGGAATAATTTTTAGCGGAATACATTACTTCGTTCTGATTGACTTCTGATCCGAAGTTCTATGGCATAGCGAAAATGATTTCAGAGATTTCTGTAACACTCTTGTTTATCCTTTTCGACTAATATAGATGCCGTTAAGTCTTTCATCGATAAGTGTTTTGACTAGCTGAAATTTCTAACTGCTGCTTACTACTAATTACTCCAATCCAATGTCGCATTTTTATATTTTGTTCAAGGATTATTCTAAGGCATGTAACCAAATTATCTGTATTATGATTTGTTGACTTTTGCAGTCGCCCAGCCGCTTGGAAGCCTCCGAACAGACTACGGGACGTCAGTTACAGCGGGTACTGCACTACTCGATGGCCCCATGCCGTGCTTTGCCAGGCTTAAGACGCGCTGAGTGTGCCATACACGATGTTGACTGCGATGAAGTCTATCCGGGCATTTATATTGGTGATGCGTAAGTAAACTCTATTTCTCCTTTTCTGTATTGCTCTAATTTCTTTTAAATTCCTGCAGTGCGGCCGCTAAGAACAAAACTTATTTGAGATTGATGGGCATTACACATGTGCTAAATGCCGCCGAGGGTTGTCGCTATGGTCAGGTGGATACTGGACACAGTTACTATCGGGATATGCCAAGCATTAGGTGAGCAATCCACGCGCGCCAACAACCAAAAGCTAAAATGTATGCAGGAGCCTCCATTTTGCACTTCATTTTCTTTTGCACATCTTATCAGTATGTTTCAAAATTCATGGGTGTAGTCAAGCTAGAGGCAGTATGCAAGCTAAGGTATACAAAATTAATAAAATACTATTTAAGTACAAATGTATAGTAAAATAGGATCGACAATTGGAATATTTTTGAGTAAAGTCAGTAGCGAGTATTTCGTTCCTTTCGGTCTTTTAATTTCAATGCTTGTAGCTTAGAATTGTCGTCAGCCGAAATTACGTGCGTTATCCGAACTATTGAATAAATACAAATAGTTCCTTTTGTCTCCATTATATATGAAAACTTTTATTTTTGAATAGTTTATTGCAAACATTCTTGTCGGAAAGCAAAATCTTGATGCTTAACCCTCAGTTCTGTCTTCTATTTTCATACGGGCACAGAATTTAGATTCTATAACAGATCGATTAGCAAATGACAACAACAATTACCTAAATTCGTTTCGTCTTACAATTTGAAAAATTTTATTTTTGAACGGTAGTTAACAGAAATTTTATTCGAAATGAAAGTTGGGTGATTCTGAAAAAGGAAAAAGGACTATATTAGTCGATGTATATATTTATATATATATATAAGTATTTATGAACTGTTAATGAAGCTATATACTGACTACGCCCATATCAAAATTGTTTCTAATCTCTATTTAATTTTTATTTTTTATTTATTCCAAACGCACACTATATCAATGTACATAATATGCACTTATATATACACATACATACATCGATTATGTTTCAATGTTTCAACTTCATGCTTCACTTCACTGCACTTGTTGTTGTTGTTGTGTTTGTGGTTGTTGCTGCTGTTGTTGTTGTTGTTGTTTGCGTGTGACAGACGTCAACATAAGGATTGCTTTTTTAGATATATGGGCTTTCCCATGATCGATGCACCGACGACAGATATATCCCGTTATTTCTATGTGGCAGCCAAATTCATAGACAGCGCCATTGCCAGCGGCGGTAAGTGGAAGAAAATGGAAGAAAAATGAAAGAAATACGGAAAATGGAATAAACTTTGTTTGCTTTTTAGGTAAAATCCTGGTGCACTGCTTGGTGGGCATGTCACGCTCGGCTACATGTGTGCTGGCGTATTTGATGATTTGCCGTAAAATGTCCGCCGCAGATGCGATACGCACCGTACGGATGCGACGTGAGATTCGACCAAATGATGGCTTCCTGCAGCAGCTTGCCGATCTCGATATGGAGCTGAAGCGCAAGAATCTTTATCCCTACTAAGGCTAATACCAAAAAATCTTCCCCTTCACACTCACACACACACAACCAAAGATATATACACACATTAGTTGAGTTGTTAATTGGCTGATTTTGGTTCTTTAAACCGAACAAAAAATACATAAACAAATTGTTGTATTGTTAAGCACACACACATACACTTATATATATATATAAAGAATATACAATTTGGTCAGTAATTTAATATCATGTATACACTGAGAGAAACACCACTAAAAGCGTTGTTCTAAACTATTTAAAAAATTATATAAAAAAGCTAACGACTTAAACGTAACTTGGTCTTCTGCTAGAGATTAATAAAAAAAACAAAAATCAAAACAAGTTAAAATAAAAAATGCAATGTATATTTTTTTTTAGTGGCAGTTAATCGGCCAAAACTTCCATTTAGTGAAAATCAAGTTACACACACACACACAAAGATACAGATACTATATCCTGACTTCCCGATAAGCACATAGCGACCTATCTCCACAATTTGAACAATAATTTGCAGCAATTGTTCTGATCATATATAGGATCAGCATAGTCTATATATATATACATATATATATACCTTACATAAATTTATATACATGTATTCCTATAATATTTTTTGTATGCAACACTTTGTTAAATGAAAAAAAAATAACAAAAGAAAACCAAAAACTGACAAATTGATTTTTCGATTTATAACCTACCTGCATATATAGTATATATACATATATGTGTACATACATACTTCCATATTAATGCTGTATTACAACTAAACATATATATATATAATATATATATTATATATATTACCGCATAGCTAAATTGCAAAACAAACTTTAATAACTCTGCTGTGATATATATAAAAAAAAAACAAAACTGTAACTAATATTTATTGCAAATGCATCTACGATATATATACTCTCCCCCTCCCCCAAAAACCCCCAACTCCCCCTATATACTTATATATATACAACTCAATTCAATGATGAAGCCTAGCTGCGTATTATTTAAACTATTATACAATGAAATAGCAAAGCTAAAAACCGAGAGAAAACGAGATACATATAAAAAACCAGAACAGATAGACAGACAGACAGAAAAACAAAAAACTAAAACCAAAGTGCAGCAGCAATAGCTAAGAGCGTGTAACGGAAAATCAAATAGTGAACAAAATTATAAGAAAATCCATATTTTCTAGAAACATGTATGAGCAAAAAGAGGAAAACAAGAATGCAAAACAGAACAAACAAAAAAAAAAGTAACTAAATTAATGTTTAAGTGATTACATAAAATGATGAAGAAAAATAAAGAAAAACAAACAAAAAATAATTGCAAATGAATTTTTATTCAATGTATTGTAAGTGTTTATAATTTTATATTGAGTTATGTGAGTTAAGTAAAAAAAAGTAGCTGCGCTTAATTCCTCAAGATTAAGCCGATTTTCAAACTTCTGTGGATTAAAAATAATAATTGGAGACTTTTTTATTTGCCTTTTTGATTAGTAAGCATTTTATGCATTTATTGTTTTCAATTTGAATTTGAAAATTATATTATTTAAGACAATGAGAAATTCATTTTTCTTAAGTGATTTGTCAACATATTTTTTTTTTATTTTTTTTTTATTAGAAATGTATTACTAGCTCAAGTTTCTATTGTTTGACAATCTTTTTGAGAGTGGCTTGCAATTTAATATATTATTATTATTTAATTATATTATTATTATTAATAAAATGTATTTTTATTCCACATACAAACATTTTTACTAAGCATCCAATTATAAATTAACTCCGCAAGGACTTTAGCGCCAAGTTATAGCCTCATAATAATTTTGAGTGCAGCCTTTTAAGATAACATAAAATTTTTTATTTTTTGCAGCTGCTGCAACATCTGAAATATACGCTTATTTAGCATTAAATAATTGTTAAGTTAATTAATGTACTAGCCACGTGTGTGGTCATTTTAAGTTGTTTTTTTGTTTTTAATTCTTACAAGCTATAAAATTATTAATATTAGGCATGCTCTAGCTTTATGAGCTACTTACAGCTCAACAGCTGAACCTCTTTTAAAATAGAACCAGGCATTGTAAATCCAATTACGAGGCAGGCAAGTTAGGGTTAAGCCTTTTGGCCTTTTGAGTTAGTGTCGGTGCCTGGTGTCGGTGTCGGTGTCGTGGGGTCAATCTGGGGGCCATTATCTTGACATTAGTTGCGCCTGCTAACTGCCTGGCAACACCTGCAGCAGCAGCAGCAGCAGCAGCAGCATTGACTTGATTATCATGCCCCTGCCCCGCTTTTCTCTATATGTTGCTGTTGTTGTTGTTGTCTTAGAGCCCGCATTGTAATTAAAAGAAATTGCTACCTGTGTGTGTGTGTGTGTGCCGCATTGTTGACCCTAATTTGAAACTATCAATAACTGCGCCACAACATAACACACACTGGACGGATGGACGGACGGACGGACAGTCGACAGTGGAATCTCGATTTTGATCGCGCGCGCGAGCACACAGTCCAAACAATAAAATTAATGTCTCTGGCAGTATTAACTGACCAACAACAACAACAATAACAACAAACAATAAACAGCAGGCACTTAAGATCTTCAGTCTGCAGACTCTAAACAGGTAGCAGTCATAGAAAGTCGTTAAGCAACAACAACAACAACAACAACAAGCAAAGCATACCCTGGAAAATAAAAGACAAACCGCAATCGCAATAGATAAAATATTGTATTGGGTATTTGGAAACGATTGGAAATATTTAAATCATTTATACGCATTTAGTAAAGGCATTAAATATTTATAAATTACAATTAATGCTCATTCAGTGAAATTCAAATATTCGTTTGAACTTATGCAATGAATGAAATTGAATTTTATTTTATTTTTAAAAATTGCGAAAAAATGGCAAAATCCCATACATATGTAGATCATAGTTTTGTATATTATTTTATAATAAAAATTAAATATAAAACTTTAATTTGTATAAAAATTACATTGAATTGAATTTAAGTCAAAAAAATTCAACTTAATGTTGATTTATCCCAAAAAAATTTTATAAAAAATCTTTAAAATTCATAATTATATTAATATTAAATATATTGATTTTAAACAAATCAAACTAGTATACAAAAAGTATACAAAACTAAAAATATACTAAACACTTTTTGCTTTTATTTTATTAAGTTTCAAAATATTTGTAATATATTTTTCAAGCAAATATTTAACTACTCATAATAATATGCGCTATTATTTTATTTACCTAAGAAATTCTTAAACATGTAGTAATTATTTGTTTATTTTTTCTTGTGTATATTTAACTTGTTATTTTAGGATATTTAAGAGTTCAGCAGCTGCTCTTGGCATTATCTGCGTGGAGTGTGTTGTTCATTTTTATTGGGCCTGGTCAAATTGCAAAAGGCTTCCAGCAGCGTAAACTAGTTTCGGTTTTTCGAATGTGTATGTGTGTGTGTGTGTGTGTGTGTGTGTGTGTGTTTGGTTTTGTTTCCCAGGCAACACTCTGGGCTATGCCAATGCAGTTTCAGTTTAGTTTAGAGCCAGGCCGGGGTTCTGGCCTGAGAGCTAAGCTGCTAAAAATCATTTTTCAAATACAAACACACGCACACACACACACAATGAAGCCCCGTTGCGCGTGAGTCCCCACACGAAAAAAGTAGATGAAAAATAAAAACAACAACAGAAATATAGTGACACATGTTTCTACTTGGCAAATAGACAAGTAGCAAGGGCCTCAGAACGTAGCACGACGCATATGAAACAATTATTATTATTAATAAGTGAGCATAGTTTTACTTTAGGTGGGACAAGTTTGGTGTGCGTTGGGGGACTGGGGGAGGGGCAAACGGTCTGTTGATGCGCGCAGCAAGATTAAGCATGAAAAATGTTACGAATTTCCCTATAATTAATCTTCATCTGCGCTAAATGCTAAGGGTTCGGCTGACAGAAGCGCCAGAGCACCCAAAGCGCATGCAAAAGAGTTAAAACACACACACACACACACATACACATACATATGTGTACTAGCTACCCTAAGCTCTACAAATAGTTCAAGGCAGCAGCTGTTTTCATTTCAGTTAGGTGAACTAAATACGTAACGTACGCACTTTAAACAATTAGTCACTGGCTCCATAGTACATACTAATGTGATATAATAAATTATTTGTAAGCTGTACACACTTTACTTAAAGGCGTAAGAATCGCCAAGTGCTTTGCTTAAATTTGGATAAGCAACGGTAAAAATGAGAGCAACAGCACTTACCGCTGCGAGCGCTGCAAAGCAGATCAGCAAACGCATAAGAGCGTGAGAGCACACAAGAGATTATGCGGGCGACGAATATTTGGCACAATGCACCAGTGTTGCCAGTTTAGCATATTTCAGGCTAGTAAAAGCACTCGAATTGAATCAATGCACTCAACTTGACCGCATATAAATATTGAGAAGAGCAGCGCGCGCAAACGAAAGAGAGCGCGCGTAATTCAGCAGCAGAGCACAACCGTTATGAAAAAAACAGCGCAACTTTGTCAGCTTTGTAAATGAATTTAACACATAAATACACACATCACAAATTATATTCATTTGCATTTGACTGCAGCTAACACATGAACATATGATTATATTAATTATGCACTAAAAAAAAACAATAAAAAATACACAAACACAACGAGCGCATGCGTGCTTTAATTAACAAACGCAACTCAATTGCGACTGAGCTTATAGATTTCAGCTCATTATGAAACTCCTGCGATCTGCAGTTTGACATGCAGTGACCTATAGTTTGACAAGCAGTTTGGCAAACAGTTGCAAAGCGATAGGTTCGCCATTTTATTTGCGTGTGAAAATTTCGTTTTATTTTTGTTTTGTGCCAAATCAAATGTGTTAGTGCAATTGTTAAGTATTATTAATATTAATATTGCATAAATTAAATGTTATTGTGTGTCGCTGTAGTCGAAATCAAGCGTATACATAAATAAAATGAATGTGCGTCGCTGCAGCCAAAGTCAATCCTAGCGCTCTTGTGGCCCAAGGTCAAGCGCAGCGCAACGCGTAGCGGTAAATTGCAAATGTATGCGTGTGTGTGTGTGTGTTTTTTGAGTGTCTTTTTATTCGTTTTAGTTTTGCGCTATGCTCAAAGTGCGTGCAAATTAGTAAAACGCAAGTTATGAACACAATTGGGTAAGTTTAAATACATTCATTTTATACTTAAATAATACTGCTGAAGTCGCAGCAGTATTATTTTACTTTACTGTATTTTTATAAGCATCAATATAATTGTAACTCATGTCGTTGTTGAATTTGAACTTAAGTAAAAACAACTACTAAGCGTAGCAATAGATTGTAGCACACACACACACATACAGGCGCAAAAGTATTAAACTCTTTGAAATTGAAACCCAAAAACAAGTTGTGCATTTTTTTCGTGTGTGTGTCTTATTTCTTGCTTTAGAGCTGGCAAGTCTGCTTTATATCGCCTGCCAAATGTACTTACAAGTAAGTGTGCTTACTCGCTGGGTTACTTAAGCTATAGCGAGAGCTTGGTAACTGTAAAAATTGTGGATTAAGGAATGTAGCGAGAGAGAATGCAGCCGTGGTCCAAACAGAGTATAAATAAATTAACTTATTACCAAAATTTTATACTTTGTATGTTTTTTTTATAAATATATGCCTATGCCTAAAATAGGTAATCATTCATATTCTATATAATTTCTTTTGTAATATTATAATTGCTTAGATTTTTATTAATTGAATTTAATTGTTTTGCATTTTTAGAAAATTATGCCTCAATTTATATGAAATGCTATACAATATATTATTTAATATATGTTTGTTATCTATTACTAAGTATTATTTTCTAAAATTGTTGTAGAATTTTTGATAAACTCGTCGTACAGAAAATAGAATAGCGTATAAATTTTAAAGCACTAAAATATATAAAAGAAGAGCAAACAGAATATACAAAATTAAGTAGAAAATATTAAAGAATACAAAATATAATAGAATAGATAGTTTATTAAAATTAAAGACAAAACTCAAGGCTACATTATTGAGTTAGAGAATATAGAAAATGGAGTAGAAAATATTAGAAAATATCAATGAATACAAAGACAAAGCTCAAGGCTATATTATTGAGTTAGAGAATATAGAAAATGGAGTAGAAAATATTACAAAATATCAATGAATACAAAGACAAAGCTCAAGGCTACATTATTGAGTTATAGAACTTATACTAAGCTACAATTTGCTTTATGCTTTATAACAAATTGCAGTGTATTTATTATTCGATATGCTCTGTAGCTTTATTTTATTGCTGTCAAAGTCAGTGTGACTGTCTGACTGGCTTCCTGGATCTGTTGCGCTGACTTTCTACCAAACTGTTGGCTCCAGTCTCTCTCTCTCTCTCTCTCTCTCTCTCAGACTTTGGCTGCTTGGCATTGTTGCTTTTGTTGTTGGTTGTTGTTCTGGCTTTGGCTTTGACTGTTCGATGGGGGCCGGGACCGTCTGCTATCTTTTGCTGTAGATTTATTGTGTGAATTGGCATTGACAAAGTGCATTTATTGGCGCTCGTTGCTTTTTATAATGTGTTTTGATAACAATTCCATTAAAGTGAAGAAGTTTATAATAATTTCAACTGCATGACGCGCAGGGTCACTATCTATGTATATGTGTGTGTGTGTCTGTGTGTGTGTGTGTGCCACGACTGTTGCTGCTGCTGCTGCCAAATTGCATTGATTTTTCGTTTCGTTTTTAATTGATTGTTGTCAGTCAATCACATTGTTAATGCTCTTGGTACAGCGTACTATATATTAACAATGCATATTGTATACACACACATGTATGTGTGTGTGTGTGTGTATTTTTGTATTTTATTGCATTCAATTTGCTGTTGTTTGTCAATTAGTTGCTGCCCCCTATACGTGGGTGTTTGTGCTCTTGTTGTTGTTGTTGCTTTTGTTGTTGTGCGTGGCGTGGCAAGCAAACAGCCAAAGTTTTAATTGGCTGCATTATTTATTGTTTTTCACTTCATTGCACTGCCTGAAGCTTCAGCCTGCTTCAGTTCACTTCCATCATTTACCAATTTGCCATTTGCCATTCTTGCCACACTTGCCACACATGCCGCAGCAACCTTTATGCCCAGTTCCCAAAACCACAAATACATTAAGCAACAAACTAAGTCACACTTAACAGACTCTTCATTAACTTCACTTAGCGGTGCCTATGACAAAAAATAAACAATAAACAAAGCTTAGCAGCAATGAGGTACAAATTTAGTTAACGCTTTAAATCAATTAAAAATTCTTTCAATTTATTTTGCTGCTTACTAAGAAAAATAGTTTAATTTAAAATTTATGCATTACTTTTAAAATCCACAAAGTTGCGTATGCTGCTAAATAATTCAATTTTAGCAAATTAAAATATAGTCTACATTTATTTTTATATATATTTTAGTTTGCATGAGAGTTACTTTATTTATTTAAATATTAATTTTAATAAATAATTCAATTTTAACAAATTAAAATATATGCAGACTTAGTTTGCATGAAAGCTACTTTATTTAATTAAATATTAAATGTGCTTATAAATTTAATGAAGAACAATATATATAAATTTTTAATTAAATTAAATAACGAAATTTCGTTTGTTATAATATTTTAAACTATTAATTTTCTACTTTAATATGCTTAATAAATAAATATATAATTTTATTTAATATTAATATTTGCTTAAAACTAAATATTACTTTATTTAATTGGCAAATACTTAGACTGCTTACAAAAATAATAATAATAAAACATTAATTGCAAACATGCATGTATTTTAATCAAGCTTAACTAATTTAATTTAATTATTTGAGCTAATTATTATGATTTCAATGCATATAATATAAAATAATTGTAGTGTATATTTTTTATTAAAATTAATGTTGCAATGTTAAAATAACTGTAAAGCTGCACATGCTTTACTTAAGCGTTTAGTTTAGTTTGTCGGTGGCATTGACCTCGCATAAAAACGAAAAGATGCTGCTGTTGGCCACGTGCCGCCTTTTGGCCAGCTTTAAACTGGACGTGGCAAGTGGCAAGATGCGGCTGCTGCTGCTGCTGCTGCTGCTACAACTACCTGCTGCCCCAAGTTGCGGCTAATTGCGGCCACGCCTTACAGCAAATTGCGTGGCCAAAATGAATGCGCCTAATGCACAAGAGTTCGACGCACAGTTGGCTCTAAAAAAAAAAAAAAACTGGAGCCCAAATGGTGGCCCAAGCACTTAGTCTGCGTCTGGAGCTGCAGCCAGAGCGCCAAAAGATCAGCCTGCTGACACCTTCAATTTAACTGCGCCGGCGCGGCAGCAACAGCAACAACAACAAGTCATTGCCCATGCCATGCAGAATAAAATGGAATTTTCTCAATTCTCCAGCGCCAGGTGCTGCTGCTGCTGCTGCTGCCATTAAAGCTCATTATGCTGGCTGCGACCGACACTTTGTCGCTTTTCTGTCGCTGACATTTTGTTGATTTTTTATACACTACTTTTTGTTGTTGTTTTTTGTTGTTGTTGTCGCCACGCTTCGTCGCCTATGCGAGGCGCTGCGCTTGTCGCTTCGTGCGAAATAGAAAGAATTGTCTAAATAAATGTTGAAAATTAAAAACTTCACACGCACCAACTGCGAGGGCAGTTTCCCGAGCGTGGCGGGGCGGGGGGTGCGGGCTGCCGTTCAGCTGTCCCACACGCATTTTGATTGACGACAACGTTAGACGCTGATAAGAGCGCCGCAGCTCGTAAAACGAGCAAAAGAAAAAGGCAAAAAAAAAGCAACAAAAAAAATAGTAAAAGGCAAAAAAGAAAAGAAATTAAAGCCTTGGTTGGCTCTTTGGCTTTGGCGTTTGAAATGCGCTTTCAATTTATTTCGTTTTAATTAAGCAAATCTATTTAAGTGTGTTTTAAGTATGCCAACTTTTCTGAGTGTTAATTAAAATGCACTGCACGAAAATGTGGGGAGAGAAACTCACATAAAATTTAGGGGCGAAAATTACTTCAGCAAGAAATGTGCGCTATACGAATTTTGTGACTTTGGATGCATTAAATAAAATTTATATAATATAAAGAATTAAAAAAGTATATTATATGAATTATTTTTATTATATTTTTAATGGCCGTAAACTAAATTATAAGCTAAATATATTTTTCATTTATCAATTTGCTTCAATTTTTTTTATTTAGTGTACACAATTTAATAATTCATATAAAAGAATTGAAAAAGAATATTATATGAATTGTTATTATTATATATATTATAACAATACAATATTTGAATTTTTTAAATTATACGCAAAGTATATAAATAAATATATTTGTCATTAATCAATTTGCTTAAATTTTTTTTATTAGGTGTAAAACCAAAATCAATTTTTTTTGGTTGCTCACTATTTATTATTATTATTTTTATTATATTTTGCTTTTTTGTTTGGCAGCTACAAACTTAATATTTAAAATATAATTGTTTACAATTTGTGGTAATAAAAATATATTTTTGTATTAATATATATATTTTTTATTAATTAATTTGCATTTCAATTTTAATGTGCTTAATAATAATCAAGTTGTAATAATAATAAATATTTTTCTATATTTTTTATTTATTAATTTGCATTTCAATTTTAATTTGCTAATAATAAACAATTTGTAATAATAATAAATATTTTTTTATTAATTAATTTGCATTTCAATTTTAATTTGCCTAAATTTCTTATAATTATTTGAATTTGCTTTGAATTTCTTATAATTATTATTATAAAATATTTTATACACTTTTGGTAGTGTATTTAATTTATTTTGAAATTACTGTTGAAGCGAAAATTGTTGAAAATAATTTGCTTGGCAGTCACCCTAACGAATTTTGAAGCGCAACTTGAACAAGTCACGCTTAGAAATGAAAAGAAAATACGAAATGTGTAATGGGAAAAAGTAATGCAAGTTCCTGTTGTTAAATTGTCTTACGCTTTACCAATTAAGCAAAACGCGACGAAATGCGTGTGTGTGTGTGTGAGTTAGCCGCTGGCGCAGACGCATCCGCAAAATAGAGTAAGGAGCTCAAAAGTGTTGAGAGGGTGTCATGCGTGAGTGGCTGGAAATAGAAAAGAGCGCATGAGAGAGAGAGAGAGAGAGAGAGAGAGAGAGAGCCGAAGTGCGTGGCTGATGAATGACTTGAGGCGGGGGCAGAGCTGCGTGGAAACAAAAAAAAATTAAAAGCTAAAGCCACAACGAGCTTGGTCAAGTGAACGAATCCCCAACCCCTCCCCACCCACCTACCTCAGCAGTCGTCACGCCGCTGCTGCTAACAAAAGAGTGACGAATTGCTGCATTGCCCCTGAAAAAATAACAACAACAAAATTTAAAGCTAAAGTGCAGTCAAGGGTCATGCATAGAAAGCGGGTGGGGTGGGGGTGTCAGCGAACTGGTGATCAATCTTAAGTGTCTCTTTGTGTGTGTGTCTGTGTGTGTGTGTGTGAGCCAAACATATTTCACATGTCTGGGCAGCGCTTAATAATTTGACAGCTTCTTTGACAGATGTGAAGCGCCAACAAGTAGCCCCCACACCCACCCTCCCACCACCCACCCACTTGCTTCGCCTACATAATAAATTAGCCAGCGAAAAACTGTAAACGCAATTTTTGGACAAGTGCGCAGCAAGTGAAAAATAAAAATGCAACAGCTTTTGACTTAAAGCTATAGTTGAATATTTTTTTTGTTAGCTGCCAGGGGCGTACTATAGAGGGGGGCAGGGCGGGGCGGTTGCCTTAATAGCCATTAGCTGCGGCAATTGCTGTGCACACAATTGCAACGCGCGCCGGCTCGTTGAACGTTTTTGCATGCGATCGGACGGACGGACGGACGGACAGACGCGACGGACTGCAGACTATAAGCAGAGCAGCTGCAATCTATCAACCGACAAAACGCCTGCAGTTCAAAAAAAAAAAAAAAAAAACGCAGCACCACCAAAAAATTGAAAGCAAACATGCAACGGGCAACACCAAAAAAAAAAGAAACAAAGTTGAGCGCTGTCAACTATTTAATACACTTTGTTTAGATTTTACGTTCAGATGCTACAAAATATGTGTGTAATTTATTTGAAATTATTGCAATAAATAATTGTGGCTTAAGCCAGTTTTATGCGTTTTATGGCGTAGCGTTAAAGAAATAAATAAAAATTAAATGAAAACATGCTGCTTTGCAACTAGAGCTAACTATATATAGAATTTGATAGCTCTAGCTATTATAGGCTACGAGTTCTTGTAGCTCATACAGTCAGACTATGCTCAATCGACTTAAATCGCATTGCTTATCAAGTTTATATGCACTTTATGCTATATGCCATAATTCCAACATACCTTTATCCGTTTTTAAGTAAAATATCAAAGTGTATTAAAAGGGGGTGTTGGTAGCACTTGCTCTGGGGCAAAAACCCAAAAACGCGTAAAACATTACACAAACTAAGGCAGAAAGCGTAAAAAAAGAAGCAGCGACAGCAGCAGCAGCGGCAGCAAAAGAAATAAATAAACAACGTTGTCTGGCGAAAATGGATTTATGTAAATATTCATAAAAATGCCGCTCATAACAATTTGTTTTCGCTTGTGTGTGTGTGTGTGTGTGTGTGACAAATTTACCAATTAAATAAATGCCAAAATATAAAGGGATTAAGTCTATGGTCAGCTTATTGAGCAAACACAGCCAATAAACAATGCAACACATTAGAATAATTTCACTAAATATGTGTTAAATAATATAAATTTGATTTATTTTAAGCATATTGCTGTTGTTGTTTCAGCTTAAAATGAAATACAATCTTCAGCTTTGGCTGCTGCTTTTGTATTTCATTGCAAGACAGTAAATAAAATTAACTTTTGCAGCTTAGCTTTAGCATTGATTGCTAATTGGATTGGTTTGTTGCAAAATATGTACTAAATTACAATTCAACGAAAACTAACAATTTTAGTTTATATTTGATTTATGAGCTTTGCATGTTAAGCAGTTAAAGTGCGTGGAGGGAGAAGAAATGAGAAAATATTTCATTGTCAAAAATAATTTAATTGATATGTGATATTAATTTGAAATAGTCAGCTATGCATTTGTGCAATAATTAAAAATATGCATAAAATGCTGTGCATATCAATTAGCTTTAATTATTATTATTGTTTATTATTTGCTTAAAGATCTAAAACTGGCTTTTAAGTATGCTCACTAAATTTAATTATATGTTTATTAAATTATATTCTTAAATCATTTTAAATTCTATTTCAAGACTCTAAGAATTTCTTTGCATGGCTTAGTTGAGCTAATGAGAAGCGCTGAGAAGAGCGAAGCATGTTTTAAAAAATTAATTTTGTTGTTTATAATATATTGCAATAAAATATTCAAATATTAAGTATTATTTAGCTACATTTTTTTTGTATTTAATATACATATTATTAGTAACATTTGTTGTTTATATAATTGCTTAGAAAAATTTTAAATAGAATTCTTTTTGTATTTAATATAAATTTAAGTATTATTAAAAATTAAACAGCTTGTTTGTTTTTGATTTTATTACTACTATTTTAGTACTTATTATTATTATTAGTAACATTTGTTGTTTATATAATTGTTTAGATAAATTTTAAATAGAATTCTTTTTGTATTTAATATTAATTTAAGTATTACTAAAAATTAAACAGCTTGTTTTTGATTTTATTACTGACTTAGTTAGATATTTAGCTAGAATTTTATTTTATATTTAATATAAATATTATTATATAATTGTTTAGATAAATTTTAGATAGAAATTTTTAATATAAATTTTTATATTTTTATATTTAATATAAATTTAAGTATTATTAGTAACTTTTGAGTGCTAATATTATTATTATTAGTAAGTTTAAGTTTTGCCTGAGCAACTTTGTTAAGGTGCTCAAAAGGTTTGAGGGGTTGGGGGGAGGTGGGAGTAGTTGTAAATATCTATGTTTTAGGCAATTGAAATCAATTACGTTGAAATCTTTGTTGTTATCTTTTTGGGTCGCTAAGCAATGCACGTGACAAATGAAGTAAGAGAAAGAGATAGAGTGAGAGAGCGAGAGAGTGAGAGCGGCGATGGGTTGATTGCACTTTGCCTAAGTGCGTCCGCGGCAATAAAAATAATACAGAGTAAAAGCTGCGGAAGAGCAAGAGCAGCAGCAGCAGCAGCTAGAGTGAGATAGAGAGAGAGAGTGCGAGTGTGAGTGAGAGAGAAAAAAAGAATTACGCTTCGCTGCAAAGTGGCATCCCAAAGAGCTCTGAGGCCACAGGCAGAGGAACCATTCAGGCAACGCAACATAAATTGGACACATTGTTGATAAAGCGCAACTTTATATGCTTTATATGAAGCTCACACAAGCACACACACACATATGTGTGTCCATCCACACATAGACACATAAGGCGACGGCGTCATCATCACAGCTCAACATCAATGGCTTTCATCATCAACATTGTTATCAGCGGTGACGGCGACTGCAACAACAACAACAACAATAATAACACTTGTTGTCTCTCTCTCTTCTGTTCCTAACTCGCTCTGTCTGGCAACTCCTACTCCTCTTTAACTGGCGTTGAAATTACGCTGGAAAATAGCGAAATAAAAAACCGAAAAAAACGTATAAACGCTGATAATGTTGAATGTGGCGCATAAATGCTGCTCGAATGACAAGACAGACTCACACACACACACACACACATAGACACACATGCATTTTGTGGCTATATGACATTGGGCCATGTGTCTGCTGCTTTTCTGTTCTGAAATTGTTAATGCATTTAGACAAAAGCTGTCGCTCAGCTCAGCTTAGCGCTGACCCCTTGAACTAGAGCATGCCCAACTTGAGTAATACGCTTGCTTTATGCTAGGGTAAAGCTATAATTTATTATTAATATACACAATTAGTTACTTCTTACAATAATTGTTAATACTTAATATTTACTTATTTAAACTTGAGCTTGCCCAACTTGAGTAATACGCTTAGTTTATGCTAGAGCTGAGTTTAAAGCATAGCCACAACAGAGTTACAGAGTTAATTTCTACTTACAATAATTATTTTAATAATTATTTAAACTTGAGCATGCCCAACTTTGTTATACATTAAATTATATTGTTTACTAAATGCCAAACTTTTAACTTGTTAACTTAACTAGTTTGTCAATTAAGCATGCCCTACAAGTTTATAGAGAAATGCAAAACTTAAATGGCTCTTTTAGCTTAGAAAAGTGTGAGTAGAGCTAAAACGAACTGGCTAATTACACTTACAGTTAGATTTTGATGTGTGTGTGTGTGACTGACAAGTGTCTAGCCGGCCTAGCCTATGGACTGTTTAATAATTAAACAAGTGAGGAAGTTGCCATTATTAACTAACATTTTAACAATAAATTGTTCTATTATATTTACTTGCAATCAATGCAAATCAATCGCTAATGAAATTTGTAATTTACTTTTACATTTTTAAGTAAAAAATTACAAATTTTTATTTTGGCGCTTTGAAAGCTTCAACTATCATTAAATTCCAACAGATTTTAGAGTCTTGTTTAAAAAAAATTAAGAAGCGCGCACTAGCTTTAATTTAATTAAACTTAGAACGGCAACAAAATATTCGTTAATTAATTTAAAAAAAATGCTAATTTGAAAAACTAAGCAATGCAAATTTGTATTAAATTTTTTTTAAAAATTTATAGCATAAAATAATTGCAAACCTAATTAAATTAATCAATTATACGCTTAGCTTTTTTTGAAATACTTAAATTAATTACTAAGCAGCATTAACAATGATTTAAATGCAGAAATATTTAACTTTAGATATAAGAAAAAGCTCTAAGTAAATAAAATTTGTAAATTTCAATTTAATTCAAATGTTAATAACATAGCTGCTAACAGCGCTGTTAACGAATATTGCTTAACAAAATTTAGAGCTTATAAGAAAAAGTTATAAGTTATAAATAAAAAAAATCTAAGAAATTTATTAGGCGTAGATTTCAATTTAATTCAAAGGCAATACCTTTGTTTAAATGTTAATAACATAGCGCTGTTAACAGCGCTGTTAATAAACTGCAGCAGCTTCGAATATGCGACATAAATCTCGGATTAAGCTGCAAGTTATATGTTTGTATATATAAGTTTACTATATCAGTTTAGCTTTGTCATTCGGAGTGGGCGTGTGTCAGCGGCCCACACAATTGTGGCCCAGCCCTCAAAGTTGTTAATATGCAACAATTGGTTGCAAGTAGACTTTGCTGCTGCTTTGAGCGTTTTTCAATTTCGCATAATGTTTTATAAGCGACTGTGCCCAAGAAAATTGAACGCCCTCGGGCCGCCTTTAGGTTCGCCAAAGTTGCAACTGCTGCTGCTGCTGCTGCTGCTGCTGCCGCCGCTTGGCGCTCTGTAGTCTCCAGTGGCATTTTGTCGTGGCTGCCGCTGTCAATTAAGTCAAATATGATCGAGTGTGCGGCGTCATAAATCTCATACAACTGTCAAATTTAGACAACTGCAACTCCAACATTTGATACTCCAACTATGGGCACAATTGCCACCGCTTTAGAGCGGGGTGAGGGTGATGGTGAGGGGGGTGGCAGCAACAACATTTGCCATATTGGCAGCAATTAAGCGCCGCTTGGCCAATCAACTCGAGTGAGTGAGTGACTGACTGACTGTGGCTTTATCTTTTTGCATTGTCTGGCAGTCTGATTAGAAAAAAAAATTAGTAACATAGCTACATTTGCTTTAATGCATTAGCATTAGCTTTGCTATACTTTCAGCTTGAAATTAGTAAATAATTTTAATTTAAATGTTGTTTAATTTGTTGATGTACAAATTTAGTTTGAAAACTCTTTAGTCATTAATTTATGTTAAATTTATTAATAAATATATGTATATAGCTTTATATACAAACTTTTGTAGCTTGAGCTTAATTTGCAATTATTTGCCACTGATTTCTCAATTGAATATAATGCCATTATGGTAAGTCCTTGTTAACTTTGTTTGCTTTACTATTGTTAGCTACAAAATTGTTTACAGCTATTGCTTTTCTTTTATTTATGGCATTTCTACTTTCCTCTTTTGTCTAGCCAAAGCTTTTTGCTCTTGCATCAATGCTAAACTTGTTGCATGCCTCAATTCATTATGTTGCATGGAAATAAAATATGTAGCAATACATAAATATAAATGAATAAATAAATTATGCATTGAAAATAATGTGGCATAGATTCAAGTTCTTAAATATGAAAATTTAGAAGAAAAAAATTAACGTTTGGTCATAGATTTGCAGCTTGCTAAGCAATAAAGTTATAAATAATGATTAAAAACGCTTAAAATTGCAAATAAATTAATAAATATTTAGGCATTATTTGACAAAACTAAAATTAAGCAAAGCTATTTCTTTTAAAATAGTTTCAAATTATTTAGTGATTAGTTTTTTATTTACTATATTTATTTAAATATATAAAAACCAACAGCAAATGGCAATAGATCAACACTAATAAGCAAAAAATATAATTCTCGATTTAATCACAAATAAATCAGAACGTTTTTCTACGATTTTAATATTTCTGTTCATTGAATGAAACTGCAACTAATTGTAGCTTTATTATTAGTTCGGCTTTCAATTAAAACATATATAATATTATTATAATACTTAACAGACTATTAACAGCTTATGAAAATATATTTAAAAGGCGTGCCCTGCCTCACTTCGCTATAACTTGCTGCTGCTATCTCTAAACTCTAAATTTGAATTCACTTAATTAAAACGCATTGTTTTAATTTTCTGTAGACAAAAAGGTGTTAGTCACTCGCTCAATTGAGTGACTGCTATTGCTGTTTCATTGAAAATCGCTGTAGCGACTACAGTCAATTTTTCGAATAACGCGAACAAAAAGCTCTTAGTTGGCTTTGTTCGCATTTGTAGATTGCACATGCTGCGCTTTTTAGAATTTTCAAGCTTCGCCTTACACAAATTTGAAAATTTTCATAAAGCACAAAGCAAATTTTGTGTGCTTGGCTCTCGAACGCGTTTTTGGTCGGTTTTGTGCCTTTGGTTTGCCCATACACTTTGATATTTTGCATACAAAATGTTAAAGGGTATACTAAAGTTGCGTGGCAGCACTCATCAAGTATTTGTATTCCTAATCTGCCAGTCAATTGAGCTGTCTGGCCGTCCATGCGTCTGTATGAGCAGCAAGATATGAGCAACTATAAGAGCTAGAGCTACCAAATTTGGTATGTGAATACTTCTAATGCCAAGGCAGCACTTCTTTAATTTATTTATTTTAATTTCGTTCGCCTTCTCTCTAAAATAGACTAAAACTATGTATATGGAAAATTGCATGGACCAATTTGCGCTCAAAATAGTTAAAGCATTTGTTTAAATACTCAACACACTTAAACTTAAGCATGTTTTCTATAAAATGTTAGCATAGCTATTATATATTAAAATTTGTTTGGTAATTTTGCAGCAATAAATTTGTTTTTATACTGAACTGTCTCTTGATTTGCTGTTAAAATCATAAATCTGTAAATGGTAGTATTTATTTATTGTAATTTACAAATATAAATAATTTCTTAAACATTTTCTAGTATTTTACAACTATTTTTGAATTTAACATTATTATTTTTAATTGTTTAATTCAATTAATTTAAATCTATAAGTTATACAGCATACAATTTGGATATTTGCATGAAAATATTTAAGACTTCTAGTATTTGATATATTAAAACATATTAAACTTTATAAAAATTAATATGAAATTAATATAAAAAATTAGGCAAATAAAGAAATACGCAAAATTAATTTTGAATGGATTAATCTCATGCAAAAATCAGATCTTGAGCATATATTGTTGAGCGAGAGAGAGAGAAAGAGAGATATGGAGAGAGAGAGAAATCAGATCTTGAGCATATATTGTTAGGAGAGCAAGAGAGGGCAAGAGCGAGAGAGATTTACAGATGGAGATAGAGAGAGAAAGAGAGAGATATATGGAGAGAGAGAGAGATATATATATGGAGAGAGAGAGAGAGTGAGAGATATGGAGATAGAGATGGAGATGGGAGGGAGAGAGAGATCAGATCTTGAGCATATATTGTTAATAGAGCAAGAGAGATAAAGCGATGGAGAGAGAGAGAGAGAGAGAGAGAGAGAGAGAGATATAGGGAGAGCGAGTGAAATGGAGATAGAGACAGAGAGAGTTAGCATTAGAAAATTATAAATTTAGCTTCAGCAAGTAAAAAGTTGCGAAAGTAAAAGTTGCAGCAGCAGTTTTCTATTTAAATAAATATGCCGCCCAACTGTTTCAAAGTGTATCAATAAGCTGGCTGCTGGCAACTTTGTTGCTCTCTTGGTCAACACATAATATCGCCAGCCGATTGCAATGGCTTTTGTTGCTGCGCTGACTGTGAACAGCGTGATGCCATCGTCAGAGTCGGAGGCAGAGTCAGAGCATTTGGTGGAGTTGGAGCCAGAGCAAAAGGCATGTGGCTGTCTGGCTGGCTGGCTGGCTGGCTGGTCAGTTGTAAGTTGGCCGAGGCCAAAGGCTTTGAATGTATGGGTAACTCTCTCATAGTCGAAACTCATACCTGGAGCGTTATCTAAGCAATGGCTTTGGCCTTCAATCTATGCGGCAAGCACTAGGCACTGGAAATGAATTGTGCACAAAGCAGCAGAAAAAAAAAAAAGAAACGCGACTAAGAAAAATGTATGCGAAGCCACACACCCCACCCACCCCACAGCCACGCTGGGCCCACCTGTGTGGCTAAGACTTGGCCCCCCCGCCCGAACCCCAAAGCCAAAGCCAATGCCTTGGCCTCTGCGGCTCAGGCTCAGACTGCGGCTCAGGCTCCGTTATCGCCATGGCATAAGTATTTGCCTAACTATAACTGGCAGCACACCCCGCCCCGCACCGCCCCACCCCCCTCAAACTAAACTCATATCTACATTATTGTCTCTCGTTCGCATTTCGTGCCAGTTGCATACCAAGTTCTTGCCAAGTCAACAGCCCTTCTGCTTTTTGTTCTCGTTTTAATTTTTCGCTCTTTTCTTTTTTTTTTTTTTTTTTTGATGTTAACCGCTGCTCAGCTTCATAAAATGCATTGCAGCTTCTTTTGCTGCTGCTGGGAAAACTGCGTACAAAGCAGCAGCAGCTGTTATTGCATTTAGCACCCACTCATGCCACATGCCACATGCCCCCATGTGTCAACTCTCCCTTTCTCTGTCCCTCACAGCTCTAGACTTCATTTGTTTGCTTTGGTTTTTGTGGCGCAACCTTCAAGCTGCTGCTGCTGCTGCTGCTGCCACAACTACAACTTGAACTACTCATAAAACTCGAAACGAAATCAAAATTTTGAATCAAAACAGCTGAAAGCAAAACAAAAACATTCTCGGCCATAAGCGCAGTTGCCAAATGATTCATAGTACTGTCGATAAGCGATTTAGCATGCCTCGTAATGTTTCTCATAGTCGCACAGTGGTGCAAAACTGCAAGCTCTAATTATTTACTAAACTAAGTTCTATTATAAATATTATAATAATTATTTTTGATTAATTTTTTGACTGTTGTAATATTTGCAAGTATTAATAAATATTAATTAATACTTAAAGCTATATGAATTTTATAAGATTCATTTTGAAAATTAAGTTATGTAAATTAATAACAAACTAACAGAATTAAATTGAGTTAGAAATAGAAAGTTTATTTAGTTGTCAAATAAAGTGTAAAAAATGTAGTAAAAATAATGAATATTTAACATTTTCAACTAAAATTTAATTACAAATATTTTGATTTAATTTTTGTATTTTGATAATTAATTAATTATGCAAGCAGCAGCTTAAGTTAATTCTAATATTAAAAAAATTAAGCATTTGCTAATATTTAATATTAACCTGCATCTAACATTTTTGACTGCTGCCAAAAGTTTTTTTTTTTATATATTTATTGTATATAATAATAATTAATTAGTTAAAAAAAATATTTTTGCTTGCAAGCATTTGCTAATATTTAATATTAAACTGCATCTAAAAATTTAGCAAAATTGAAATTGAAATTATTTCGCTACTAATTGCAACCACATTTGCCACACTGTGCCTTTGGGCCAACGCCTGTTGGCAGTTTTACAAAGTGCCCTTGAAAATGGCTTAAACACATGCTCCTCTTATATTTTTCTTCTTCTTATTTTTGTTGCGCCTGCTGCCAAGTGTGCGGCAGCAACAAATATAAATACACATACAAATGCATGTGGGTAAGCACACACACACTCACACACACGCACATGCATAGAGAGCGAGAGGAGACGCAAAACGGCAATTACGTTGAGACGTGACGTGCCAACGTCTTTACGTTTGCGTAGTCTGCACAACGAGCCGCTCTCCCTTTCTCTTTCTGCTTCTCTTTCTCTGCCCGTTGTGTGTGCTTTGCGCTGCGTTCGTTCGTTCGGTCGGTCGCGGCGTCTGAAAACAAATACAATCATAAATAATATGATTATGATACTTTAACAGTCGCTGTCGCTGCTGCCGCCGCCGCCGCCGCTGCTGCTGCTGCTGCTGCTTTTGGACGCCAGACCGACGACAATGATGTGACTCTTGCTGTTCCTTGTTCTTGTTTGAGAACTGTAGCCAAAGCTTAAACTGAAACTAAAGCAAAACATTTTGCACATGCGCAGTTTACAGTGTTGACTTTTATTTTTTAATAATTTTCAAACAATATAAATATAGTTATTAAATAAATGCTGACCAAAGTGTAATTAGTCAAAAGTGAATTTTTTAGTGTTTTTGCTCTTAATATTAATGAATTTAATATTAAAAAACGTATAGTGCAATTTTATTAGCATTAAAAAATTTTCTAATAAAATAAACTACAGACTTTCAATATAACAAAGTCATGCAATACACATACATATAAAGCTTTTAAAAAATAATGAATTAAGAATTTGTTTTAGTTTGATTCTTAATAATTCAATTTGTTAAAAGTTGTATTCTGATTTAAATAGCTAAGTTTTTAAATTTGTAAAATATAACTATTATTATTATTATATTATTATTATACTAGTATTATTATACAATGCTGCATTTTTATTTTATAGCTTTGTTTTATAATAATAAAAATAGCAATATAATTGATATGCAAAATAGCAAAATAAAAAAAATTGAACTATTATTATATAATACTGCATATATATTTTCTAGCTTATAGCAATATAATTATTTGCATATAACATTTTTATTTAAATCAATATATAATAATTACAATTGTTTTATTTCAAAAAAACAGTAAAATAATTTTTAAATATTGTAATTTTTCTAGCGTTTAATTACAATATTTTTTTATTTAAAAAAAGACTATAGATCAATACTAAACTAATCGTTAGGCTTTAATTGCAAGCAAGTCAGCAAGTTATTAAATTTGCTTCATGCATTTCGTTATGCATGTTTAAAAATAAATTGAAATGTGTGCGCAGCTTATTAAATAAAATAAACAGCTAGCCTAAGCAGCAGCCATTTGACGCTTTGAACATTGAAAAGCATAACACACATACAAGCATACAAACATATATGTATATACATATAAGCATATGTATGTGTAACTTGCTGTATATAAAATAAAAGCTGCGTTGCTGGCATTCTAAAGATCTCAAAGATCCCCAAAGCGTAGACGACGCTGCTGGAGCTGGAGCTGGAGCTGGAGAGCTGCAGTCTCGTTTGACAAAAAAGGAATGCGCCGCGTTGTTGCACGTTTCTGACCACAAAACACAAAAAGCAGCAACAAAATGAACTTTTTTTCTTTTCTTAAATATATATGTATATATATTTTAAAGGCAGCAAACTATGCCATAGGCCTTGCACACCTGTATGCAACCCCACAGCCCACACTCCAACCAGCCCTCCCCCCTTGCCCAAAAAATCAACAACAAAATGTTATTTCATTATCGTGGCATGACAATCAGTCAGCGGCTTTGGGCTCTGGCTGCGTTTTCGACGCGTTTCTTATTTATTTTTTATTTTGTATTTTGTTGTTGTCGCTTTGAGTTTTTTTTTGGTTTTTGGTTGCGCTCGTCGTCACGTTGTTCTTGGGTGTTAGCAATGCTGTATAACATGAACGTTGTGGCCAAACGGCCAAACTCCACTTCCAAGCCAAGGTAAGGCCTGTCCAGTTGCCAGCCATGAGTAATATTTGTTTAACAACAACAACAGCAACAACAACAATACGATAATAATAATAATATTAAAAGCAACGCCCTTTTTTGTCAGTGGCCGCCCGCACCGTTGCCCATTAGCCGCTTTTTGAGCGCCGGCCGCATTTCGATTTCGATTTGTTTTTGATTTTTGTTTTGAAGCTCGTTTTGGAAGCTTTTGAGCTAAATATGCTGGCTTAGCATATCAGCTATTGCATTCACTATTTGATTTATGAATGAATTTCGAAGCGCTTTTAGTCCGAAATTTGCGGTTCGCTTCATAATAAGCTGAAAATAAAAAATGCTATAAAAATCAATTATGATTTCAATGGACTACAGTCGGCAGCAAAATCTTTTATTTTATGCAAATATTTTTAATATGTAAAGCCACAAAATATAATGTAAAGTTTTGAAATAAAAGTAAATCACTCTATATAAATGTAGAATTAACATTTGAGTTAAATAAAATATGCAAAATATAAATGTAATAGTTTTTATTCTGCAGTTACTAAAAAAAATATGTAAAATATAAAAAGAAATAGTTTTTATTAAAATAAATATAAAACAATTCATTTGAAATAAATATAGTGCATTATCAATTGAGTTTAAATATAAAAAAAAAAAATGCAGAAAAGAAATGATAATTTATTTTTTGTATTATAATGATAATTTTTAAAGCAATATTTATTTATTTATTAATTATGATAGCATAAATATTACAGAAAATAATAGTAATAAATTCTAAAATTGCGCTTAAAATAATTCTTTGTAATGAATTGTAAATTTTATATTTTGCTTAAAACAAGGCAAAAATAAATTATTGCTAATGTTTGTGCTTAAACTAAAACAAAAATTGAATCAAATTTCATTCGCTATCAATTCCAACAATTGTCATTTATTAATTATTTGTAAACATTAGAGTATTGCTGATGCAAACATAAACTATAGTTTATTCTTATCTTTAGCTGCGCTCTTGTTGTTTTATTTCTTTCGTTTTTCAATGACGCTCAAGTCGACGCCACTTGAGTTCACGTAACATTCGCATTCGGTTGCTTTGTTGGGTGGGGGGAGTGGGGAGTGGGTTGGCGTGCAGCTGTTGTCATTTATTATTATTGCTGGTGGCATTTTTCAAATTTGCGCATTTGTCTGCGCTTTGCATAATTTTCGCAGCGCCCAAGAAAATGTTTATTTATTTTTTTTCGATTACAGTTTTTTTTTTGTGTGGTTCCGCTTTTATTTTTTGGGTCAGATTTTTGCTTTGTTTTGCGGTTTCTAAGCTGCTCAACAATGAGCAATTCAAACTTGGCCTTAAGTGCATAGGCAAAAAAACAAAATAAATAGCAACAATAAAGATCAGAGTTCGGCGTTCAAAATTAAATATGCTTAACTGGAATTGATTTATGGCAGCTAATTGAAAATAGTTTTATGTGCGCATATCAAAATTTGTTGTTGTTGTTGTTGTTGTTGTTGTAACGGTAGAATCCCTATGGGGAAAGAAATGACAGCGCGTCGAGTTTGTTCCCATTCCCAGCATGTTAACTGTTAACCGAGCGCGCTCAGTTAGTGGCCAAGGAGTCTGTGTAACAGTAATCCAGTTGCAGTCGTTGCCACGTTCGTTGCCTAAGTCTTTTGTTTGGCCAACGCAGATTTATGTCATTTAGCCAAAAGGCAACAACAAGCAGCAGCAGCAGCAACCACAACAAGCAGCAGCCAGCAGCAGCAGTAGCCGCAGCCCAGTGTTTGTTGCATAGGTCGCAGCTTCCAGTTTCCATGACACGTTTTGTTTTTTTTTTTTTGTTTGTGGCAGTTGCACTTCCAGTTGCAAGCTTCCAGTTGCAAGTTGGCAAACTCTTTGAATTTTGTTTGTTTTTATTTCTGTTTTTAAGTTTACGTTTTTTTTCGGTTTAGTTCATTGCATTGCATGCTGCATTATTTCAATAGTTGCTGCTGCTGCTGCTTTTGTTGTTGTTGTTGTTGTTGGTATTTTGTGCATTCCTTTGGCTCGAACCGGTTTTTCCGGGCAGCATTGCCATTTTTGCTGCTAGAGCAGAGCAAAAATTGTTGTCCGGTTACTTCACTTTGAAAACATTTTCGTCTTTTGTTTTGGTAGCAGTCTCTGGCGCCCCCCGCTCGCTGCCTCGCTGCCTCGCTCACGCCACTAGCAGCAGCAGCGGCCTGCATCCTGTTGAACCGGTTCAGTGCTCCTTGGCGCTTCGAACTTGCGCTAGAACAAAAGGTTCGTTAAGCCCAAAACGCCCCAAATTGCCAGCAAATAATATTAAGCGTTAAATTTAATGCGAGCAGCACACAGCTTAATAATGTTAAACATTAACATTGCTTGCATTCAAACCGCGTTCGCAATCCACAAACGCGTTCCACACACAAAGCGAAGCGCAACATGTTGCGACGCGCAATTGAGTCGCACATGTTCGATGCGCTATGCGCCTCTCGCTTGCATTGCTGTGTGCATGACTATCGCTGCACTGCTCGCACGTTGTGTGCGGCGGCTCGATGTTGCGCACACTTCACAGTGGTAGCAATAACAAGCGAACGCGTTGCGAATATTTGTTTTCAAGGTGCCAAACGAGCCGGTCGTGTAACGGACGGTGCGCGCTTGAAGAAGTTTATTCTTGACTGAGAATTGAACGTTGACGTTGACGCTCAAAGTAATTTCGCCTGCAATTGTAAACACGCCGGTCGCTTTCAGCAGAGGCCAGCAGCAGCATATAAATAAATTACGTTAAACCGGTTCCATACAAATTTCTTGCTTGAACATAATATTAATTTGATGACAATACGCTTTATTTAACGCATCATATTAATTGTTTATAAGTTGTTTGTTTATTTTTTTTTCTCGTGTTTGCTGCGCGCGCGTGCAATCGCGTGTGTGTGTTCGCTCTAGTGTGCGTGAACTCCCACGCCAAACGTTTTTGCTTGCGAAGATCGTCGCGCTGCGCGTTGTTGTTTTTTTTTTTGGTGTGTGAATCAAGAAAAAATATTTATCATAAAGTAATTGAAGTGCTAACAAAAGCAAATAGCACACGAAAAAAAAATATAAATGCAAAGCAAAAGAAATTCAAGTGAACAGTGAGAAAAAAAAAAAAGAAAACAAACTAAAGCTGTAAAACACAAAATACGAACACACGAATCCGATCGAGAGACAAAACACTCCATAGGCAGCAAAGCAAAGCAAAGAAAAGGAAGAAAAAGGTAAAAAGAGCAAAATGCAATTTCTAAACGTGCGCAGCTCATTCACTTTGCGTGGGCAGCAGCAACAACAACAACAACAAGAAAGAAAAAAACAAAATACAGCTACCTGCGGCTCTCTCGATCTTGCGCGCGCTCTCTTAGCTTAGAGCGGCGCTCTTTACTCAAATGTGTGATTGTGTGTGTGTGTGTGTGTTGATCGAACTCTGCGCGCTTGCTTAGCTTCAATTATTTTCGTATTGTCATTATAATATATCATTTGATATTGTGCTTGTTGTTGCTTGTTTTGGTTTTGTGGCCAACAACAACAACTTTGCTGTAATTGAGCGTCAGGCCAACAAAATTCATGTTGTCTGCCCACCCCCCACACCACCACCAATACTATTACTACGTCTATGCTTTTGGCAGCTTTGCAGTTTGAGCTGCATTCGAAAATTGGTTTTAGTTTTTAGTCGCGCCAAGTGCATGACATTTTAATGGCAGCCACTCCGCTATGTTGTCGGCAGCGACGTCAGCGTCGGCAGTGCCGTTTGACATTGTTAAGTGCCCTGCAGTGTATGCATATTTCTCTCTCTCTCTCTCTATGTGTGTGTGTGTGAGTTTTGGGGGGCTTATTGTTAATGAGCCGCCGCATTTCAAGTGCTCATTGGAACACTTAAATTTTACTACCACATAATGTGAGGCTCACTTCAGATTAAACTAAAAAAAAAATATAAAAGTACGTGATATATAAAAATTGTATGAAACAAGCGCCGCTGCCTTGATTATGTGACAATTGACAAGAACTTAAAAAAAAACTCTTTACTCAAGCAGATAATAAATAAATAAATAAGCGAAATACAAAAGAATTTTAGAGCACAAAATTAAAATAATTTAAATAAATAAATAGTTAAATACAAAACTAAAATAAAAATAGATTTTATGCTGAGCTACGACTCTTTGGCATTAACTTTATAATTTACCGCAAATCTTATTTTATTGCCTTTTGTGGTTACCGCTCAATTTCCAATCTATGGCTTTGCCTTTATTTAAAGTTGGAACTTTTGCTGCCCATAGAAAATTAGTAAAAAGTAATAATAAAGTTAGCGGCATCGAATTTCCTTTTGTTTAAACAGTTAGCTGCGCTTGTTTAGCTTATAATATTAAATTACATATCAACAAGCCCAATACAAACGCAAACTCTATAAAAATTGATATAAATTTTTGTTAAGTGCATTTCCAACAACTGCGCTTATCTCTTTTTGTCTCTTTTGCTTTTGTCTCTCTCTGTGTGTTACAGTTAGCCCAGCCGAAGCTCAATTATGAGACAAAACTGTGCGCTTGGGTTTTTATCAATAGCAAAACAAACGGCAACAAAAATATGAAACTGCCAAAGCAGAAAGCGAGTCTCAACTTACTGTGAGAAAAAGAGCGAAGAGAGAGAGAGAGTTTAGACTAGAAGTTCTAACAATTTTAAATGTTATATAAGTGAAAATAAAACGAGCGCAATGAAAGCGAAAAGCTTTTGTTTAGTTTATGTTTTTTTGATTATTCAGCTTTTGCCAATAAGTTTGTCAACAAGTTAAACTTTTTAAACAACGCATGTTTGTATATAAAATTGTAATTGTAATTGCAGCTAATTGCAGTCATTTGATATTTTGTTTGCTTTAACTTAAAGCTTATTATTATTAAATAAAAAACGTTGCAGTGTTATTATTTTTTTTTTTTTTTGCATTAAATGCTTCATTACACAAATTAATTAAGCATGCAGTTTATATTTGTTTAAAACGCTTTTGCTTTTGCTTGCTGCCTATAAATTGCTTAATTTAATAAATTTTTATACAGCTTATGCAAATATTAGTAATATCGGTTTATTGAAAAGCGTTTTGTTCGCAAATACATTAATTTAATATGCGAGCGCTGCCTGAAAAGACAAATCAGAACAAACAAACAAGATTTTCATAAAAAACACCTAAAGATAAAGATAATGAAGCGCGCCTAAAACAGTTTCGGAGACGCAATGGGGGGTTACCATATTGATTTCAAATTTAATTTTTTGTTGTTACAAAATATGCGTATAAAAAATTCATTGATTTGCTAAATGGCCATATAAATATGTAGAGCTGATTATAAGCAAAAGCTGTAGCTGTAGCTGCTGCTAAGATGATGATGAAGTTGCTTAGGCGGCTGAGAGGCTGTAAATGAATCATAGCCATGGCTTGAAGCTTAAAATGTCAAGCATGTGAAATTCGAGCGCAGGCAACAACAAAATGTAATAAAGAAAGAAGAAATTATAAGTATAAAGTGACCCTGAGCCTCAAACATAAGAAATCACAGCGTTTAATCATTTAAAAGCATCTAGAGAGAAAAAAAAAACAGAAAAAAACAAAACGCGGCGAACGAACGTTTAAAAGCAAGTGGCCAAAAAGCTGCGTTTTTGGAACTGACAAAGTACAAAAAAAATTATATATATGATTTCTTTGTGTGTGTGTGGGGGGAGGTAAAACGAATTTTTATTTGGCAACGATTGAGGTCAAAGCAAAGGAAAATGCGTCGCAGTAGGCGCAAAAAAAAAGAAGCTGCTGCTGCTGTTTGTCCTTGCTGCCGACGTCGCTGCTGCGGGCAAAGTTACAATAACTTTTGCCACAGTTTAAGCCGCCGCCGCCCGTATCTTTCTCTCTCTTTCATTTTATTTTTTCTTCTTTTTTTTTTGCTGCTGCTCTTTGTGCTTTTGGCAGTGTCAGTGTCATTGCTACTCGAATGCATTTTAATTCGATTGAGTATCTTTTGGGCCGCCTGCTTTCTTTTTCTCGCATATATATAATATATATTCTTTATTTTTTTTTTTTGTACATTTGAGTTTGGCAATTTTCGCAACGCCAGCAAAAGTTTTAACTTTATTTTGTAGTTGCTTCTCTCTCGTTTTTTTTTAATGGATTAAAATACGAACAAAGAAATTGAACTTGAGTTGAAAATTTTTCTTTTAGCTTGCAGCTTCTTTTTTTTTTCTGCTGCTTCTTCTTCTCGTCGCTTGTTTTATTGCGCAGGCGAGTCATGGGTCAAAATGTTGCACAATTTGTTGTTGTTGTTGTTCTCTCTTTTTTGTTTCTAAGCAGTCGTCAGTTGAATTCTTTTGAAATTGTTTATATCCGTTGATTTATTGGGCGCCTCAGAATCAGATCAGAGCGCTGCTGAATACTAAGAAAAATACAAAAAATTTTAAGCGCGTCAACTAATGAGTGAACTTATCTTTATGTTTATAGTGGGCAAACGTGTTAGTTTTATTTTGTATAAAGTGACAAAGCTACGCTTTTAAATATAAATATTATGTTAGCTATAGACTTGGCTATGATTTAAAATAAAAGTAAAACAGTTTAAAATTGAGTAGTTTTGTAGTTTCAATAGTTCAATATAATTTTAAAAATATTAATAAAATAATTTACAATTAATTTGATGCTTGCGTAAACATTTGTTTAATTATTTGATGTCTACTATGCAGTTAATATTATTAGGCTAAATAAAAATGTGCATGGCCAACAATTTAATATAATTTTTAATGTTAATAATTTTTAATTGTATTTAATAATAATTTGTTTGTCAACTTTGAACAGCCAACGCTAAAAGAAAATTATAACAGAAAAATATTTAGAATTATTAAGCTAAATATTTAATTTAGTTAGCCTTACTCAATAGTAGCTTAATTGTTGTTAAATAATTGCATTAATTATGCTGGCAGCTTGACTTTGTTTTATTACAAAATCACTTGTTATTGAAGTCTAACTGTAAATGTTAAGAGACTGAGAGAGCGAGAGCGTCTTTTGTTCGTAGGCGTAGCTCGATCGACTGCGCTGCTGCGACTAAGCGAACGACAGCGAATGTCGCTCACTGCAAATTAAACGAGCGTGGGTGGGCTTGGGTGTTAGTTCTGTGTTGACTGCAGCTGGCGACGCGTTAGACTGTCCCCCTCAGTCTTAACTAAACATTTTCACAGCTTTGTGCTTATTTCAAAAATCGCTTAATCGTATTAAAACTATGTCTGTTAATATTGTGAATAAAATATTTCTGCGCCCTAAGCTTTGTTTCAAAGCTTGTGCTCTGAATATTTTGCATACAAATCGTTTGTAAATTTATGTTTTATAAACAAAAAAGGGCATATGCATAACTTAGTTGTTCAATTTTTGTAAATGCTTAAACATTTATGCTTAATGTGTGAAACTAATTTTATTTTGGCAATTAATATGCGTTGAAAGCTTCCAGCATTAGATTTTAGTAGAACCTGTCATACTAAAGTTGTAGAGGATTTAATAAGCTAAACGGGTTTTGGATACTGCTCAAAAAAAGGCAGTGGCATATTACAAAATAAAAAAAAATGTGAGAATTTTAATTTAATGTTTAGAATGCCAAAAATTTGCATAGAAAAAATATAAACAGCTTTGAGCTAAAATGAATGTAAACTAATGGCAGCAACTTTTATAGTTTATGCTTTTATTAATAATAAAATAAAGCAATGCGCTTGTATAAAAATATATTTTCATCGCTAATGTATAAAATATTAAGCAACATTTTTTTTAATAACTTTTTATAGTTGTAGCAATGCTTATAAAATATTTAAAAAAGGTATAACAAATAATTTTAACATAAATTAACATACACAACAATTGAAGCACATAATAAGCAATTAAATTTGTTCAAGGATTTGATTTTCAATATTAAAAAGCACACAAGACTTGAAAATATTTTGGCAAGCAAACCAAACATTTGCTTTAACTTTAAGATGCTTTGCTACATTTTTTTTTTTTTTATCTTATTTCGTCTTGCAAATAGATTGAATGTGCTTTATTTTTTTTTCTCACAATTTTTCTTATGCTTTTGCAGTTAACCACGAGTACGCTTTGGTTTGGAACAAGCAGCAGCAAAAGCAAAAGGTAAGTGAAAACTAAAGAGTGGGGCCCAGTTGCTTGGCTTGATAACTAACAGAGTTTAGAACACACACACACACACACACACACACACACAAGCAAACACACACACACATACACAACACCTGTTGTCAATTGAACTGGCAAGCACTGGGCACTGCTTTAAGATGATAGAGGGGGGGGGGGGTTTGGGTGGGGGGGCTTTGGTTGACTAAGTGGTAGAACGGGCGCCACTTTTGCCAGTTGATAGTTTGGCTTTGGCTTTGTCAGTTTACCTTGCGAGTATCTTTGGCGCCGCTTTGTTAGCTGAGGCTAAGCACACGTCAAAAAGTGAGCGCAAAAGTTTCCAACAACAACAACAACTTGGCTCGTTGCTAGTTGTGGCATTTTGCTTTTGCCTTTTGTTGTCTTCGCTGGCTAACTTAAAGCTATCTTTTTGGCCAAGTGCTAGCTAAATAATATAAGCATTTTTTTTTGTTTTTTTTGTTGAATTTATAAGCACAATAATTGAACGTTATATATTTAAATTTGCGCTGGGCAGACAACAAATTATCTTTGATTTGATTGCAGTTCAGAGAGCTGAAAGATGTTGCCCTACTCAAAAGCCAGCAGCCTCAGTTTGTGTCTGGGGGTTTCTTGTCTGCATACACTTTGCTAAAAGTAATAAAAATGCTTGGGGTATGCCAAAGTTGTGTGCTAAGCTTGTTTAGTTTTTGTTATACAAGCGTTTGCTTTATTTTTTGAAACTATATTAAAGATTATACACTTTGATAAATGCTTAGGGTATGCCAAAGTTGTGCAGCAATATACGCAAGTCAGTTAAACTTAACATACATTTCTGCTTACACAAAGTGTATGTTATAGTCAGTTGCATACAAATTTTGCCTGCTTGCTGCTTGTTTTTTGCTTTAGTTTTGCAAGTGCTTGCTTTTAATTTGCAAAGTGTATGCTTTAGTTGGCAGTGCCTAAATTTGCACTACTTGGCTTCTTGTTATTCACATTGTGTAGCTCTCTGTGCTTGAGAATAATTTTAGTTTGCTTGCCACACATTTGCATATCACTCAATAGCATTCAGTTCTGTTTGTTGTTGTTGTTGTTGTTGGTCTGGTCAGCTCTTTGGTCTGACCTTTTGTGCGGACTTGGGACTTGTCTGGCTAAAAAGGTTACCCAAAGGCAACAAAATGCAGCCAAGTGCAGTTCAGTTTAGTCGAGTGGGAATTTTCGCTGCAGGCAGCAACAACCTACAACAACAACAACAACAAAATCTTTAATGCAGGCAGCTAAATTGTTAACATTTGTTGCTTTACTTATTAGTAGATCAATGTTGCTTTTCATTTGAATTCGTAGAAACTCTTTTTTCCAAATTTCCAGCTCTACATGTCAAATGCTATGCAAATAGCAGCTGCTTAGTTGGAAATTTATGCAGCGGGGGCAGTCTAAAGTTTAAATAATAGTAGTAAATAAAAGTAAAAATGGTATACTTTTAAAATTATAATTAAAGCAATTCTCAGGTTGTTGAAAAGTAGCGACTCTAAGCCTTTGAATAACAAAATTAAGTTCAAGTTTTGTAGTAGTTGCAATTTTTGTTAATAAAAAATTGTAAAAATATATTAATTAAATAATTAAATATAGTCTAAAGGAAGTTGAAGTCGAGAACGTGCGCGCCTTAAAGGCAAATTACGTTGCGCAGACGCATTTAATGAGCTGAGTTTTGAGTTAAGCTGCATTTTTATGATTTTTGTTGAACTGCGTTCGCTTTTGGCTTGTTGCTTTTTATAACGCATACACATACAATATACAAACTTTAAGTTTTATTGTTGAATTGTAATAATTCAATAATATAATATATTTTTAATAATACATAAATTTAATAAATAAAGCAGCTGCACATGTTAAAAATTAGTTTAAAAATCTTGCGCTAAGCAATTTGAATATTAAAAATTAGTAGAAAAAAAGAGGAAGCCAAATAGTTTTATGTAGTGCTTGCAATTTTTGTTAATACAACAAAATACATTTTAAATAAAAATAAAACAAAGCTGCAGCTGTTAAAAATTAGTGTAAAAATTTTGCATTTAAAACTTTAAGTTAAGCTGCAATTTGTAGCTTAAAATTCATAGAATTGATTAAAGTGCAGCGCAATTTTTGTTTGTTCAAATGCATGGGCGTGGCACAGCCGCTCAAAATATAATTTATGCATTTGCTTGCCTGCGTTTCTTTTATTTGATTTTTTTTTTTTGGTTTACCTGTTGAAGCAAACACTTTAGAAATCGTTTGAAAGGCATAATAACAATTGATTGTAGACACACTGTGCCTATCGGTATTTTCTCACTTTTCACTTCAGCCAAACAGCACGCACTTTACTCCCCCCCTCCACTCCCTCTCTCTTTCTCTCTCTCACTCTTTATGCCTTAAAGCATTCAAATTTAAATCAATTTGATTCTGATTAGCCACACACGCAGTTTCTCGTTCGAGTTTGTCGCCCATCATTTGGGTTTTGGTTTATTTTGTTTTTCTCTGCTCTTCTCTCTTTACTTGTGGCTGTGTGTCGCTGCCACTTACACACATGTGTGTGTGTGTGTGTGTGTGTGTGTGTATTTTGTACCTAACTACAACTAGTAAATAAATTAGTTTTTATTATTGAGAACTGGTTTTTCTTTTGCTGATCGGCCATGTCATGTGGCCAAATTAACAAAAAAAAAGAAAAAAAAAATTCTTCACAGTTCGCTGACAGAACCTGTTTCGAGTCCGGTTCGGTTCTCTAGGGTTTCTCTAGGGTGTTTGCTCATGTTTTTTTTTTTTGCCTGTTCGCTTTCTTAACACTTGCATGATTTGAATTTTGTAGTTGGCCAACAAAGTCGCTGCGGCTTTGAGTTGTAAAATCAATTAAAGGCGTCGCGCTGCTTGCCGCACAAATTATGGCATATTAATAAAATATATATATATACATATATATATAAATATATATATACATATGTGCTCTGTTTACGCCGCTGACAAAGTTTATGCGCCGTGTCTAATGACAGTTTTGTAGTCATTATGTGTAATATATAGCCACACACACACACACTCATGCGTGCATGTATGTGTTTTATAGTAGGCACGCGCATCTGTGCCAATTCCAACGAAAAAGGACAAATTTGCAATTAAATGTCGCTCATAAATTAAATGGCGTCTGGATCGACAAAGCGCCAAAAAAAAGCAAAAAACAAGCAAGCGAACATTTTTTTCCACATCAGCTGTTTCAAATTTCACACGCTGTAACTTAAATACACTTGTTTAATATTATAAGAAAATAGTTGTATTTTATTTATTTATTTATTAATTATAATAATTTTATTTAGCATGCTCTCAAATAAATTCAATTTATTGTTATTTGCTGCATTCTTTATTAAATTTTTTTTTGCTTGTTTTTACTAAAGTTAAATCATTTTTAACATTTAGTTACTTGCAATATTATTTAAATTTTTAAATTAACTAATTTTTTGCATTTTATTTAAATTGCATGTTATTTAAATTTTTAAATTGACTGAATTCTTAATGTAACTTATTTATTTAATATATTTATTTTAGTAGCAACAAACTTTAATTATTTATTTATTTCTTCTTTAATCTATTTTTTTCTCTAATTTATTTTGTCAATTTTTAATTTATTTTTATACTTTACTGGTATAAATACTTTTAAGCTTAACTATTTTTTTATTACTCATATTACACTTTTTAATTTATTTCCTTTATTAACTTATTTTTTTGGTTTTTTGGTTGTTTAAAGATTTTTTATTTATTATTTTTCTATTATTTACTATTCATTTTAGTTTGCTAACTTTATTTATTTAATATTTATTAATTTTAGTTGCATCAAATGGTTTTTTATTTATGTTTTTAATTTAATTTATTTTGTCAATTTTTAATTTGCTTTTATACTATTAAAGTTGCGCATTTTTAACATTTTTGTTTAATTTTATTTCTTTTTTTAATTTATTTTTTAGTTTTTTACACGCTTAATGTTTTTTTTTTTTTATTATTTTGCTATTATTTACTAGAATTTTCTAACAGTTAAGTTAAATCAAATTTAATATTTTTTTTAATGCTGTTTGGAATTTTTAGGCCATGCGTGAAAAGCAGCAACTTTATAAGCTTTGTGAACAAAATGGAAAGTTTATAGTCGCAGCTTAAATAAAGTCAGCTTATAAAAAAGTTCCGAAAAAAATTCAACAAACTTTTGCGTAAGCGTATTATAGTTAGTAAGAAAATTAAATTAATTGTTAGGCAAACTCAACACACAAAACTGGAGCCGTTAATAAGCAAGTCGCTCATGGCCAAATCGCGGACTATATAATCAAGCACACACACACGCACACACAGAGACACACATATGCATTAAGCTTTGTCTACTGGCGATGACTATGGACGTTGGTGGACTATGGAGAGGCCTAAGAAATGTGCCTCCTCTCTATAAATGATGATGCTGCTCATTTCTTGTGCATTGACGCGTAGTTTGAGTTCTTGTTGTTGTTGTTTTTATTGTTGTTGTTGTTGTAGCATGTGGGCTGCTTTTGTTGCTGTTGAAATGCCGCTGATAAATGAGTTTTGGTCTTTTTGTTGAAACACGACGTGGGAAAATGTGCCTTGATTTACATACAAACACACACACACACATACATATGTGTATGTATGTGTGTGTGTGTGAGTGGGCAACTGAAGTTTGAAGAGACCAGCAGCGAGTGATTCAACAATGACACTCGAATTCTCTAGCATACAAATGTGTTTGATTTAAAACAAATGTCAAACAAATGATAGACAAAATGCATAGACGCTTTTTTTTTTTCAAGTGCTACCTCAATCAATGGGTGAATCAACACACACACACACGCAGTTGACATTGCCTAATTATATATTTAAGTTAACTGAATGTTAATGTGCCGAATCTGAAGTCGTTGCCTTAACTAATTCATGACCTAAGCTTTGCCTCATGAATTTACTTGCCTTAGCTTATAAATATTATAATTATTCTACATATAATAATAATATGCAATAGACTAATTTTAGCTTATATTATGTTTCATGCTCTTTGCTTGCTTAAATTTTATATAAAATTAATTGCTACACTTTGCAAAAAAGGTGTACAAAATATTTTGCATTTCTGTTTTCAATTATTTTTATTACAAAATATGCAAACTTGACAATTTTGTATATTTTATACACTTTGAATTTTTATTAAAATTCAAAAGGGTATGCAGCAGTTGAGCAACAGGCAGCAGTACTTCTAAAGCATATATATTATTGCTTAGCCAAGCTAAGCTGCGTCAATAAGCCAGCTCTGTCTTATTGTGCGACTGTATGAGCAGCAGGAACTCAGAAACTATAAGAGCTAGATCTACCAAATTGAGCATATAGTTACTTCTCTATTTAACGCAGATTACTGTATATTTTGAAATTTAAATTTGCTACCCCTAGCTGCACAAATTGCATAAAAACGTTTTGAACATAGTTAAAACGCTTTTGTTTCAAATGTAAATTAAATATAAACAATTACAAGTAAGCAATAAGAAATAGCTACTGTATTTGTGCAGCTTATTGAGTTACTACTGTAGCACATGAGTCACCAAACCCTTTGGACACTAAAATAACTTTGGATTTCAAGTGCTTTACTCACATTAGCGAATGTTGCATACACATTAGCTGTGATCAAGGCGGGGGTGGGGACTGGAACTTATGTCAGTCAGCCCACACCCATTGGCAACGCAATTAGCCAAAGGCGTAGCACAGCCACAAAATGAAAGCAATTTCAACTGAAGCGCAAACAAAATACAAAAAAAATAAAATAAAAGAAAATTTAGAAAAAAACATTAAAGACTGGATTACCATTACTCATTACAGAGCTATGCGTCTATATATTTGTTGTTGTTGTTTTAGCCATTACCTATTATCCATTTAGCCATTAGCATTGCCATTAACTTATTAGCTATGTGGACTTAACACGCTTCAGCTACGCCCCGCATCAAATTTCGCACGAGTGTTTTTCGGGCTATATAGAGGAAACATATATGTTGCCCAGACTTTGAGTTGGGTTGGGGCTGGTGGGGGGGGGCAGCTCAACACCTTTGGCAACACCTTTGGCAGCAGCTGGCTGCCCAAAGCACTTAACATTCCAAGCTGCCGCAAAATGTGGCGTCAAACGTGCAACGCATGCGCAACAAATTGCAAAAAAAAAAAAAGCAAAAAATAAAAATTATGAACGTAAAGGGTTAAAAATGCAAGAGCATTGTCAATGCAACATTTTGTTGCAAGCTGACAACGCGCAGCTAATTAACTGTAAATTACGAGCCAATGTGTGGGTGTGTGTGTGTGTCCGTGTGTGTGTCTTAGGCGCAGTCAAAACTGATTTTTGCTGCATGCCACATGTGGCAACGACGCTTGCAGCTCCTTGTCAGCACATAAATTGTGCACTTTCACTTTTGTTGCCGTTGTTGCAAAGTTTATCATTAGTCGCGCGCGAGTTTCAGTTGTTGTTGTTGCTGCTGCTTTTGTTGTTGTTGTTGTTGTTGTTGTTGATACGCTTGTCGCTCTTCCTGCGCCCAATGCCGCCGCAGCTTTGAAAGCACAAAAATTGCCAAAGTTGAAACCGGAAATTTTTGTCATTAGCTGGAAATTTTATTTTCGCTTCGTTTCGTTGGCAGCCGCCGTATCGTAGGTTTTTTCTTCTTCTTCTGCTTCTTCTTCTTCTTAACGTTTGTTGTTGTTTTTCCTTCGTAGCATTTTCCTGACCTTTTTTTTTTATGCTTGGTGTGTGGGGCTTTGTGGCAAAAGGGGTATAATAACTTTGTGGCATTGCTTGTTGTGCCGCAGCAGCAGCAGCAATTACTTATAATTACATTGCTTAATTAACATTAATAGCAAGTAATTGAAAGTATAAATTGTGTAATTACCAACAAAAGCTGCTTAAAAAATAATTTTATCAAACACAATTATTTTCGTTGGAATTATAGCAAAAACGTTTGCCCTGGTAGCTCAAAATTTTGCATTTAGCAACCCTGCAGTGCGTCTAAAATTGAAAGCAGAGCAAGTAGTTCGTAGACTAGTGCGAAAGAGTCAAACAATGTTTGAATTTAGTGCATTTAAATTCAAATTAGTATTGAGAGTAAGCAGCTTTTAATAATTTTTAGCTAATGCAACAATTTCTTCTACTCCAGAACTAGTTTAAATGTATCCTACAATAATTATAATGAGGCTGGCTTTATTGCTATTCCAATTCGATTAAATATTTGGCTGCAACTTATAAAAAAATATATGCATAGACTAGTGCAAGGACTAGTTCAAAAGGAGCAAGCTACAATTTATTTATAGCTTTATTTTTCTTTTTAAACTAAGCAATAATAAAAAAAAAAATTACTAATAGAATTTTTTTTAAAAAAGCTTTAACTAGCTAAGCATAGATTAGTGCCAGAACTATGCTACACTTAGCATAATAATAATACAATTTACTTATAGAATTTCTTTAATTTATAATAAATGCCATTTATTTTGTAGCTTAGAGCAAAGTTCAGCTATATATCAAAATATTGAGAGTTGGCAAACACATAAAATTTCATTATTAATTTCAAAATAGACCACCCATGGGAGTCATGACTGCAAAAACTCACTTATTATCTTTAATTGGATAGATTGCAAGTAAAAAAAAAAAAAATTAATTTCCATATTATTATTAGCTTTAACTAATGCGCTAATAATAATTAAATTTTGCTTAGCAGCAAGCTGCACTTAATTTGTCAACTGTACTAACTCTAGCTGAAATTAAGAACTGCAGGGTATTTAGCTATTGTAGCTAAAATTTTCTAGCTTCACAACTGCGCTGAGCTGTTGTTGTTGTTGCTGCTTTATCATTTTTCTTCGTCTGCCTTGGCTACTTGTTATTTTTATTTTCATGCGGCGCTTAGTTCGTGGCAACTTCCTTTGGGGCACACACACACACACACACATTCGCATTTGCAGCATTCACTGACGACAAATGATAAATGAATTTGTGATAAATGAAGCATGTGGCCAAAAGTTGAAATTTACTTTTTTCTGCTCTTTGGCTGTTGTTGTTGTTGTTGTGACGATAGCCGAACTACTATTTGTGTTTGGCGCTGACCCTTGAACCGGCTGCTACACTTGTTTCCACTATCTGCTACGAATTATGAATGGAAAAGCGAGTTTTCCATAGCCCAAACAATGACAAAGACTCATTAACATTGTTCGCTCCCTCTCACTCGCTCATTGGCCTGGCCCATTCGTTTTTATCTGCCCGTTTCGTTTGTTATGCAAAACTTTTTGTCGAGTGATTGGCGTGATTTGCTCTGGAATTATTGTTAGGGTGTTCAGCTTTGCTTTGCTTTTTTTTATAGTTTGTTGTTAAGACGAGAAAGTAGCCAAGCAAGTGACTCAAGCGCTGGTCAGGTGGACAGCTGCCCCCCTCCCTTTATTACTTGCAACTCTTTTGCTCAGTCAAAGTGAATGTTTTTTTCTTCTTCTTCTTTTCTGAGTAATGCGGGTATCATTAAACACAAGTAGTTGTAGCTCTGGAGCTCTGCTCTGGGCATTGCCAAGCGGGTTGGCTGAGTCACATACAAACTGCTTTTGACTTACTGACTTACATGTCTCTTCTGTCTTTAACTTGGTCATTTGAATAAGCAGCCAGCAGCAGCTCAGAGCTAAGAGCCAAGAGCGTGAGTTAATTGCTTATGCATTTATGCAAACGCATTTCATAAAACATTCTTTAAAAAAAAACACAGACAGCTCAACTTAAACTTTGAAAGAGAGCAGCAAACAATAAGCATTTAAAGTTATTTTATCTTGCTTAAGAAAATTATTGAAAATTTATTAAAATATATTAAAAATTAAAAAATGAGCTTAAGCTATTAGTTTATAGCTTTAGCAGCTTATTAGCAATTTTATTAAAAGGTACAAATTAAAAATTAGTTTAAGCAAATTATTTGTTGCTTTAGCAGCTTATTTGAAAATGTTTTAAAATATAAAAAAATTAAAAATGAGCTTAAGCAAATTATTTGCTTATTTATTAATATAAAAAAAAAATTAAAATCAAGCTTAAGCAATTAATTTGTTGCTTTAGCAGCTTATTAACAAATTTATTAAAATATAATAAAATTTAATTGCTTAAGCAAATTATTTGCTACTTTAGCAGTAAAGTAAAATTAAAGTAAATTTTGAGTTACATTTAAAAATATAAAAAAATTAAAAATAAGCTTAGGAAATTTTTTTTTTAGAATTTTAGCAGTTTTAGCCCATTTTTATTTGACAATAAATATATTTTAAAACTTTAAAATGAGCAACGCATTGCTTTTGAATTTAATAGCATTTGATTTATGACTAATGCAGCTTAAAATTAATTTTTTGATGCCAGTACAAAGCTAATTTAAGTTAATATGCATAAATTTGTAATTTAATCTGTATTTGACAACTAAATTCCACATTTAATTGCGTTGCTTGTATTTCTATAAATTATTATTGAATTTTTTTTGAATTGCATTTAATTATATTTGTAACAATTTGTTAAGTTTCTTTTGCTGACAATCGCTGCTAATTAAATGAAATATGCTGTAATAACATGTTAATAACAAATAGGCTGCAATTAAATTTAGCACACACACACACACACTCACACATACATAGAAATGTGGCATGTATTAAACAATGAAGTCCAATTAATGTCAACATCTGTTGTTGCTAATTTAGAAACAGCTTTCAATTTCTGGCAGTCACACACACACACACTAACACTCACATACATAGAAACGTTAGGCGCTGCAGTCGCCGTCGCAGTCGCTGCTGCACTTAATTTTCATAATTAAAAAAGTTTACCTTGACAACCCCATGCGCGGTTATCCACAGCATAAGCTTAGCCCCCCCCCCCCTCTTCACTGCTACTCCTCCTGTTTAGTCAAAGCTTCTACCCGCCCCCGCCCCCGCTTGGCGCGCATTAACCGATTCCAATTTGCTACGCACATTGAGACTTGGACGCCACTAATTGCCCGCTGGCAGCGTTTTGTAATTAATTTATGCAAATAATCCAAAAGTGTGGGGCACATTGCACAAAGCACATGGGCGCGCGCACGGGGGGTGGCGGCCAATTGCTTTGCGCGTGCTTAGGGGAGCTTTTTGCGAGTGTCGCCAGCAAATGCGTGTCGGCATGGGGCATGTGGCATGTGGCATGTTGTGTATGTGAAGCGTGTGGCATATTAAAATGAATGACCCTTTAAGTTATTATTTTTTGTATATATTTTTATTTTATAAATTTACAAGCATTGAAAAAAATCGTATAAACATAAAATATAAAACTTCAAAGCTGCTAAGCAATTAAAAATTTACAATTTTACAAAAATTATTGAATTGACATAAAAATTATTTTATTTGCAATTTTATAGTACAAAAAAAATTTATTCGAAATAAAAACAACAAAAAAGGATTTAATAAATAAAGAAAAATTATAAAATTGGCGCATTTATTTAATTTCCAATTATTTATTTAAAATAAAAAATATACAATAAAAAATAATTACTTAAGTTTTTCGGCTATTTACATGCAAATAAAAATAAAAATATTTAGAGCATGCTAGAAATGCTGAATTAATTTCCAATTATATATTGAAAATAAAAATTAAAATACATGCCTTTATTATAAAAACTAATTTGATAATTTAAGTTTTTCATCTAATTTACAAGCAAATAAAAATACAAATATATAGAAAATTCTATAAGCTTAAAATGCTAAATTGGAGCATTTATTTAATTTCCAATTATTTATTAAAATAAAAATATAAAAGTATGTTTATACTATAAAAAATGATTGAATAATTTAACTTATTAATTTAAAATCAAAAAATAAATATTTTTAGAGCTATGCTATGCTATGCTTGCAATTAATTTTTTGTTTATTGTTTATGTGTAATTTTTTTCTGTGTATATTTGCTACCCCGCATTGGATTAAGTAGACAAGTTTGTTACCAAGCAGCACAAGCGGCAACAACACTCCCCCAGGCAAACAGTGCAACGTACATACTTGCAACTTTGCCACACACACACACATACACACATGTGTGTGTGCATGTAGTTTTTATATTTATGCGAGTTTTGGCGACCGCGCCCTTTGCTTACAATTTATTTATGTATTTTATTTTTTTCTTTTTGTTGTTATTATTTTCGCATTTTTTATAATATTTACTGCTAGTTGTTGTAATTGTTGCTGCTTGACTTGACTGCTGCTGCTGACATACGCTTCCTGGCCACGCCCACTAAAGCTAACAAGTACGCACACCCTTAAGTCAAGTCTGCTGCTATTTTTTTGTATGTTTTTGACCAGGTTAAGACACACACACATAGAAATTTGCTTGTGTGTGCATATTACAATATTTGTTTTTTTTTGGGCAAAAAAAAAAAAAAGAAGAAAACTGTCAAACAAAGGCGCAGTACGTAGCAAGCCTAATGACTTGAGCTTACAAGTCTGCCCCAACCCCCTCGTTGCTGCACGTCCATGTGCAGCCCTTTACGTTGATCAGCGTTACAGTTTGGCGCCCCTTTTTACGCTATGCTGTGTGTCTAGCTGAGTTTCGTTGTTGTTGTTCCTTCGTACATTTCGGGTAACGCTTTTGTGTCCTGCCACAGACTGTGAGTCCTGTTCCTGTTTGCTCTGGCTGTCGCTGTGGCTGTGGCTGGGCTTTGGCTCTCAATCAAAGCCACGACTTTGGGCTTCCCTTCAGCAGAAACAACAGCAGTGGCAAAAAAAGAAAGTAAAGCACAACAACTGCGAATACCGAAAAAATGAAAATGGGGGGCGAAAAGAACTTGCAACGAACTGTGCGGTTGTTGTCCCCTTTTTATAGCCCCTAGCCCTGAAGTATTATGAGTGTGTCAGCCAGCTGAAAATTCCTAAAAAAAAACGTTATAATAAAATAACACTCCAGTAAGGCAGCAGCAACTGCAAAGTGCAACAGCAGCAGCAACTTTGATTAAAGGCAAATGCTATGCGATAGTTGTGAAATTTTGAGCGACTGCAGTTTAAATTGTGTTTAGAGCAAGAGCAGCAGCTAAAGCAGCAAATTTAAAGCATAAAAGTGCATTTTATCAACTTATCGATAGTATCGATAACACTAATAAGCTTCGCAACTGCTTTATTGTAAGACCAGCAGCAAATTTAAAGCATAAAAGTGCATTTTATCAACTTATCGATAGTATCGATAACACTAATAAGCTTCGCAACTGCTTTACTGCAAGTCTTAAGCGCTTTAAAGTTATATTTGTTGATACAAAGCGAACATATAGATCATGAACACAGTTGCTGCGCACAGTGGGGCAAATGCGCATTAGCTTAAACAATAAAATTAAGCCTAACTGTTGTATAGCAAAAGCATTGGCTACAGTAGCAATTCCAAAGCAAAATAGCGCTTTAAATTGCATGCTAGTAATTTATCGATAGTATCGATAGCGCTAACAAGCCTAGCTGCTGCTTTGTTTAAGTGTCTAGAGCAAGAGCATTGCGTAAAGTTGCAAATTATAAGCAAAATATCTTTATAAAGTGCATTTTAGTAACTTATCGATAGTATCGATAGCACAAATAAGCTTAATTGCTGCTGCTTAGCAGTAAATGTAAGTCCTAAGCGCTTTAATAAAACAGGCGAAAGTCAAAATTCTTATGCGTAAAGTGCATTTCGATAATTAACGAGTTTAATTGATGGCGTAGTCAAATCTTAAACGCTTTAATTATTACATACAGTGGTTTATAGCAAAGATATAAGCTTACTTATTGTTAGTTAGCTGGCACAGTGGGGTTAATGCACTGCACCCTAACCAAAAAAAAAAAAAAATTAAACCAAATAGAGAAAAAATAAGTAAAAAGGGAAGCATTGTATATGTGTGTGTGTGTGTGTGTGTGTGACTCACTTTGAGTACTTGAAAGTGTGTTGCACCCGAAAAGGCAGCGCCCCAGTGCTAAAGCGAGAGCCTCTGAAAAACGCTGGCAGTTAACAAGGCAGAAATATAAGCTGGGCTACAGGAACTCAGGACTTATATTTAAAGGGAGGAGTGCAAATGTAGAAGCGGGGGAGAGCTGCGGAGCGGGTGTGGAGTATGAGGCGTAACAACAATGAACAAAAGCTATGCAGGGCCAATGTTTATTTTGCGTGCCAGAGCACTTAGCGCAATTTCCGTTCACAGGCCAACAGAACACACAGGCAGGCCAATGTATCTTTTGCTCTTCACAGCTGCGTGTGTGTGTGTGCGTCTGTGTGTGTGTGTGTAACTGTAACTGTTTGTCATTGTGCGTAACTGTTGCTGCTAAAAATCTACGCACAAACTGCTTAATGCTTCATTAACAATTTGCTGTCTCGCTTGCACGCTTCGCTGGCAGTTGCCTCTAGGCTGCGTCTACCTGCCTATGTATGCTATATACTACTACTATATAGTGCCAGGCTATATCAAATGTCAGTTAAGCAAATCGCAACGCTTGTTCTGCGGACGCTCAAGTGGCTGCCACATTGGCTGAGGCTGAGGCTGAGGCTGAGACTGTGACTGTGACTGTGACTGAGGCAGCGACTCATTGTCAGTGGCACTCCATTGAAATTTGAAGCAAAGCAGCCTGTGCCTGCCTTCAAAGCGACATCAAATGTTAAAGCGACAGGCCCGCCTGCGGCCATTTCCTCTGCCAAAAAATACACAAGAAAAAAAACCAAAAAGAAAGCAGAATGAATTGAAATTCGGCAGCAGCCGAAAGTCTTTTGACAAAAGGCTCATTGTTTCGCCATATGGCCCACATAATCAAATATCAATAAAAGTAGCGTGGGGCTGAAGTCTATATATATATATATATATATATACTGGAAGTGCTCAACCTTCGACTTTAGCTAATTAGGGGGTACAGTGAGCTTCAAAAGGCTTGGGCCTGGCATAAAGGAAATAACAGCGGAAGCTCTAGTCAATTATATAAACAAATATAAGCAGCAAAAAGCAGAACTACTTCAATTTGTTTATAGCAAGCAAAAACAATAACAATTGCTAGCGATAAATTAAAGTAGCGTGCAGCTGAAATCGTCAAATTTGCATTAAATATTTACTACAAAAAATAGAGAAATTAAACAAAATAAAAAGAAGTAAAATAATAAATGAATATAATAAATGCGCGTAAATAAAAGCATAGAAATGTTGCAAAATAATTTATATAGTAAACTAATATAAATAAAAAATATGAAAACAATCAAAAAATCATTACAATATATAAATATACAATATAAATTATAAAAATTATATGAAGAAGTAAAATATAAATGCGCATAAATTAAAAATGTTGCAAAATTAATTTATATAGTAAACTATATAAAAACAATCAAAAAATTATTAAATTTGTATAAATATTACAAATTACAATATAAATAATAAAAATAAATTTATGCATAAATAAATAATGTGATAAGAATATTAAAAAATTAATTAATGTCTATACGCTGATTTTTTTTTTTATAACTTTTTAGCTATTGGATTAATAATAACTACGAAATGTAAAACAAACTTGCTGCTTAACATTTTTATAAAATATAAATAAATAATAATAATGCATAAATAAATATAAATGTAAAATATATTAAAGTTGTAAAAAACCTTTAAAAAAAAGCAAAAAATTGCACAACAAAATTAAAAAAATATATATATAATAAATTAATATAAAAATAAAAAATAAATGCTAGAGCTATTGAATTTTTAGTCGAAAGTCTGCACTGAGTTTTAAGTCAGCAAGCGGAAATATTTAAATGTATGTAAATATAATAAAAACACATTCATAAACGAGCTACAGTCGGAGCGACAACATTTTTTACATATAACGAGCAATTGAAATTTTTCAACAATTTTTTAAATTTAATTTCCACATTTTATACAAGTGAAAAGCGAAATTGAAGAGATGAGTAGCAGCAGTGACAGTGAAATTAGTAGAAGGGCCGGCACTGATGATGATTTCGATGAGACTGATATTGATAGTGATGATAGCGTATCGAACATCGATATGAACTTCAATCCATACGAGTACAATGGCGGCACAGTAACGGGAATTGCTGGCGAGGACTTTGTGGTCATTGCCTGCGATACGCGCTTCAGCAACGAGGAGACTGTGCTGCTGACCGAACACAGCAAATTGTTCCAGCTGCTGCCCATGGCTGTGTTGGGCTCCACGGGCTGCTGGGCCGATGTGTTGGGCTTCATGGGGTTGGTCAAGGAGCGCATCCAGCTGTATGAGCAAAAGCATAATAAGCCAATGACGACGGAAGCGCTGGCGAACATGATGATGATTGCCATGTACGCCAAGCGTTTCTATCCCTACTTGGTGCTGAACATCCTGGCCGGCTTGGATGCGAATGGCAAGGGCATGCTCTATACCTACGATCCGGTGGGTTTTTTCGAGACGGTGCCGTACACTGCCGCCGGCGTGGCCGGCCAGATGCTTATGCCCATACTGGACAATCAGGTGGCATTCGAGAATACCAACATACCGCCGGAGCAGCAGCCGGAGCTGACCATTAAGCGAGCCGTAAGCATAACCAAAGATGCGTTCCGCACAGCCAGCGAGCGTGACATTTTCACCGGCGACTGGGTGCAGATTTTGATTATAACCAAGCAAGGAATTGAAGAAGATTCCATGGAGTTGCGTCACGATTAAGCAAAGCGAGAGCGAGAGCGAGACTAACAAAAATTTCAAGTTTTATATTTGAGAGCTGCTGCCTAAATTTCGTTCGAATCAAAAGTTAAAAACGCCTTTAAATTGTACAAAACTTTGCGTTGAGGGGGGGGTCTGTAAATTGCAGTCGTAAAGTTTAATTGTGGCCACGCCAACAACAAATGCAAATTTTACAAACAGTTAGAGCAATAAGCAAAAAAAATTGGAAAAGCGAAAACTGCATAAAATTTGCACAAAAAGTGTTCGAAAGGTTCTGAGGCTGGGGCTGGGGCTGGGGCTGGGGTCAATAAAAAAATTGTCAGAGCGTGCGAAGCAAACAAAATTGTCAAATAAATATTTTTGCTATACAAAAAAAAAAAAAAAAAGAAAAGTGCCAGCAAGCAGAATTTTTGTCAAAAGACTATGAAAGCCATAAAATTTGCCACCTGTGGGTGGTGGCGGCGCCTGCCTGCCCCAGTGGAGCATAAAACTGGCACAAGAGAAAGTCACAGTGTATTTTCTTTTTTTTTTTTTTTTTTGGCAGCGTGTCCGAAGTGTTCTGTCAATGCCTATGCAACTGGAAATATCCCAGTGACATAAAAATTTACATTTTAACTCAAAGCACAAGAGAGCGCCGCAGTCAAAAAAAAATGAAGAAGCTGCGAAGTGAGTCAAAAAATCGAAGCAATGGAAAAAAATTCACACACCAAAATGCACACAAATGGGTGGGCTAAGTAGTGTGGGGGCGGGGGTGGGGGTGCCAGCAAACAAAGTTGACCCAAACGAATGGAGTTGAAGGCGTTTTCGAATTGCAAAAGAGCAAAAAGTAAATCATAAATGCATTGCCCCAAAGGCTACAAAGCGCGCCAACTCTCTGCGCAAAGGCGTGGGCGGCATATGGGCGTGGCTGCGCCCAGTAGCTGCCGCTGCCGCTGCACTGTGAATTGAGTTAGCGAGACTCACTGACATTTATGAGTGCCTGACTTTATATAATAACTGCTCGCTGCACTCTTTCAAACTTGACTCGCTCTCTCACTCACTCTCTCTCTCTCTCTCTTTCGCTCGCTTGCTCTTGCGCTTGTTCTACATTATTTAATATTTTATGCATTTTTGTCATGCATAACGCAAACAATAGAGTGCAATAATATTTTTGTTGCTGCTCCTGCTGCTGCTGCTTTTGCTTATACAAAACTCTCCTCTGTCGCTTTATATAGGGCAAGCTGTTTTTGAAATTAAAAATAAATCGAGTGCCAAAAATAAAATAACAACAAACATATAAATCTAAAATTCTACGCTGCAAGTAGCAAGCAAATAAAACTATTATAATATAAATAAAAAACTGTGGCAGCTATAAAAAATATAAAGTAATGAAATAATAAAAGCAATAACAATATATGCGCTTAAAAATAAAAATTATCAAAATATACAAAAAATATATAAAAAATAAATATAATGCGCTGCTATAAAATTAATATCAATTATATTATTGTATAAATAAAAATGGAGACCAACAATTTCAATTGTAAATTGCATTTTTATAAAATAAATATCAATTAAAAATAATACCGAAAATAAAAGTTTAAAAAAAAATGTAATAATTAAAATAGAAAATTATATTTCTTTGCAATTTCTGCTAATTTTATTTGTATAAAATAAAAATCAATTAAAAATAAAACAAATGCTAACGAAAATAAATGTTAAAAAACAAATGCAATATTTAAAATATAAAATTATATTTCTTTGAAATTGTTGCAAATTGCATTTTTATAAAATAAATATCAATTAAAAATAATAACGGAAATAAAAGTTTCAAAACAAATGTAATATTTAAAATAGAAAAATTATATTTCTTTGCAATTGCTCAAAATTTTATTTTTATAAAATAAATATCAATTAAAAATAATACAGATAATAACGTAAATAAATGTTAAAAAAAACAAATGTAATATTTACAATTGAAAATTATATTTCTTTGCAATTGTTGCTAATTTGATTATTATAAAATAAATATCAAATAAAATGTGTGCATAAAAATTGATGATAAAAATAAATGATAAATAATAACGAAATTAATAGTTAAAAATGAAATGAAATTGTAGCATATTATTTAATAATTAAATAGTAGCATATAACATAGAATGCTAATTAAAAAGAAAATTAATTTTGTTATAAGCATTTAACACTTGGCAATTTTACTTTTGATCAGCTCTAAACTAAATAATTCTAATGCAAGCTACAAAGTTTCAGCTATGCTCAAAACTATTTTCACTTTAGTGTGCCCATTTTTTTTTTTAAATTATGCACAACTTTGCTTTAGCCTAATGCGTCTAGCTCAATTACAATTTACAAATTTCTGTTATGTTTAGTGTATTGTTTTTTTTTTGTTTTACACACAACGAAAACTAAAACTGAAAACTCAATTTGAAATAGAAACAGCAACTTGTGTGTGTGTGTGTGTGTCTCATGTGTTGCTTTTAGTTTTTGTTGTGTGCTTCTTCTTCTTGCTTTGAGTGTTTGATTTGCGCTTGATTTATGCGCTTTTTAAATGGCAAAGATTAGACATTTGTTTAGCAATTAATTTCGGTTGACACTTTAGCGTCGTAGCATAAACAAAATTGAGCTAGGGGGACATGCAACGAATGAAAAAATAAATGAGGCAACATTAAGTGTGTGTGTGTGGGGGGGGGGGAAACACACGCGACAAGCGCAACGCCCACCCCCGCTACACTTTACTCGTTTCATCTTTTTTTTGGCTGCGGCAACATCATCAAGTTACCGTCTTCATATTTTTGTTGTTGGCTTTTTGGCTGTTGGGCAGGCCAAGCGGCCAGGCGCTAATTAATTTTCTTTTTTAATGGCTGGAAAGGGGGGGCGCAACGCTGAGTGGGGTGTGAGGAGAGTGCCACACCTCATCAATTTTGGGTTAAATTTTATATTTTTTTTTTCTGACTTTGCCTTCACTTTGTCGCTGTCGTCGTTATGATTGAATGCGCTTTGCAGGTGAAGCAAGTCGGTCCAGCATGTGACTTAAAGTTCAAGTTGTTGTTGTTGTTGCTGTTGCAAGTTAATTGAAATGTTTTATTACAAAATAATGCAACATGTTGTGCGGCTAAATTTGTGTAATTTAATTTGCTCTGTTGTAGTTGTTGCGTTTTAAGTTTTTTGTTTGCATTTGAATTTTATTTTTTGTTTGGTTTAATTAGCTTAAAAGCTGCAAGCAACAACTTTTGCCCTTTTTGAAATTCACACATGGTGCTGTCTCGCTCTTGCATTCTTGCACACTGCATAAAAAGATAAACAACAACAAATGTTGCGACGTTTTGGCACAGTGGTGCAGAATTGAATAAATGAATTTTGTGTGACTTGAATAAAAATAAAAGTGCGTGCGATAGTGGTACAAAAGCAACATTTTGTATGCACAGTGGTGCAAAATTATTAAAAACTTTGATTTAAATTATTATAGTGCAGCGCATAGTGGTACAAAATTATGCGCAAGCTTATATAATTTATTAATATTTGTAATAATAATAATAATAAATATACAAATATTTTATTTTGTGCATTTTTAAGCTGCATTTATTTTAAGTCGCAACCACTGTGCGCTGTAGCAAGCAAGCAAAGTCATTTGTGAACTCATACAAAACTTTATTTAAATAAATTATTTTTATGAAATTAACTATGTATGTGAGCCACACACACACACACACACACACACACACAAACAAAAAGTAAAAAATGGCTAAAACACTTAAAATGCAATGCAGAAAGTACTTAAAACAAAATGTAATCAAATGCGAAATGTAAATTGGCAAAAGAAAATGAAAATTTAAAGTCGCAACTGCAACAAATTTGTCAAATTTGCAAATTCAACAGTTTGGACTATTTTATTTTGCTGATAAGCGTTGATAAACGAGAACATTTGAAACAGTTTTGAAGGCCTAAAAAAGGACGCACTAGATGCAATTGATAAGCAGCAACGAATAGCAAAAAAAAAAAGGAGTAGACGCAATTTCAAATCGAAATCTAAAGCGTATTGTGTAGACAGTTTGACCCTTTTTGGCGCACAGTGGTGCGTATATATAGAAATGTCAATGCACTGTAAACAGACAAATACACACACACACACACATGTGTGTTTGTTTGTGTGTGTGGGTTTGAGGTTAGGTCGCGGCTGTTTGGCAAATGTATTTTGTTGGCAATTTTCAAAAGCGATTCGCATTGGCTAAAGCATTATGCACACATTACAAAATATATATATGCATGTGTGTGTGTGTGTGTGTGTGTGTAACGTAATGGCGTGTAGTTTATTTATTTCGTAGCTCAGTTTTTTTTTTGTGCTGCATCATCTTCATTTCCGGCAACAGCTCGAGGCCGACAACTTCCTATAAAGCCAAAAGTATAAAGTACCAACTACAAAAAAAGGGCAAACGGGGTGCAGCAGCAGCTGAAGAGAGTGAGAGAGAGAGAGAGTGAGAGCAAAACTAAAGCATTTTGTTTTTATGCGCCACTTGCGTGTGGCAGCTGCATTAAGTGTGCGTCGGGCTTGGCTCTCGGACCCACCGCAGCACACACACAAAGTTCTCTGCCGCTGGGTGGGTGACAAAGTGGCTGTGATTATAGCCATGGCCACAACAGCAACAGCAACAGCAAAAAAACAGGCAGTAAGCCGTAATAAGAGTAGTAACTTCAACGTTTAATTGAAATTGCTTAACGCACGCCATGACCATTCCAAGGTGCCGCATTAGTCGTCAGACTCAACGCCAGCGACAGCGCCAGTTCCAACCTAACTACCCAACTTCCTAGCTAATGACAATTATAAACAATTTTGATTGGCACCGCTGCCATTTATCACAAAGAACAAGTGTTGTTGTTGTTGTTGTTGTTGTTGTTGTTGCTGCCGCCTTTGCTGTTGTGGCAACAACTCATAAAAAACAGACATCGAAGGCATTGCCTGGGCGCTGCCATTTTTCATTGTCTGCATATTTTTATTCTAGGCTATAAAGCAGAAGCTGCTGCTGCTGCTGCTGCCACTTGAAAAAATTAGAATGCAAAAAATTTTACAAAGCGCTGCGCTGTTTTTGAATTTAGTTTAAAACTTTTGGCATATATTTTAACAAAAATTATTACAAGCAGCAGCAACTTTTTTGCTTATAAAATGACTAAAAAATAAATGATGATATTTTTTGCATATGTTGTTTGCTATTAAAAAAATTATATATTAAAAAAATAAAATAATTTTTAAGCAAAATAATAAGCATTGCGCTATTTTTTGTATTGTAAATAAATTTAAAAATATTTTTAATTAATTAAACAAATAAAATAATTTTAAAGCAAAATAATATGCATTTCGCTATTTTTTGTATTTTAAATATTTAGTAATAAATTATTTTTTGCTAATTGCATAAATAAAATAGCTTAAATGTATATAATGCAACTAATAGTAAAAAATAGCTTAAAATAATTTTTTTTTAATATATATAATTTTATATAGCTTGTATTCAATACAATTAATTATTAATTTGCTTGCTATTTTAAAAAAATGCAATTAAAAAAAAAAACAAAATACGCATAAATAATTTTTAAGCAAAATATTCAGCATTGCGCTATTTTTTGTTAGATTAATTTTTAAAATATTTTAAATTAAATAGCTAAACTGCATATAATGCAACTAATAATCAAAAAATAGCTTAAAAATATATTTTTTTAAATTTAAATAAGCTGCATTGCAATTAATTTTCAAAAGCAGCTACAGATTTTTTTACTTTTTATGCATAAATAAGAAATAACAAATAATATGAATATTAAGTTACAACAAAATACAAAATTAATAAAGCATTTATTAGTATTTGTTATAGTGAGATTTTCTAAAAATTTTTCAAAAGCAGCTAAAGATTTTTAACTTTATTGTTGATTGAAGAGAAAATTATGCGCTGCAATATAAAGTTACAACAAATTGAAAAATTAATTAAGCAGTTTTGAGTTATTAGTTACAAAAAAAAATATATATAAATAAATATATCAATATCAAATGACAATATGCTAAAAAGCAGAGTTTAGTTTAGCTTGAATTTAAAATGCTGAAAATTTTTGTCAAGTGTGGCAACAACAAAAGGCAAATGACAAATAGGCTGTGAGTTAGTGCAGCGTCTGGGCAGTGGGGGGCGGTGCGGTGGTTATTTTTCTTTTTTTGTGGCCAGTGCCTGCCAATGATGTTGCAATAAAATGTGTTGATGACTGACGATTATGTGGCGCATTTTACGCATAAATTTTCAACACTTCGCTACACGTACACAAAGTACACAAGGGGTGGGTGGGGGGCTAGCCAGTGTGTGTGTGTGTTTTGTGGCTGATAAGCATGCAAAAAATAAATGCGCAAGTTCAACGGCTGCCTTGAAAATTCAATTAAATGGCAGCAACAACATTTGAACGACAAGCAAAGCGACGTCATGCATCAATCAATGGCCATCATCAATCATAAGCCAAGCACACACACACACACACACACGCACACACAGAAAACTTGCATGCAATCATTTATGAGCTATTATAGCCACTGGGCGCAATATATGGATATATACCAATATATTGCTCTTATACATTCATGTCGCTCATGTCGCGTGGCAAAACTTTTACTTTGCCAAGTCACTGCCAAAAAAAAAGCAAGCAGCACCCAACACCCACACACACTTTGATATTTGCATATGCAATAAATATATATAGACTACACTAATCTCTCACTATATATGCTTGGTATCATTAGCCGCGCTGAAAAATTGTTAATTTTTAATGATTTAATAATCATTTGTTGTGTGGCTGTAAAAACTTGGCCAAAATCATTTTTCATGCGTTTGTTTTCGTTGCCTTATTATAATTTCCATTTGTTTGCTATTTGCTATTGCTGAGAGAGGGGTGAGGGGTGTGTTACAGCTGTTGCCCAGCGGGACTAATGAGGCGTAGCTAGCGCATAACTATGTTGAATGAGTGTGTGGCAAGTGGCGAGAGCAGCAGCGAGTCTATCTAAGCCCATTATACATTTTTACATTTGATATGCGTAGCAACAAAAAGAGTGAAGAGCGGCGGGGTGGGGGGCTATGCTTAATTGCTTTTTTGTTTGCTGCGTCGTCGTCGTCGTCCCCATCGCGGATGATTAGCGAGCCCAGTCAAACGGAAGCTATTTGGCTATAAGTATATGTAAGCCATAGGAAAATAAATATATATATATATATATGGGAAGCTAGCGTTTGCTTTGCTCATGTAAAAATTTGAAATTCAAATGTTTATTAAATAGTAGGGAATGGTTTACAACATTTAACAATTTAGAGCAGTTGCTGCATATCATTTCATTATAAAATACGTATATTTATATTGCTTTATTTATTTTATTTTATATTTATTTTATTTTATATTTATTTTATTTTATATTATTTTTTTTTTTATTTTACTTGTATTTGAATTTTTATTTTATGTTTATTTTATTTTAGTTTATTTTTATTTTATTTTATTCATTTAATTTTATTTTATTTTCTGTTTATTTTATTTTATTTTTGTTTTTATTTTATTTTTATTTTATTTTATTTTATTTTTATTTATTTTATTTTTATTTTATTTTTATTTTATTTTTATTATTATTTTATTTTTATTTTTTTTTATTCTCATTTCGATCTCATTTTATTTTTATTTTATTTTGCATTTATTCAATGTAAATAATTTTGCATTATTTTCATTAAAAAAATTGTAATTTATTTTCTAAGGCCAAAGTGTAGTAATTAATTAATTGCATTGCGTTTGCAATAGCGAAAATGTTAAATAAATAACTGAACTAATTGAAATTGCATAAATAAGTTTAAATTCTTATTACCAAAAATAAATTATTATTGTTGCTGATAAATTGAAATGAAAACTTAAATGTTACAAATGCACATTTCATTGGAAGTTAACTATGCAAACTTTAGCACAATTATTATGCGAAATTCATACGAAATGATAAAATAATGAATGAATTTTAATGTTATGCTGTGAAAAGAAGGCTGAAGATATATTTCAGTTGAATGCCAAAAACAAAGTCAAAATTCAAATATTTTCACAAAATTTGAGCTGCAGTTTATGCTGCTGAATTTATTGAAAGTTACATTACTAAGTAATTAATTTAGTAAGTTATGTGCATGGCTGACGCTTTTAATTAATAAAAGTATTAAGGAAAAATAATATTAATTTTTTTTAATAAAAGCAAAGTGTTTGCTTGACTGTAATGATATTTCAACTTATTTTATTATATATTAAAAAATTCATAGCTGCTGCTTACTTGTGTTTAATTTGTAATAATATTTAACAATTATTTGTGTGCTCTTCTGTCTTTGCAGGTATGTTGACAACATCAAACAACAAAACACAAACTTGCAACAAATATGTGCGGCATCTGCACATTGCTTGTCTACGTCTGTCTCTGTCTCTGTGTGTGTGTGTGTGTGTGTAAAAGTCAAATTAACGGCACAATGTTGTAATACACACAAAGCTTGGGGCGGAAGGCAAATGTCTGCGTTAAAACCTTCAAGTTGTGTCTGCTACGTTTTTTCTACTACTACTGCTACTACTACTACTACTACTTTTTGTGCCTTTATTTTACTTTGGCTTATGTGCGTTTTTTTCTTTTTTGGCCATCATCATCAACAACAACAACAGCAGCGGCAACAATCTTTGTCGCATACACTATCTGGATTCTCACATCGTTTAGCTTTTGTTGTTGAGCTCTCTGGCCAGACACTCGCGGTTTTAATGTGTTTTTAATGTTATTTCCATGACATGCCGCCAACATTTAAAGCTTGTCCTCACACACACACACACACACTCGCACACTCTCACGTTGTATATATGTTGCAAGATGAGCGCATAGTTTGTTGCACGTTTTTCGCATAGCTGCTGCACTTGGTAGTTTCGCTTTTGCACCCAAACTAAGCAACGCGCCCACATTTGCCAGCCAACCTCTGGCCCCCCACCCACACACACACACACACACACTGAGACACAGACACAGACACAAGTGTGACGCGACTTTGCAACTGTTGCATTAATGTGGTACGTAGAAATATTTTGCATATTTACTTTGAAATCTCAGCCATACAAAACTTTTTTCATTTATGCAAATTTTTCGTATTTTTCGGTAGATTTTGTATGCGCTTCAACAAATTTCTTACAATATAAATAAATATATCAGCCAAAAAGAAACACACAAATATGCAAAAATTAGCAACAATTTCAATTTATATTGGCCTAAAGTTCTCTCTGTCTGTCTGTCTGTCTGACTGACTGTCGCATGTTGCTGCCATTTCCGGCTTGAAACATTGTCAATTTGTGGCAGGCACATCAAAGGCAGCAGCCAACATTGCCATTGCCCCCGCACACACACACAATACACACACACACACACGTTTGAAAATCTGTTTCAGATTTTATGCCAGAGCTCCAAGGCTGTTTAGCATATGCCCAGGGATTTTGGATTTGCTTCGTTGATTTGCAGATGCCAGCCCAACGTCTGTCTAACTCTATCTCGCTCTCTCTCTTTCGCTCTCTCTCTCTCTCTCGCTCTGTGCGTCTCTGCGCTGCTGTGGCAGCTGCCTAGTCGAGTTAGCTGCACAAATCGGAAATGTTTAACACAAAATAGAATGCAATTCAGCAAATTCGTTAAGAGCTTTAAGCAATTCTTATGTATCAAAATGCGAATAGTTTTTAAACTTAGCCAGTCAGCCAGCCAGTCAGCCGGCCAAGTGGCAATAAATTTGATAAAAATTAACAATTTAAATGCAGCAACAGAAATTGTTTAGCTTGATTGACAGTCATTTCAACAAATGCTAAGATTTATTGCTAAGAATTGAAATACAATTTATGCATTGACATTTAATTTAACTCTTTATTGCTAATAAGAGTTTTATTTATGCTTAATTCATAATAATTTAATTATTTTTTGTGTTAATTAAATCACTTTTTTATTTGTTGTGCATGAATTATTAATAATTTGAAAAATGCTCAAAATATTTAAATTGCTTAAATTGTTCTTAAGCAATAAATTTAATAAAATAATATGCATAACTATTACAAAATTTATGCAAATGAATAATTAATTAATATTTAATTAAAATTATTTGTTTTTTAAATATTTACAGTAATGCCATAAATTAGTAATTAGTATTTTTTATTATTACATAAATTAAATAATGCAGACATTAGTAATAATACATTTTTTTTTTTTAAATTATTTCTTTAATTTTTATGTATTTTATTCCTTAATTAGTAGTTTTTATGAATTTATTATTAAATTAGTTATTTTTATGGATTTTATTCTTAAAATAGTAATTTTGTTGAATTTATTATTACATTTAAATTACTAATTTAATTTGCATGAATTTAACTTTTTAATTTTGATTAATTTATTATTACATAAAAACAATTAATTTAATAATAAATTCATAAAAATTACTTAACACTAATTGAACTTATGTAATGATAAATTCATAAAATACTCATTACTTTAAATATGATGCAATGCATAAAAAAAATATAAAATTACTTCTAAATCTTAAATAGATTTTTGAAGCAATACACTAATTGCTTAAATTGAATTTAACTTTAAGTAAAAAAGTAATCTATGCAACATTAATTCTTATATGTATTTTTTATATTTATTTATATGATTATTATTATTGCCTATAAAAATTTGCTTGCCTCACACAACAGACGACAAGTTTTCCACACACACTTGGGCAACCTTCAGCCTCTACCCGCCCCCCTCTTGCTACCGCTTTACTCAATTTTTGGCGCTTTCGCTTTTCTTTTGGTCAGTCACGCAATTAATTTTGCACGCTACTTTATCGACTTGGAATACTTGGCCAGCCCACACCCCCCTTTGTGTTCTTTGAGTTGCATTTGCTCACCCTCGCCGCTTTCATACCCCCCCGCCACCCGAGCATCGCCCACCCATTCACACTTTACCCCAGGCTATGCCAAAACGCTCATGCGCTGCATTATTCCTTATTCATTAGATCAAGTTTTATGACCAATTTTTCATTGTTTTCCTCTAGCGTGATGATTAGTGGTGTAGTGTGTGAATCACAACCTACAAAAAAGCTCAACGACACTCAGACCCTCACATACCTCCACTCAGCATACATCTGCAAACTAGTAAAAAGTGAACGACCCCTTAAATGTCACGTTAGCAGTCTAGTGAAAATTGTCCTTGCACAGATAATCAAAACAGAAACAAACAGCATAAAATGAAATGAAATAGACAACAGCGAAAAAAAAAGAAAGAAAACACCAAAGAGCAAGAAGAGCGATAGTACCAAGAAATCTATGTGTGTGTGTGTTCGCTTGTGTGTGTGTGTGTGTGTGTGTGAAGCGACGGCTGGAAAAACAGCGGAAAATCAACAATGAAATCCTAGGCGCTCCATTTGTAACTTCAAATTGCCCAAAAACATATTTTGCGTGGTTGAGAGTTGATTTTTACTGCTACTTCAAATTTTATCGATAAACTTGTTGTTGTTGTTAAACAGATGCTAAAATTTACACTTCAATTACAAGTGCTTAAAGCATGAAATCCAATAAATAAAACATAATTTTATAAACAGCCAGCAGACTGTATAATGTTTAATGATAATGAGGCTACAAGCAAAATCGCATTTAAAGCGAAACAAACAACAACAACAACAACAGCTGAGTTGAGTTGCAAGGCGGCCTTGCTCAAAAAGAAAAACAAAATACATATGTACATATATTGAAATTAAATAAAACAGCAGGCAATGTGAGCTCTACACTGGCAAAAGGATAACCCCGAAAACGGGATATGTGTAGCATAGTGAGGGTGCGGGCGGGCGAGCGAGCTCAAAGGAAAGGACCTAGACAGTGGCAGTGACTGTTGTTGTTGTTGTTGTAGTAGTAATAGTACCTTGGCAATGGTGGGAATTTAAACAGACAGCGCACTGAGCCGAGCCGAGCCGAGCCGATAGTTGAGCTGAAGAGCCAAAACAAAAAAAAAAATTACTTGAAGCAGTACAGCGTCTGTAAAATGTAAAAAAAAGCAAATTATTAAATGAATATTCAAGGCTTCGGCGCTTAAGGAATTACGCTGACTATGCAAGGAAGCCAAATAATCGAATAACTTGTATAATATGCGTTAAGCTTTAGAGCGATTTGCATTAAGCTCTTAAAGTCAACGAAATTCTGTTGCTTTTTAGCAGATTTTACAGAAAAATTGCAAAATTAATTTGTAAAAAATCAAAAGCTCTATGAATTTTTTAGTGCAAATAAAGTAGCTTGTTTTTCTTAAATTAAATGTAGCTGCATTTGATTTATTTAAAAAGAATCAAACTGAAATTATATCAAATTAACATTTGATATTTGTAAAAATTTCTTTAGTAATAAAGTACATTAATAAATTAATAAAAGGGTATTATTTCCATTTTTTACAAAAATTTCAAAGTGTATAAAAAAATTTTATGCAAATTAATATTTAATTTAAACTAAATTTTTTTATATTTGCAATAATTCAAGCTAATGGTTTATCAATAGATATAATAAAGACATTAATGTGGACATAATGTAATAATAAATTCAAAAAATGAAAATATGAATTTATGTTATAAATACGTAATAAAAAATTCAGAAAAATTACTTTTTAAAAAGTTTGATATTAGTCTAATTTTCTCTAGCACTTTTATTAGCTATGCATAGTTAATATAAATATTTAATTTAAAAAAGCTGCGCTGCGTTATGCGCTCTGCTCATAAATATCGCTTAAGCAGCGCTGATCAGTTGAGCGATCTGCTCATCTCTAGCTGCGCAGCCTACTTTACCTGTTTGTCTGTCTGGCAGAGGCAGCGGCCGCGGCAGAGCCGAAAAAAAAGGGAACGCTTATAAGTTGTTATTGTTGTTGTTGCGGCTAAAATTACAAGTAATTGAAGCGAAGCAACAGCAGCGACGCTCGCTCGCTCTCACACTCTCTCGCTCGCTCTCGCTCTGTGTGTGTGTGTAGCAAAACATGTGTGCGGCATCAGTTAAGGAACAAGATATATATAAAAAGTAAAAAAGCAGCAAGAACAGCAGGCACAGGATGCAATCGAAACACTGTGACCTGCGCCCTCGGCTACTAAATGTAACAACAACAACAACAACAAGAGAGCAGCTAAAGCAGCGGCAGAAAGAGGAGACAACAACAAGATAAACATGCATAAATAACACACGAGAAAACACAAAGGAACGAGCTCTGGCCACAAGGGATAAACTGTTATCGTTGTTGTTGTTGTTGTTGTTGTTGCTGTTCGTAATTTAAGAGAAGGGTGCACATCTCATGTGTGTGGTGGGGGCGGGGGGGGCTTAAAGATTTTGCAAATGCTTTGGCAGCGCGATCAATTAGCCAAGACACGCACCAGCTGCCAGAGCTAAAGATTGTGTAACGGTAACACTAAACCCCAAAAGCAAAAACGCAACGCCCACTGTAAGTTGAGAGATTCTTTTTTTTTTTTTAAAGAAACATAATTTTCGCTGTCCCGCTGTTGCTACGTTTTTAATTTTTTCTTCTTCTTCACTTGTGAGTTGAGGTGGCAACATAAACATGCTCATAAAATATCAGTGTGCGTAAGAAGAAGAAGAAGAAGGAGAAGCAGCAGCAGAGCTGTGTAAAGTTGTAGGCAGCAACTTACTATTAATAAAAATTAATTTTATTTTTATGTAGCAAAAGCAATTACTAAGTATTGTTTGCTTAGATTTAATTACATTGCAAACTAATTGGAAAAATTTATTTCTTTATAATTAGCATTTCAAATATTTGTTTAACTGAGCTTAATTATTTTTTTATAAAAGCAATTAAATATAGCTTGATTTTATTCCATGCCAAATCAAATTGAAGCTTTTTTAATTACATTTCTTTTCAGAAATGCAATTCTGTTCATATTAAATTTTAAAAATATTTTTTAAATATATGCAGCTTGATTTAGATATGTTTAATTCCATTGAAATCAAGTGCAAGCTTTTTTAGAAAAATTACTTTTTAAATTTCTAAATTAGCAGTCTATTAAATAAAGCTTGATTTAAATATGTTCATTTTTATTCAAATTATTATTTTAATATGTTTTTTGTTAGGAATGCAAAACTGTTCATATTATATTTAAAAAATATTTATAAAAATTTCTAATAATAAATTATTAGCAGTCTTGATATATATATATACAAATATTTAATAATTAATACATTTATTTTTAATATACGTTATTAAATGCATTTGCTATTAATTTTGGCAGTCAGCCTACAGTTTAATATATTAGACTATATTGAAATATGCAACTTTAAAACTTTAAAATTATTATGACTTAATTATTTTTAATTCAGCGCAGCTTGCTACATTTCTTTTTAATTTTTTATTTTCATTGCTGTTGTAAAACTTGCGTTTCTAAAATTCTCTTTTAGGCTTTAAATTGCGCGCTTTGTATTTTTAGCACCTTTATTTTTGGAATTGCAAAATGATGTTAATGCATTTTACATTTGTATGCAGCGCATACTTATTTCACGCTCAATTTAATTGCCGCACTAGTTTTTGTGCAACATTTTTGCGGGCAGCATCCCCAGTGCGAGTCCCGAGTCCAAGTGACCCTCAGACACTGGAGCAGTGAGCAGAGCACTCTGAACTGAACCGCGACCCGAATTCAAATGCGCCAGTGACCAGCAATGAACCCAGCAGCCCACTCGGCCTCACACTCTCGCTCTCTCTCTCTACTTTTTGCTGCTGCTGCTGGAGTGTTGAATGCCCCAAAATGTTGAATGCTCTGACTGCAATTTCTTTGGCAACAGGCACGGGAATTTAATTCGCATTGATTGCATTTCGAGCGCCGCATTGCGTTGCATTTTAAATAATGCCAAACGGCTTTGTTCTTGTGTGTCGAAAATATTTTGTGGCTCTCTGGCCAGAGAGCAACGCGCCGCGCTCTGGCCGCACTTTAATTAAACAAATGCCAAAGTTAAGCTGCGAGAGTTCGATGGCCACTCTCACTTCTCCTCACTCTCTCCTTTCCAGGCGTAATCAGCAGCTGTGTTGCATAATGAGACAAACGAGCGACCGACGTTCATTCATAATTGTGTTTTTTTTCAATTTTTCTCTCACTTTTATTTCGTTGTCCCATCATCAATATAAATGCCTAGCGGCTTTTTTTTTGGCATGCCTCAACGGCTTTACAGCCCCAAAGGTGGCTAAGTGCATTCTCTCTCTCCCCCTCTCTCTTTCTCTCTCTAGCGCCCTCTCGCTGTTTTTTAATGCGCTTATCTTTCAGATTCCAGGGTATATAATTATGGCACTGCCAATTGCAGTTCAGCTCATCTCATCTCGGGCAGCTGTCCACTTGCTTTTTAATTATACACATAATTATTTAATGAATATGTGTGCGTGTGCGTGTGTGTTTACATATGTGTGCATGTGGGTGCAAAAATAAAGGAATATCAATTTTATGTTGTTGATGGAAATAAAATCATCTTAAAATTCATGCAACGTACAGTTGATATATATATATATATATTTATTTTTTTTTATGTATGTTGTCATAAATTGACAGCCGTTGTATAATTTTAATCATTAACGTTAACAATGCGAAGCGACAATGACAACGACAACCGCATGCATGTTGCCGAGCGCGCTTTGGCCAACAGCAACAGTAGCAACAACCACAACAGCAGCAACAACGCAGCAACAACGCAGCAACAAGAACAATAATAAATAAACATATAATAATTGAAAACACAATTAGCATAATTGCAGCTCAGGCAACAACAGCACTCGCTCATATAAAAAACACTATAATTAACATAATTTATATTTACACATATTTAGTTGGCGTGGCACAAGAGTTTATTCAAATTTTTTACACACTTTTTTTTATGCGCGGCATTTCCGTTTTAAGTAAGAAGTTAAATAACTGTTCATTATAGGCCTGCATTTGTATTTTTTCCCCTTTTTTTTTTAAGTATTTAATTGAATTTAATTCAAATTTAAAGTCATAAATCAGCAGCAGTTTTTTTAAGTCGCAAAAAATTAATTTAACATTTTATTAGCTAAAGCAGAAAAGTTTTTTTTTAATATAAAACACTTTAAATATTTTATTAGTTGCAATTATTCACAAAAAATTATTACAATTGCTTAAAATATTATAAAAAAAATGTATATATTTTTTATATTATTTTATATTTTATTTTTATAAATAATAATTAAAAATACAGTAAGCAGAATTACTGTATTTGTCGTAATTATTTGTGTAAATAGTAAGCAGTATTTTATATAATTTAAAAAAATATATTTTTTTGTATTTTGTTTTTATTATTACTTGCCTAACTACAACATTAGTCCACTAGTTGACCCAGTTTATTAAAAACAATCAAATTTATTTAGCCAAAGCTAAATTAAGCAACAAGATATTTAAATATGTAGCTGTTTGCATTTTAAATTCTCAGCGTTAAATTCTTTTTTTTTTCGCAACTCAAACTAACAAATTTATTGATAACGCTTTGGCATTATTATTTTTATTCTATTTTGCATGATTTATTTTTGTTTATTTTGTTATTTTCTGCCAAAGCGATAACATAAATATAACTTTGTGTGTTTGCGTATAAAATTTTTTAGTGCAAATTCACATGACATGTTAGTTTGTGTTATTATTTATAGTTTGCATTGCGTTAGTGCCAAAGTATGGACATATCAAGTTAGTCATTATTTTTGCAATGAGGCAGCAGCAACAACAAAACGCAAACGAGCGGGGGGAATAGAAATTTAAATAAATGCAGTATCTATTTGGAAATATAAATATGCATATAACGTACAAAAATAAATTGCCATCAAATTTATGCGCTTCAATTTTTATATTTATTTATTTTGACTTTGTTATTGTTGTTTTTTTTTTCTTCGTTGCTTGTGTGTGTTTTGGGCAAAATCAACAAAGCGCACATTGAACAGGCCAACGAAAATAAATTGCAAAATAAAAACGTTGCAATAAACATTTGAATAAATAAAATACAAACTGTGCTGCTGCTGCTGTGAAATAAAATAAAATAATTATTAATAGCTGCAGCCAATGCTGAGTTAAAGATTCAAGCGGCAGTGAGTGCAGTTCGCTTGAGTTGGCTGTTTGCGCTGTCTCTGACTTAAAAGCCGTGTCTAAAGGCTGACTGCGTACGTGAGACACACACACACACACACACACACACACACACACACACACACACACACACACACCTATAGATAAAAAGAAGCAGCAGAAAAAGTATGAAAAGCAACCAAAAACTTTTGAATAACAAATGAAGGCTACGGACTGCGGCACTGCGAGACCTGAGCGGACTTTTTAAGCAGCATCAGCAGTCAACGGAAGATTCGTTATTTTTGCTGCTGCTGCTGCTGCTGCGGCAGCCAAAGTCAAAAAGTTAAGCATGCAACGCGACGTATACGTAATCTGCGGCTGCCTGATCACTCACACGACTGCCTTCGTTTGCTATTCGTCTAGCAGTCGCACTGTCACTTTGTCTGTCTATCTCTTTGTCTCTCTCTCCGTCCGTCCGTCTGTCTGTTTGTTTGTCCGCTGGCATGCTGCTTAGCCTGATACGCCACTGAGTAGCAGATTAGTAGCGCTTATGCTTGCACCTACTACGTGGCACACGAACAGAGCAAAAAAAAGGCCACATACCAATACACAAACACATGCTACACGCTTATACACGTGGCAGTCAGTCAGTCAGTCGGGCGGGTGGGTGGTTGGTGCGGTAAGACAGCTTTAAATCCCCCAAGGTAAAGCAAAAGTCATGGGAACTAACAGGATACTCTGTCTAAAGCGTTTAGTTATATGTCAAAAGCCACATCATTAGCCAATTGTAAGCTAAATGTATTTAAAATGCGCAAAGTTTATGCAAAATGCGTAAAATTGTTAAGCATTACTGCGCAATTACTTAAGTAATTAAATGTAGTTTGCATCAATACTAAGCTTAGAGCTGATATTTGTTTAAAATATTATTATAGACTAGCAACTTTTTTTTATTTAAGTAATAAATAAAATAATTAGCAGCTTTATTTAACATAATTATATATAATTATATATAATGCAAATAATGGATTATAGCTATGCAAATGCTTTATAATTAATCAAGCAATTAACTAATTTATTAAATGCAGTTATAGCTATGCATACAAGCTTGTAATTCGTTTGTAATTACTTAAGTAATTCAATGCAACGACTTGAAATTTATGCGAAATTGCTAAGTAATGCATTTTAATGAATTTTTAGCAGCAGTAACTCATAATAATAAATAATTACTTGAAATTACTTTGTAATTACTTTGTAATTACTTAAGCTATTAACACACTAATTAAATGCAGCAGCATACGTTCAAACTAGGCAAGTTCTGCGATTAATTTAAATTAATTGCGCCATTACAATTGTAATTAAATGTAATTAGCTGTGCAATTTCGCGCTGTGTAGGCGCTAGGGCAGTTACAATTGACAGTTTTGTGCCTTTTGGGCTGCTCTATGTGTGTGTGTGTGTGTGTGTTATCCTGCCACGTCGACGATGTCTTCTTGCTGTCATCTGATCTCTGGCGTAGCTAAGTGGCTCGTTGTTGTTTTTTTTAGCCAACACGCCCCACAAACCGCAGCAGCGTTCAACTGGCTTTCGCATGTGGCCGTAACCACAAGGCGCACACACACACACACACACGCACACAAATAAAGCTAAAGCTACAAGCAAACAAGCGAGCGAGCGAGCAGCCAAACAAACAAACAAACAAACAAAACGTACGCCCGCCACGACAACGAACAACGCAGCAGCAGCAGCAGCAGCAGCAGCAGCAGCAGCAGAAGCAGAGGCAGTTGCCATCGCGTTGCCGTCGCCGTTGCATCTTCAGCTCAGTCGCTCAGTCATGGTTGTCTGTCGTATGCGTTTGGAATTTTTGATTTTGCCACATTGCTGCAGTGGCTGCTGCTGCAGCAGTCAATATGCAGTTGGGGCAGCCACTTGTGCCGGCGAATGCTTCCTGACTACTGTGCCGAGCTGCAGCGCCTGTGTGTGTCTGTTTATTTTGCTGTGTGTGTGTGTGTGTTTTCTTTTTATTTTGTACGGCTAGCAGATTGAATTTTGATTTGGCGGGTAATTGAACTTTTACTACAGCCCAGCCAGGCAGTCAGTCAGCCCAGTCAGTCAGTTGTAGTTGCAAGCTTTGCCGCTTGCTAAAGCTGCAAGTGCGCTGCTGCTCGTGCTTGTTGTTGTTGTTGCAGCCACTGGCGGCATGATTAATGGCTGGCAATGCGCAACGCACGATCTACGTTTTTGGCCTCATCATAAATTATTAAACAAGTCCACTTGACACATGCACACAAACACACTCGAGCAATATAAATGACCAGAGCCGAACAACAACAAACGGGCTACAAAACGCTGAGACGCACACATGCAACATTTTTGGCATGCCCCATGTACTAAAACGGTAAAAACGACATGGCTAAGTAGCTGCGACTACGGCCCTTACTTGGGCCGCATAACTCGCTCTCACTCACTCGCTCACTCGCCTGCTGTATATGTTTAAATAATGATATACTTACTTATAAAGTGATCAACGTTTTGTTTAAATTGGCAGCCAAGCGCAGCAACCGCGCCCAGTTTTTGTAGCCCCCCCACCACCCCCTTTGATACGCCATAAAAGCTGCATTGAGTACCTTGTCTCGATCTCTAGCTGCCGCATCTTTAATGTGGCATTTATGAAAATGAACTAGAGACACTCGACACTGCCCAGCGTAGCGTAGCCCAAGCCACAAGCTCCTAAGCCTAACCTGCTCTGGCTCTGGCTCTGGCTCTGGCTGTGGCTGCTGCGGCTGCTACACGATTTAAGTACAAATTATGTTGCACATGGGAATCGAAATTGGCATTTGGCTTTGTAGCTGCTGCTTGCCTCATGTTGTATATATTTTTTTTTATGCTCAGATAAGACGCGAGCTGTAGATGGGCACTTAGATTAGCCATAACGATTAACAGCAGCCACAACAATGTTGTGAGCCACAACATAACTGTGGCTATAAATCTGATAGCAGTGCGAAAATGTTTCAATTTGGCTAAAAAGCTAAAGACAAGTAGCTAAATTGTTTTGCGTTGGCTGCGCAGCAGTTTGCGCTATGTAATTACTTAAGTAATTACAAAGTAATTGCAAGTAATTATGACTGTTTTTAGGCGCAGACTGTTCAAGCCAGTTTAGGCGCCCAGTTTTTGCCTAATTACGTAAGTAATTGCAAGTAATTGTTAGTAATTATGCATAATTAGCTAGCTTAAGCATTTGCTGCGTCACTTTAAACTTTGTTACGCAACATGTAAAGCATTTACATGCAGTAATTTCAAGTAATTGTCAGTAATTATGCAGCTCAAACAGCAGCTATGACAATTTCGCTATGTGCAACGCACTTGGGGCGTGTCTGTCGCACTGTCTCGCTTGGCTGTGCGCATCCTTGAGCCGCGTACTTCACTTGGCTATCATAGACGATCAGGCGTGCACCTTTTACAGATGATATCCCATTGATAGCTCTGACTGCAGGCAGCGGCAGCGGCGGACGCGTTGCATTCGTGTTTGCGACATGCAACAAGATAAGAGCTGACTGGCAACTTGGCAAGAACTGGAACTGAATATACTGGGCAGGCATTGGTGTAATGATGATGGCCACAGACAGTAACAGTAATAGCAGTGCGGGTTGTGCGGAGGGGGGGGCATGGCAAACATGCGGCAGACAGCGGAACAGTCATTAAATTGTTGGCGTTGCAATGTTGCAATCTTGGCTCTTGCCCGATTGTTGCCGCTTGTTTACCTAAGCGTTGGCGCTGCCAAAAGACAGAGACAGCGAGAGAGAGAGAGAGAGAGAGAGCGCGACGATGACGACAATAGGGCGCGACAAGATAAGAAATGCAACAGACGACAAACTCACTCAATGCTGATGATTTCTGCAAATAAATAAAAATAAATAAAATAATGACAAGAGCAGCAGCCAACAGCATTTCATAATAATCAGCAGCAGCAGCAGCAGCAGCAGCCGCCAGTCGGCCAAGCCAACAACATGGAATGCTGCAACCGAAACAAAATAAAAATAAAAATAAAAATAAAACTGAAGCGCTCTAGCTGAAATGAAATGAAGAGAAAAATGCCAAAGAGCAATGCGCATAGAGCAGGTGATATTACCTGACAGCTTGACTGAAGAAGCTGGAGGAAGCTCGAGCTGCAGCTTGGGCTTAGTTTAGTTTGCTTATGGTCACTGTGCTTAAGGTCGAGACATTGGGGACATTGTCCTGCAGCATGTTCACATGTATTTTATGTGTGTGTGTGTGTGTTGTCATATGGAATAGCAATTTAAATTATATGTATACCCAAAGGATAGCCATGAGACTCGAGCTGATATGGCATTTGAAGTTCAACTACGATTGCCATAAGATTTTTAACAGTTGTGTGTGCTTAGAGCACTGCAAGAAATTTCATTTAAGTCATTAAGTAACATAAATAAAAGCTAAACCATTTAGTTAGTCCCATATTAAACACAGCAATTAAATTTAGCTTAGCTAATGTGCATAAATTTCTTATAGAGCAGCACGATTAAGCAAAAATAGATCAAAATATTATAATAATAATATAATAATAAAAAAATACAAATAATAATATAAAAGTACTTTGCTAAATTGCTATAAATTTTCTATAAATTATTATACATAAAAAAATAAATAAATTTATTATAAGCTTATTAAAGCTCAAATAAAACATAAACAATTTTAACATAATGCATTAGATTTATAACAAAAGTTTCAATTATCATTAAATATAAATTTTCAATAATTTGAAAATATTTCTGCTGTTCATTTTTAAACATAAACAAATTTAACATTATTCATTGCATTTATGTTTTATTATTTAACAAAAGTAACATTTAGCATTGATTATAATTTAAAAAAAATCTTAAAAATATTTGTGCTGTTAATTTTTAAACAGAAAGAAATTTAACATAATTCATTGCATTTATGTTTTATTTTTTAACAAAAGTAACAATTAGCGTAGATTATAATTCTTTAAAAATCTTAAAATATTTCTGCTGTTTATTTTTAATTCTATGCATTGCTATAAAATTCAAAAATTGCATGCAGTTTGTTTTTATTTTGTTAAAATAACTTTTCGCTCAGTGTATTTAGTCTGACAGCGCAGCCAACACAGCTGTAGTGGCTCCAATAAGCGCCAATGTCTTGCCAACATTTATGTTGTTGTTGTTGTTGTTGTTGCTTTAGTCTACCTGCTGTCGTCTACCTGAGCTACGCTGTCGTCGTGGTCGTCGTCGTCGTCGTGTCCTTTTGGCTACTCCTGTGCCGCTGTCTGGCACTTGGAATTTATGGGAAAATAACTTGCTGGAAATTTATGAAAACTACGTCGCCATAATAACAATAATCAGACTAAGTAGTGACCGCTGCCAGACATTAACTTTACTTTTGCCCAGAGAGATAAACCTCGCTCTCGCTCTCCCTCTCTCTCGCTCTCTCTTTCACTCTTAGCTATATCAAAATGCTAATAGTCTTTGCTGCTGCAATTTTAACGTGACCCGCACAGCTTAATTAGCAAAATGTCGCGACTGTAGTAGAAGCTGCCACTGCCACTGCCACTGCCAGCGTGGCACACAGTCATAGTTGCTGCCACTGCCACACAACAGTTGCTGCTTCATCGCTTGTTCTGTTTGTTTGTTTGAGTGTCTGCATAATCGCAATTGCTTGCCTCTCTCTCTCTCTCTAATGTATTTGTAGTTAGATTGTGCTGCGCTTATTTATAGGGCTGACCCCCCTCCCCCCCACTGCATACCCCTTCGCACGCCACTGTGGCGACACACTGACTGGCGACATGCATATTTATATAGCAAATTCAGTGTACCCAGCCCTAGTCCCAGTCCCAGTCCCAGACAATTGCCGCAAGCGTTTTTATCTCTGAGCTGTAGCGCAATTTGATTAGCCAATTGAATTACTGTTTCTGCTAAAATAAATAGTTTCCCAAGCACTTTAGTGCGCTTAATTAGCAAATATGCATGTGGCCATAATCAAGTGTATGCTTAAGTTGGGCGCGGCTGTTTGTAAATTTAAATAATGAGCGGCAACTGGACAAGTCAAAGCCACAAGCAAACAATGAGCTGTAGTTATTAGTTTAATTTATTTATTTAAAATTACAGTAGAAATTTTAAGCTATTTAAATGCAGCTTAAATATTAAAAATAAATAATTAAATAATTGAATTGGAAAAAGCAAAACTTGCTTTATATAAGATTTGCTCAAAAGTTAGACTTGCTGTTCAAATTAACAGTTGTAGGCATAAGTATTTGGCCTAAAATAGTTTTAGGTAAACAAGAATTTCGAATAGGTTATGTTAGCGTAACTTTGTTAATGGCACAATAAGCTAAATATTTAATTATATTTTTTAAATATTTTAATATTTCAAACTAAGACTTATTTGTTTTCACTTTAAGCAATCGACAATAAGAGAAAATAATAATCAAACAGTATTTAAAATTTACTAAGCTTAATAGAAAAATATAAACAAATCTTCTAAGATAGTTTTAAAACAGATTTTAAATTACAACTAAATATATAATATAATATAAAAAATATAAAGGCTTATTTGATTAACGTTTGGACTTTAAGCAATCGATAGTAAGAGAAAATAAATTTCGAACAGTATTTAAAATTTATTAAGCTTAATAGAAAAATTTGAATTTAAATCTACGTTAAAGAGTAAGATAGTTTTAAAACAGATTTTAAATTTAACAAAAATTGTGCGCAGGGAATATTTATTTAAATATTTAAATGAAAATAATTATAATAATTATGCTTTTAAATACAATTAATTTGGTTTAGTTTTGATAAACTTTTGATATGCAAATTTAGCTTAAATTTAGCTAAATTTTAATAAACTTTTGATATGGAAATTGAGCTTAAATTTGATTTCATTTTAATAAACTTTTAATACGTTAAGTTAGTTTAAATTTGTTTTAATTTTAATAAATTTTTGACATTGAAATTAAGCATAAATTTGCTTTAATTTTAATAGACTTTTGATATTCAAAAAAAATTTAGCTTATGTTTGCTTTAATTTTAACACATTTTTGATATGAAAATTTTAGCTTAAAAGAAAGTAAAGCTGATTTTTCTTTAAGTACAATTATGCTCTTTAGTTATTAAGCATAATTCATCTGATTGGTACAAATTTTGATCTAAATATAACTGCCTTGAAAAATAGTTTAAAATAATACGAAATTCTTCATATTTAAAAACAAACATTGCGTATTGATAACAACCATTAAATGAAACTAATTTTGAAGCAACACTCAAGAGTTGCAAAGAGCGCTGGCTGCACTTACAAATATTGAATTTGCTTGCAACAATTTGCTTGCCTTGCCACAATTTTTCTATCAAGCTGTGTGACAAGCTTAATTTGTATATTGATCAACAATCTAAATGCAAGCAGTGCAATTTGTGTGTGTGTGTGTGTGTGACATGTGTGAGTGACTGAGACGACGTGCACAAGCTGCAAACGTGCAACGTGCAACGTGCAACATGCAGCAGTATTTGCGACTGTTGTAACGACTTGTTGTCATTTGTACATTTGACAGTTGACTTGTTGTTGTAAATGCTGCAGGTGCACTTGCCTCACTCCGCTTGTGGCAAGTTTTTAGCACGCTCGAGTAAGTTGCAAAGGCCTCTATGTCTGACTGACTGTCTGTCTGTCTGTCTGACTGTCTGACTGACTGTGTTGATTGCTGTTGGCAGCAGCGAGGCCAAGACATGAAAAATTATAATAATGACCAAAAACTTGGCGCTGCTTAGACTGGCAGCGAGGGTTGCAACACACACACACACAAAAGTAAACTAACAAATTTTCAGCACCCTCGCAGTTTTGTCTGTGTGTGTGTGAAAATTTCAGTTCGCTGGCCTCTTTTTATTTTTATTGCATTTAAGCGCAAATTTTCACTCGTTCTTGACATTCATTATGCTGTGCGCTCGCTCACACACGCTCTCGCTCTCTCGCGCGCACTGTCTGTTAAAGTTAAGGGCAAACAAGCGTTGGCCTGACTGGCACTTGACATGGCTGGCAAACGTGTTGACTCCTCGCCGGGCTGCCAAGCATTTGTATGTGTCGCAACTTTTAATGAGCAAGCAAATGAAGTGGCTGCCACCACAGCCAAGTCGAGTCGACTCAGCTAGCCAACAAATGTGCATGTTGCAACATGCCACACACACACACACACACACACTACAGTAGCAAGTTGCTTATTTTTGTCAGCGGCTGCACTTTTTTTTATTTCGCACTTTTCAAAGTCAATTTTGCGTGTGTGTGGCAGCCAAAAAGGCAGCAGCAGCGGCGGCGGCTGTAAACAAATAAAAAATGAAAAGTGCTGACGCATAGAAAAAACTGCAAGTTTTTACAGAAACAAAAGTTTACTTATGTCTGCATGTGTGTGTGTGTGTGTTTGTCTCTCTCTCTCTCTCTCTCTCTGTGTGTGTGTGTGTGTGTGCAATCATTCCAACCCATTGCCGTCGTCGCCACACGCGCAAAATGACAAATTAATGCGACGCTTGGCGTTGGCGTTCCATTTCGTTTCGCTTCAGCTACCCCCGCACCCCAGCACACTCCACCCCACACCCCACTCAGCCCAAAATATACAGCGAGCGTAACGTGTAGATCGCGATTTCATTCTACGTCTGTAGCTGTCTGGGTGGGCGTCGAATTGTTTATGACAGACAATGCGTATGCCAACTATAAAATACACACACACACACATGCATATGCAAATTACTGTAATTGTGCTTTAAAATCATTGCTGCTGCTGCTTCTGCTGCTGGCGCCCTCTGTCGCATCAAATTGAAATCAATTCAAACTTAATAAAATCAATCAAATATTTGTGCAAACTAAAGCGCGCCGCTTAGTTCGCTATTGCATAAAATATTATTATGATATGTCTAAAATACACTGCGCGAAATTAAGCTGCTCATATTTAAAATTAACATTGCCTACAAAATTGATTTAGTTTGAGTTTAGCATTAAGTTTATAAATTTAAATGCATTACTAAAGCTGCAGCTGCATTTTGTATGCTAAAAAAATTACTAAGCTTTAAGCTATTGCATTTAAAAATATTTAATTATAATTTAAAATTAACAATTGCTAGATTTTAGTTTAGAAAATTAATTTAGCTTGAGTTTAGTTTAAATGTTAGCTAAGCAGTTGCATTTAAAAATATTTAATTTTAATTTAAAAATTAACAAATTAATTTAGCTTGGGTTTAGAATAAATATTAGCTAAGCAATTGTAATTAAAAATATTTATTGATACAATTTTAAATATGCCAACTGCATATTTTGTATTGAATAATTTTATGCTTAATGCTTCAATTAAATTTGATAATTTTAAATTATTTTAGCTATGCATTTTGTGCTTAAAATAATGCAAAAATAATTACTTTACGCAATTTTTTAATTTAAAACATTTAAGCATTAACATTTTTTGTTTTAAAAAAATATTGAAATTCAAACAATGTAATTTTATTCATTTTGAACTCATTTGTTTTATTTTTTGTTAAACATAAATTGCTTAAGCTGTAATAAATAAATTCAAGAAACTTGCTTTTCGATTTTAATTCAACTAGTTTCATTATTTAAATTTTGTATTTAAACCAATTAACAGCTGATTAAAAGCCTAAGAGAAAAAAAAGCTACTACAACAAAAGCAGAATTGATTCATTGAAGTGTTTGCTCTGCTGCTGCTCTTCAGGCAGCGCTGCTTGCTACTTGAACTGCCTGTTATATTAGCCTGATTCACTCTCTCAAGTCTGCGTATGCGCTATAAAAATCGCGCCCGTCTGCTTTAAGTAAGTGAATTATGCATATATAAGCATATGGGACATGTGAATGGAATAAAATTCAAAGTGCACACACACACACTCACAAATATTCATTAGCTCGTCTGTACGTCCGTCCGTCGGACCAAGTGGCATGCTTCAACGCTAGAGTCAAATCAATTTGTTGGGGCTTGGTTTGTATGAAAAGCAAAGCTCAAGTGTCGCTGATATTATAATGATGAGCAAAGATCGCTGTAGCCGAAAAAATATAAAAGTTGTATAGTTAAAGACGAGCACAGTCGACATTATGAGACCTGCTAATATAAGCAAGTTATGCTTTTGACTAAAAATTATTTAACTTGTTTGAAAATCATGCGATTTTCAATTGGTTTGTTGTCATTTTAATAGCGAAAAGTCTTAATTATTTTTATACCAAAATAGTTTGTATACTTTATTTATATTTTGTTTACAATTTTGTTTTTACAATAAAAAAAAAACTAATGCAAAGAATATTGCTTAGTCAGTATAAAGTTATAATTATTATTATTTATTTAGTTTTAATTGTCACTTGGAATTAACAACCTTCAGGTTGTTTTTTTTATTACCATTTTTTATATAATTTTTAGTTCAAATAACATTTGTATATAGAAATATTATCCAATTTTAAATGTAATTAACCTTCAATTTTTTTTTTACATATTAATTGCTTTGATTTAAATATTACTTGCTTATTAATAATTATATTTATTTCTAACTCTTTCTAGGTAAGTGCTTGGACTAGCTTTTTCTAGTGTATCAAATTATTATAAATGTTGGGTAAGCTTGCATGGAACGTTGGCATTGAAACAGATGCTATTAGCTGCTTTTTTGCTGCGCCAATTTAAAATATTAAAATTCTAAAATAAAAAGAATGTGCTTGTGACCCAGACGCAGCTACGTAGCAAGTTTGGCAGCTCTAGCTCTTCTAGTTGCTGAAATCTTGGCGCTCATACAGACAAATAGCGTCAAAAACGCAGCTAAAGCGACGCAGTCTGTAACTTGAAGACTGTTTGCAGTTTAGCGACTCTGCTGGGTCTACAAATATGGAAATCTGTTGTGTGTGTGTTGGTGTTTTGAGCTGCTGCTGCTTTGAATCTTAATTGATTGAGCGTGAAATAATTTCTTTTGATTGACTTCAATTGAAATGAATTATTCTTTAATTGGGAGCAGTGCGCTGCTCCAAGTGGCATGCGCCGGCGCACAAGAGGTGCCCCCCCAACCACCCAACCACCCACTTCAAAGACAGCATATATATAAATATATAGTCTATAGTTTGCAGCTGTTGCTAGGCCTTGCTAGACAAACATGTTGTCTGCTCTTGTGTGTGGCTGTCATCAATATGAATTGTGTCTATGCGGCAACAACAGCAACAACAACAACAACAACTCTGATTTGCTGCAACGGCTGGCAACGAAAAATGTTTGAAATAAACTGCAAAATTTGCAAAAAAAAAAAAAAAAGCAAACTTCAAAAACAACAACAAGCACTTTTGTCGCTCTCTGTTGCTGTCAACAACAAAAATATGTAATAATAAAATTTGCTGTCGCTGCGAATATAAACAGGCAATTTTTGTGTGTGTGGCAACAACAACAACAACAACAACAGCAGCAACAATGGCAGCTGTTTTTAATGTCTGAAGCAGCAGCAGGCCTCAGTCTAATGGCGCTCAATGGTCGTCGCAGGACTCGAGCCCAAGCTATTGATGATGACGACCCCATTGGCACTTGGACTTTCAGTCGCATTGAATCGCGTAGGCGGCGGCAACAACAGCAACAAAAAGCAGTAAAAAAAATTGAATTTTTTCTTTTTGTTTTTGCTGGCGTCTGTCTGGCTTTGGCTCTGGGATTTGTTGCTCGTAAATACAAAATCATATGCTCTGTAGCAAGGACTCGCCTGGCTGCATATCCTTGCCAGCGGCCTATGCCTCATTGGCAGCTAACATAATCGTTTTGGTTTAGGCCAAACCGAAGGCGTTTAAACGCAAACGTTTCTTTAATTGAGCGCCCTGAGATATGCAAACAGCCAAAGAGAAAGAGAGAGCGCATGAGAAAGAGAGAGATGAAGAGATTGTAAAATTTCTTAGCTTTGTGTTGAGCGAATTTGAAGCTCAAAAAGTTGCAATTTTTGCAGCCAAATTTCTCTTGAATTTTAGCTTCTAATTGTGTTTTTAATTACAACAAATATGCTGTACATATTAGAATGGAAAATTTAGTACAAAATTGCAACACATGCATTTCCAATGAACTAAACTTGCATACAAATATTTCAAAATAAAAGCTACTAAATGAACTTCTTTCTAATTTTGTAATTCTGCAGAATTTTAGCAAATGAAAATTTCATTTTATTTTAGCTGCCAATTTGCTTAAAGTTAAAGAACATTAGGAAACAATTATTTCATTTCATTTGAATGCAAATTTTAACGTTGACTAATATTCTATAAATTGTATTCAATTTGAGCTGCAAATTTGTTTTATTTATTTAACTTTAACTGCCTTTATTATTTGAACAAAAATATTTTTGTGCTTAGACACATTTTGCTTTTATATAAAATATGAAAGCCTTAAAATTTATAACTTTGTAGCTGTATTAAATTATTGGCTTTACAAAAAGCTGCTGGCTTCATATATATATATATATCGTATATAGTAGCGAGCGTAACAAGGCAGGCGTGTGAATTATTTATGTGCCAACTGTCCTTTCAGCCAAACACAATGCCTAGAAGCTATCATAATCCCCCCCTCCTCAACCCCCAGCCGAAAATGTGTGGCACACGCATGTGGCAAGTGCGGCAGTTTATAAATAAAAATCATTATAACATTGATGTAGCTACGCATAGTCGTTGGTTGGTTGGTTGGGTGGTTGGGTTGGGTTGGGCGCTTAACAGTTAAGCTCGCTTACGTTTTTTTTTTGTATTTTACATTTGAAATTAGCACGCATTGTAACTAATTGCGAGGGCGTTTGAATTTTTTAGCTACTACTTGCTCTTTCACACTCACTCACGCTCTCTCTTTCTCTTTTTTTTTTGTTTGGCTTGGCTGCGTGTTTATTTATTTGACTTGTGCATGTCGCTTTTGGGTGTTAACTTTAATAATTAACGGCATTAATTGCCGCATATGTCACATGTTTGCGCGCTCTCTCTCTCTCTCTTTCTTGCATTTGGCTGCACTTTTTGTTTAGCGTTTATACATTTGTCTTTGCGTTATTATTAAAAGCGCTTATGTCATGTCATGCTTAAAATTATGCCACGCCCCCGAGCTGCGCTAGCCGCCCACAAAGTTTATGCCTGCCATATACTAATTTTGACCGCCTTTCTCAGCTGGCCAACTGCATAATTCATAAGCGGTAAATGTTAATTATGCGCTTATGGCATTATTGTGGCTTTTATTAGGGGCAACATGGGTTAACAAATTCTCTTTTATATTGGGGGGGTGGTGTGTTAGTATTAAAGCTGCGTACATTGTGGACAATAAATCAAATTTAAAATTGAATACGTTCAAAAAAGTTAAAGCTAAGTGCGCAGTTGTAGACCAGGGCTCCATACACTTAAGTCTTGTCTTGTCTAGCCAAACGTTGCCTAAACTTAAACTTTGAATGCTAAGAATTCAATTTTCGAACTCGAACTCGAATTTTAAGCTAAAAAGCTTAATCAGCGGCTTAAAGTTCTTTACTTGAATTTGATTTTCTCAGCATTTGTGCTCCAATATCTTTGAATTCAGAGCTTAGCCCATTTATCATTCAGCTGGAGATCTCATTGTCAGATCTCAGAGATCTCTCAACTGCGCTTCTTCATCTTGCTGCTCAATCGATTTCCAATCAATTCCATTTAGTTCAACTTGTGTGGGTTGCACGTCTTTTTATTGTGGCGCGCATAATAAAAGCAAAAGCCATATAAAACAAAAATAAACAAAACTTTCCAAAAAACACAAGCAGAGCAACCCAACAGCAGCAACAGCAACAGCAACAGCTTCGAACAGTTTGTCGAACGCTCCAACGCATTCATTAGTTCTCATTAAAAAGACAACGCGCTGCGTATTTTTTTTTTTTTTGGAACTGATAAGCGCATTTATAAACAAAGCATTATTTTTATTTGATGCCCAAAAAAAAAAAAAAAAATGAAAAGCAAACAAAAATGCGAGCGACCATAACTAACACCAACTGTCCAAGCGTAAATCGAAAACTGGTTCTGGTTTGTCCACTCAGCAGCAGCAGCTAATGAACTCTATTAATAATGCTGCTTGGCCCCTTTTTTTTTGTTTATATTATTATTATTATTGTTATTATTGCAAGCATTACGTACTAGGTGGGCCTAAGACGCTTTTGAGTTGCCGCCAATGATTGAGAAATTATCGCTTAGCTGCGTTACGTAGGTGTTAATGTTCGCTCGCTATTTGTTTAAAACAAATCAACAAATGTATGCGCCAATGACTTCAGATAGTGTTTATGGTTCATTATAGATTAGTTCGCTAGTGGAGAAACTCAAGCGCCCAAGCACTTGTCATAAATTCTCGCTCGCTCTCTCTCTGAAGTTGCCTCAAGCATGTTGCATGCACTTTTTATAAACAGTATAATTATATTTATGTGCGTTTATAACAGCAGCAGCCATTGCAAAAATGCATTCACACACACACACACACACACGCGCGCTTAACCCCTTGTAGCCAATATGTAGTCTCAATATTCTGCGCAATGTTCAAAGCCAATGCCAATGCACATAACGGCGTCCATTACACGCAACAGCAACAACAACAATAACAACAAAAGAAAATGGCGTCTGGCGACATTTTCCTTTGTGCGTGTGTGCGTGTGTGTGTGCGAAATTATTTTTATTATTTTACACAATTTTTATATGCAAGCCAAATGCGTTACAACAAAAGAACTTTACAACAAGGCATAAATATTTAGTATATTGCAATTGTTATTGTCTTGCGTTGTTGCTGTTGCTCTCGCACTCTTTCTCTGTCTCGCTCGCACGCACTCGTTTGTTGCTTAATGCGATTTTTGAACTTGCTCATGAGCGCGGCTTAACAAATTTGATGGCAAGTCTTTTAAATAGTCGCTTAAAAGTGCTGGCATTACTGCGTAATTACTTGCGCAGTAATTGTGTAATTAAAATGCTATTAATTAGACTTGCTTTGAGTATTTCACCAGTTGTTAAACAAATAAATAAAATACTTATAATGTAAAAAAGTCTGTACTACGTTCATTACTATGCAAGTAATTAAATATAAGTAATGTAATTAAATGCAGAAAATGCATTGAAAAATGTAGTAAAAATTAAAAACTCATTTTGAAACTAAACAAAGCAATGACCAAATAAAATAATACTGCACTATTGCATAACAATTTTAATTATTTAAATAGTAATGCAAGTAATTAAATGTAGTTACTTGCATATAATGACGTAATGCATATTTTATTATACAGGCAATGACTAAATAAAATCATACTGCACTTTTGCATAACAAGTTTAATTACTAAAATAGTTTTGCAAGTAATTAAATGTAATTATGTGCAGCAACTTACGCAGTGCATATAAAATTAACGTATTATACTATTTAATCAATTATGTGCAGCATAAAAATCAATACATAATTACTTTTAAAAGTAATTACAAGTAATTAGGCGACTCAATTTACACTCGAAGCTTAAGCAATCACAAATTTACACAATTATTTAACGTTTACCAACACTTTTGCTCTGCTCTCTTTACAGCTTGTGAATGCTTGTCGAACAGTTGCTGGCACAATAGGCACAACACACAAGGTAAGTGAACTGCCCCCAAATGGCAGACAAAGCAAAACAACAATATAGAGCTGGCTGTGTTTGGGGGGTGGTGGGTGTTGGGTGGGTGGCAACAATCTATACGCGAGCGCGAACAAGAACAATTATCTTTAATGCCGTACATCGCTCTGTACAAAGCGCATTTGGGTAGCGACTACATAACTCCCACTTAAGTAGGCAAAAGCAGCAGCAGCAGCAGCAGCAACTGCTTATAATAATGCGATTTATCAAATGCACGTAAATTATAATAAATTAAACACGAAATTAATATTAATGGCATTGGCTGTTTAAGACGCACACACACACACACACACACAAACACACAGACAGACAAAGAGACCGATATATATTAAGCTATATATACGTGTGTATATATTTATAGGCGCTGCTTGCCTCAGTTGCTAACGCATAGACAATTGCCAAATTAAGTGCATAGCTGACTAAACATATTAGTCTATGCATGTGTGTGTTTGTGTGTGTGTGGTTAACTTAAATTCGAAATTGCTGCTGATTGCAAAATTCGCATATTTGCATTGCAATTTACAGTTAATATCTATACAGATATATTACAAATCTCCAGGCAATTGCTAAACTATGCAGCAAATTTAGTTTTTGGGTGGGCGTGGCATGCTGGGCGTTGCTGCAAGTGAAAATATTCATTGAAAAGAAAACATTAAGTGTTGATATTTTGATTATCTAAACAATGACATACTCTTAAACCCCAACAACACCCCTCCCATGCCTAGTCTCTGCTGCCACGCTTTGTTGCAAGCTCTGTCGGCATCTTTGTGTGCTGCGGCTTTGCATGCTAAAGCATTTAGTTTATACTATATATATAGTGTACATTAAGGTAGTTCGAATTGTTAGCCGCAAATAAATTAACAAAGTCGAATTTAATGAAGTAATAGAATTGAATTTAATAGAAATTTAAATAAAAACATTGTTAAAATTTTTCACTAAGTATTTATATTGAAAGCTGCATAAATAAAAACACAAATTTATGAAATGTAATTAAAGTTTTAGGCTGCTCTTTTCTCTAATTTGCACTCAAGCAACTTAAATTCGAATTCGAAAATAGTCCCAACTGTGTTACTTTCAGTTTAAAAAGTCGAAAGTATAAAAAAACACAACAACATTTTGTTAAAATTTATCAAATTTAATTCAAAATATTTCAAGCTGCTTTTTTTCGTTAGTAATTAGCTCAAATTCGAATTCGAAAATATTGCAAATGTGTTACTTTCAGTTTAGAAAGCTTTAAAAAACACAACTAATTTTTGTTATTTATAAAATTTAATTCAACATAATTCAGGTCTTAAGCTGCTTTTTTTCGTTAGTAATTAGCTCAAATTCGAATTCGAAAATATTCCAACTGTGTTACTTTCAGTTTATTGTTTTAAATATTGAAGTTAAGCTTACTTCGAGCTTTTAGTTTGCATTAGCAACAATTCTTGTGCTCAAATTCAAATTCGAACTCGAATTATGATTAAATTCTTAAGAAATTCTTAAATTAATTAAATTCTATAAAATTCTTAAGAATATTTTCAAGCAGCAGCTGTAACAAAAATTAAATTAGTAGACGCTAGTATTATTTACTTTATTATTTAATGCTATGCTATTTTATTTAATGATTTTTTTTATACCAAAAGTCAGCAATACAAACTGAATTATTAAATGTTTAGCTTTAATATAAATGAATTACTTGAATTTGTGTTTCAGTTTTCTAGCTTATGTTATTTTGAGCCACCCTAATGCAATATGCAAAGCTATTCAGAGACGAATTTACAAGCCATGTGTGCGTATCAAGTTAACCCCACACAGTTAGTTGACTCTCTGACTGTATTGCTGATATGCACCTCAATTGATTGTTGCTGCAGCTGATAAATTTTGCATATTTGATGAGCTTGACTAACGCAGTCTTTGTGTGCATGTGTGTGTGTGTTGCCTTGTTGAGTTGCAATTTGGCTAACAAATTATGCAACAGCAACAAGCCAAGGCACAAAGCAGCAGCAGCAGCAGCAACTACAACAATGGACTTGTGGACTACTGACCCAACTAGCAGCAACGGCCGTAGAGCTTTGCGCTACTTTGGCCATTTGCCCAGCCAGTCAGCCCACCCCCCACCCCTCTTAACCCGTTTGTGACACACTGTTAAATAATTGTAATTTATGGTATTTTACACGAATAAATATATGAAAATCAATAAATTTCAAACACACACACACACACACTAGCATGCACAATTTCCCTCAGTGTATGTGTGTGTGCTTTTGGTTTTTTGGTCAGCAGTTCATTTACACGCACTATAAATTGCGTTTGCCTAGGCAAACTTTTTACAATGAACTCACCAACTCACTCGCTCTCTCTCACTCACACTCGCGCCATCTCTCTCTCTCTCTCGCTTTGTTATTCAAGTGCTTTTTGTAGCCCGAGCAATTGTTATGCGCACTTTAACAATTATTTGATGTTGTCACAAATTTAAGTTCAAACTGTGCACATTGATTATTCAACACCAGACCCCCCCCTGCCCCAATCTACGCCTCTGGCCATGCAGCCTGCCTGCTGCTGCTGGCTGCACCCATTTTTTGTATTGCTTTCAATGATTGCATTTTGACTTTTAAATATGCAAAATATTTTGCATTTCAATTGCGGTTTCAACACACACACACACACACAGAGAGAGAGAGAGAGTCGAGTCAGAGATTTCATAAATGCTATAATAGCTCTGTCAATTTGTGTGTAACGCCAGCGGCAACCAAATATATGTATTATGGCTTGGTTTCAACAGTTTGTTGCAATTTATATTTTATATTTTACTTTTTGCAATTTTATGTTTAATCTGCATGTGACTCAAGGGCAATAAAACTAAATTACAATTTTCATATGTGGTATTTGTTTGTTTGTTTCACAAAATGTGCGCTCAATAAAATTAAATAAAATAAAATAAAATATATGCTTACTTACAAAATTACAATGAGTAAATATAGAATGGCAAACATGTAAATAGAAAAGAGCAGCAATTAAAATACATAAAAATTAAATAAAATGCAAATAAATAACAGCAACTCAAAAATGATTCATAAACTAAAAATCACTTTTATATTTTATAGTAAAAAAAATTAAATTAAATCTAAATATCATTTGCACATATAGCAGAAATTAATGAAATTAATAATTGAAATGAAATACAAATGATATAAAGAATATATTAACGATAAAAAATAAAAATGCGTAACAAATTAAAACAAAATAAAAATATATTCATATTTAAGATTTGCATATGGCAAAGCTATAAAATTAATATAAACGCATAAAAGAATTTAATGTGCCCAGAAATAAAAATTAATAAAAAATATAAGAAATTTATTTACAAAAATCATAAAAACTTGCAGCTTATGTGCTTAAATTTTTATAAACGCTATAAAATAAGCAAGCAATTTAAATGCAAAAAAATACTAAAAATAAAATACGTAACACAAAAAATTAACAAGCCGCACAAATAAAAATTTGTACGTTTTTTTTTTTTGCCAGCGCACGAAAATTAATTAAAGTATGTCAAAGTTATTAAATTTTGTTTATTGTCACGCATTTTTATTGAATTTGATTCTGCTATCAATTAATTAGTGTGTGTGTGTGTGTGTTTGGCTTGTTAGACTTGTTGCCAGTGCTGTGTGTGTGTGTGTGCGTGTGTGTGTGTGTTGTTTTATGTGCCGCCTTGTCAATGAGTAGACAGCTAAACATTGAACCGCCCCAGCTGTTCTAGACGCTGTGTAAATATGGGCGAGGCCCCCCTCCCCACTCTCTCGCTCTCTCTCGCGCTCTTGAGTTTGCCACCGTTAGTCATTGGAGTCTTTGGGTTTTGTTGCTGGGTGCCGCCGCCTGGTGTGAAAAGTAATTATGGCGCCTTATGACAGGCGGGTCAACTTCATTCAACGTTCATTAATTTGGCCACACTTCACATCAAATTCCCTTAGAACAAGCAGCGCTCAACCCCAACCCCACCACCCCCAACTCCCTTTAAACTTCAGTTTCAGCTTGTTGCACTTTTGCTTCACTCGTCGTTGCTTTTTTTTTTCCTTTGCGCTTCACTTTTGTTGTGTGTTGTTTATTTTCTTTTTATGTATGTTGGCTCAGCTGGACATTGAGTTGCCACAAAGTGTGGCGGCGTGAGTGCACAGTGGAGTGGGGGTGGGTGTGTGTGGTGGGGTGCTGGCCTATGTTATAGACATTCCGTTGCTGGTCAGCGTATGATACACCAAATGTGCGACTTTGCACCCCCAAAGAGCACAGTCTCTTGCTAGTGGTGGTGTGTGTGTGTGTGTTGTGTTTGTTTGTTGCTTGTGTGTTGCGTATGTTTTTAATAAAAATTTATTAACACTCAATGACAAACATTCACCAGGCTACGCCGCTCCCCCCCCCTCGCTCTATTTGTCTAATAGAAAAATTATGAGCAGCACTAAGGAGGCGAAGCGGCAACTTTTCGGGGCAGTTGCGTCAATTTTTATGCGCATTTCTTGCTGCTTGCGTCTTGCGTTTGCCTCATAATTAGAACATAAAATTTTTTATTGAAATGCTAAAGCATTTTCATTTACGTGCGACACATACACAAACACACACACACATAAAAGTAATAAGCATTAATTTTATTAATTTATTATTACACTCGCAATTGAATTGAATTGCGCTCTAATAAGCATTGCCATATATACTAATATATATTTTATTTTTATTTATATACCTGTCTGCTTTAGTCTAATTAGCATTTGTGTTAATTTTGCTGCTTTTTGTGTGTTTCACTTGAAATTCGCAATTGTTTTTATAAATACAATGCACGAAAATTTAAGCTGCGCTTTTATTTATGCAAAACATTGTTTTGTTACATTTGTATACACTTTGTTATTTTTATAGAAAACCTCAGCAGCTTTTATTTTTGTTTAGCAAGCCAAAACGCGTCTGTATGAGCAACAAGAACTCAGCAACTATAAAAGTTAGAGACTTAAAATTTTGTATAAAGTTAGTTTTATGCTTATGCATTACTTACTTAATATTAAAATCTAAATTTTTTATATATGCAGCATACCAAGTGTATCAGTTAGTTGACTGCAACCAATTTGAATGAACAAATTAGTTTATTAACATATAATGCAATTGTTTGTTTGCATTGTAACATTTTAATGTTATACAGAACAACAAACAAATTGAATAACATTTGAACTATATTTAATTTGTTTGGATTTTTTGATGCATGCAAAGTTGCCTCAAGCAGCTTAATTTAGTTGGCATAATGAGTTCTGAATAAATTTTTTAGTTAGCAGAGCTCTTTACAGTTTTCTATAGATTCTAAGTATTGTTAAGTTAAAAAAAAGCTTTTTCGATTGAGATATAAAACATAACTGATTGCAATCATATTTCATTCAGACATAAACTGCGCTTATATGAAACTTATAGCGTCTGACAATGTCGGCTGTGCTCTTCGGTTTCGTTTAAGTAGCTTTGGCGGCCAAGCCGATTTGGCATGCAAAATATTTTAATTAAAAGTATTATGCAACTTTATGCCAAGTACAGCAAAAAAAAAAGTAAAACATTAAGATTTCATTATAAAAAAAGGGCCAGCGCTAAAAGCATTTAATCTTTTAAGTTGTTTTAAGTTTTAAATGCTTGCGATTTTAAGAGCACTCATTAGAGTTTGTAACAACAGCAAAGCGTAGTGTGGGCTTTAGTGGGTTAAAAGGTAGTTTCAGGCTCAGAGCACTATGCATCAAATAATACCGCGACATGCACGCCAAAGTTGCATTAGCCACGTGCCACACCACCCACCGTACCACCCCCCAACGGCGAAAAAATCAATTACCTGTAAAAGCGACCAGCGTTGGCTGCTGCTGCTGCCTGCGTAAACTTTGTTTGTTATTTATTTTTATTTAATGAAAAATTGACTGCGTTGGCGCTTTATTTGTTTAATGCGCTACATCAAACAGGCAGCCCGAGCGGTCGGGCTGTTTGCATGTGTGGCATGCAACTCGAGCTGTGGCAATTGCCGGCTTTCAATTTGCCTTTCAATGCGTGTGTGGGACTGAAAGCGAAACCTCAAAAGCCCAAGCCAAAGACCAAAGACAACTTGGCGCGGCGTGGCAAGTGACAGGCCAGTCGAGCTGACTTTGTAGCAAAAGTGGCAAAAGAAAAAAGCAACAACAACAACCAAGAAATGTTAATAAATTACACGCCAGATTATTGTATGGGAATGTGTCATGAAAAATTATGCACAGCCAGCTTATTGAAAAGCGCTCACGCTCTCACTCTCTCTCTCTCGCGCTCTCTTTTGCACAGTCTGTAGAAATATGCACAATATCATTTAAAGTTTGCGCCGTTAGGCTTTAGTTTATGGGCATGGGCTAGTTTGACACCTCATCAACTATTGAGACGGTGTGGTGTACACTGTAAGAAATCAAATTCAAGTTATGGATCAGCAGCTTTGCTTACCGCCCATATAAATCATTGGTGAAATTAGCATAGAAATATCTGCCTAAGCACCAATAGGTTCACCAATGAGTTCAATAATAAGTTCAACAATAAGTTCACCAATACAATTCGCATATCATAGGAAATTTAGAGCATGTATGTATATCCATTCACCAACAAATTCACCAATTAACTCACCAATAAGTTCACGAATATTATACGCATATCAGAGGCATTTCATTTTATATATGCATGTCCATTCACCAACAAATTCACCAATAAGTTCACCATTAAAATCACCAATAAGTTTACTAGTACAATTCGAATATCATAGGCAATTTAGCGTAAGTATATATGTCCATTCACCAACAAATTCACCAATAAGTTCACCAACAAATTCACCAATAAATTCATCAATATAATTGGAGTGCTTAAACAAAAAGTCGTGGCATTGCCTAAGCTATAATCTTACAATAGTAATCATAGTGTTGGTGAATTCATTGCCTGCTTTTCATATATAAAATCACCAGCATTATCAACAATTAATAGCAGTCGTACTAAAGGGATACTACAAAAATATTGTAGCTTAGTAGTTTTAACTACTTTCAACTTTTTGGTGATTCAACTTCTTCTTTTTCTACTCACCACGCTCTTGTCTCTGCAACTCACCACGCTCTTCACTTCAAGCTCGCTGCTCTCTTTTGCTCACCACGCGCTTAGCTTGAAGCATTTTTCTCTCTTCTATTCAATACAAACTTGACTTGCTGCTAAAATAAATTAAAAAATTAAAATTGAAACTAATTTAATATCAATTGGAAATTGTCTAATAGACCGACGCCCATTTTGATATTCAATAAAATGCAATCGACTCTCATTTCCCCAACGATATTTTGTAGCTGTGCTTATTTTGTTTTGTTCATTTCCGTATCAATCAGATAAATTTTTTATTACTAGCACAGACTCGACGCTTGCCTAGACTTTTTTTTCTTTCTTTTCGTGCAGTGCAGCGTGCAACGTGCAACATTGGGCGCTGCTGCAGCTGCGACCCATTCAGGTTGAGTGACTGAAAGCGGCTTCAAGTCGTTTCGTTTATTGAAATGGAATTCACATAAGACAGACAGCACCAACTTTATACAAATTATAACTCGTTGCTGGACCCGAGACCAGAGAGCCGAGACCCGAGACCAGGGCGCGCAAACACTTGACAGGCGTAAGGCCTGCCGCATGCTGCATTAAGTTTCAATAGAGTGAAAGAGAGCGAGGGGGGGCAGCCACCCCAACAGAGATTGGCGGTCGGTCGGTCGGTCGGTTGGCTGTTTAACGTTACGTTTGCATTTAACAAACGCATTTTTCATCTCATGATTTCAAAATGATTATTTTTTGACACATGGGGCAACACCTGCAACGCATTTTCGACAGACAGACAGGCAGACGGACGGACGGACAGGCCCAGGCCATGCAGCTGCCACACAAGCAAGAAACTTCAATATGCATAAAATCCAACAGTCATGGAGCTGTTCATGTTCATGTCGATACTGCGGCCCCTTTACACACACACACACACACACACACACAACTCATACATACATAAGTCCATGTATGTGTGTGTCTGTGTTTGTGTATAATTATATAATTTGACTGCTGCAATTATGTTGTTCTGCGTTAATTGAAATGTAAACGTCATCATTATGATAAGACGACGTTGAGATCTGTTCGGATCTCAGCTTGTCTATGGGTCCCCAATGGGCTGCAGCATTTCTTGCTGCTGCTGCTGTTGTTGTTGCTGTTATTTTTATTATTATTGTTGGCATTGGCGTTGGCGTTGGGGCCCCATACACACAACTTGACGTTGACGTGCAGCTCTCTGGGCTCAAAACTCTGACATGTGCCCATTAGTGTTACCTGCTGGATTGAGCAGCATTATGCAATATGATTTGATAAAATATATAATGAATTATGTGCAGCGAAATGTTTGATGACAACAAATTACAAACATGACGTAGTACAGTTAAAAAATTAAAAACTGTTAAGTAATTATTTATTTCGTTTACATAAGCTCTGATATTTGCTTGTTTATAAAAGCAAGAAATATTACAATCATAATTTTGTAATAAAAAATAATTTTTTTATATTTCTGGCCTTAATAAACAAGCAATATTTTTAATAATAAACAAAAATATCAGAGCTTAAATATTTAAAGCAAATAATTTGCTTAATTCCAAACAGAAAAATTAATAAAGAAATTTTTACTGCAGCATAAAAAATACAAAAATATGCTAATTATAGATGAATTTTAATTTTAGAAAAATCAAAGCACACTAAATAATTGAATATTAATTAAAAACTTGAATTGAAAAAATAAATATGAACACAAAAAATATGCAGCACATATTTAAATTAATTTTTAATTTATTTCGAATTTATTTTCGTAAGCTTCACTTTTATTTATTTAACAAACTAATGCGCACTTTTTATTTCAAGTTGCTGCGGCGTTTGCATAATTTCGCTAAATAAAAACTTGTTAAATAAATTTGATTTGTATGCGTCATTAAACTTTAGTTTGCTTTACGCCGCCATTTTGCTGCTTCTTCTTCTTCTTTTGCTGCTTTGGCATTTCCGCTGGGCGGGCGTGCATTGAAATAAAATCTTTATGCGTGGGGCAAGCAAATGAATATAGAAGACAGTTAGAGTGACAGACGTACGGACGGACGGACGGACGGATAGACGGACGTGTGCGTGTTGTGGTCTATGGCCACGCCCTTTTAGCCTTTTTTTATTTGTATTTTGAGGCGTGGGGGCATTAACTACATGACGTTTTTAATAATGCGACTGACAAGCCAAAAGCACAAGAGAAAAACGAAGAAGAAGAAGCAGCAGCAGCAGCAACCGCAAGCTATTTTGCTGACGTGCCACGCCCCCCCTTGGCTGCAGTAGTTTGTCACAAGCTCGTTGAGAATTTTCAATCAAATTCAATTGAGGTGCGAACACAAAATTTTGCGTAGCGCACCCCACCCCACCCCCCCAGACCAGAGACAAGCAAGAAAACTGACAAAGTTTTTGCTTGAAAATGAATTGTTTTTAACGCTGGGTGGTTGTGGGTGGGTGGTGTTATGGCCTTGTCGCTTATTTGTAAGCAGGTTGCAATTTTCTCAAACGAGAGTGCAACTTAAAAGAGCGAGAGCGAGTGCGTTGCAATTGTAGTCGTAAACTAAGGAACTGCTGGTCATGCCCCCGCTGCTTGCCACCACCTGCGTCCAATAGTCTGCGTACGTGACATTTGGTGGCGCCACAAAAGGCACGTAAAAGCAGCAAATACTACGTAAATCTGTACGTCATTTCGTTTTCTTTCCCCTCTCCCCCCACAGACTGCTGCTGAAAGTTTTTCTCGTTGTATTTTCTATTTTCTTTTTTTTCGAACTCAGTCTGCGGCCTGTTCTTGGCCGTTTTGGCGTCGTTAGTCTTGGCCGTCGTCCTTGTCTGCTACCAAATGTTCTCTTTTTTTTAGCCTTGTTTACAACTGCGTCGCCGACCAAGCGCAAAAGTGTTTGTTGCCGCAGGACGATCGAAGACGCTGCTGCTCCAGCTCTTGGGCTAGTCCACTTACCAAACAGTTGCCTGACTTTGGTTTTGCTTTGCTTTTTTTTTTTTCGCTCTCTGTGGGCTTCTGAAACTGCCATAAATTTTGCTTATCTAAACGGAAAAATACAATTTGTAATTGAAAATATTTGTGCGCACACACACACATGCAAGTTTTTGCTTAGTTTGTTGCAGCAGCAGCAGCAGCAGCAGCAACTGGACGTCAGTTAAGCGTCCAGAGCCGAGAGCGCCCAGCGCCGCCGCCAAGTGGCCGCTTAAATTTGTAATGGCTTTCCGTATTGCTTGTCTAATTGCCACATTGTGTATCAGTGTGTGTGTCTTAGTGTGTGTGTGGCACATTGACAAGCAATTTAAAAGTGTTTGCTGTTAGCTTTGATTTGAATTTTGCAGCTACTCAAGGCAAAAACTTTTGGCAACGAGTTTGTCACTATTTTCAACTGTGTGCATTTTAACAACGCTTTTGTTTATAAACATAAATATGGCAGCATTATATTTCTATTTATTACACTATTTAGTCAGTCAATTTTCTAATTTTTCTTTGTATTTTATATAGAATTTTTTATTTGTATTTTAGTTTAACAAACAAAAATATGGCAGCATTATTTTTCAACTTATTGTAGACAATTTGCTAATTTTATATAGAATTTTTATTAGTATTTTAGCTTTGATTAATTTGATATTTAGTTGTTTGTTTTTGCTTAGCTAACTAACAAAATTTGTATGCTTTATTTATTTTGTTTATAAAACAAAAATATGGCAGCATTATATTTATTATTATTACAGACAATTTGCTCATTATTCTTTGCATTTTATATAGAATTTTTATTTGTATTTTAGCTTTTGTTCATTATATATTTATTTGTTTATTTGTTCTTAGCTAACTTTTCAAAATTTGTATGCTTAATAAATTTGTAAATTTTTCCAAATCATTTTGGTTACGAAATTAATGCAATACCAAAGCTTAATGCAATATATTTTAGCTAATGTAATAGTCTTTAAAATCGATAAATAATATAAACTATCGATTATATTACCAGCTTCAATTCTTTTTACGTTTTAGCTTGCTAATAAATTCTATTGAACTTTTTGCAATAAATAAAATATGCTTGCTAAAAATTAAATAATTTCTTGCTCAATGCAAAACTACAGAAATTTCAGTATTTTTTAATAATATTTAAAGTAAATTTTAAACGCATTAATTATGCAAATTGTCCGAGTTAAGTTTTGTATTTATTTAAACTGCTCTTTTTTTTATTTAATTTACTTTTTTGTTTAATTTTTATATACAATATAAAATGTCAGTGCTAATTTTTGATTAGTTCGTAGTTCGTTTTGCTTAAAAAATATTTATTTATATTAATATTTTATGCTTTTCTTAACGCTTAATTGCTTTCAAATGTTGCTTGTCTGTTATGTGCGCATTTGTTGTTAACTTTAGTTCATAACAATTGCTCGCATTTATAAATAGTTTGATAAATTGTTTGTTGTTGTTGCAACAAATTGCTGACACTTGCTGTTTGCAACTGCAGCAATGTGTTAAATGCGTTCTTAATTAGCAGTGAGTTCAATCGTCGTCAACATGCGGCAAGTGCTTTGGCAAGCACAAGTTGTGGCACTTGTTCGACATTTTCAATTGGCCGCCGCCGCCGCCGCCGCCGCATTACTTAAGATATAGCCAAAGTGCTGGGCGCAAAGCTAAAAGCTGAGCAAATGGGTGTGGCAGCAATTCAAGTTGCACTGTGGCACTTGCAGTTAGTTAGTTCGTTACTCGCTCTCTCTCACACACACAGTTATATTCATATAAATGTTTGAGTGTGTGTGTGTGCGCATTAAATACGCGCAGCTTCAGCTGCTCGCTGTGCTGAGCAGTTTTAATTGTTGTGGGTGGGCGGGGTGTTGGGTGTTGGGTGGTGCATGTTGCTGTCAAAGCCGCAGCTTATGCCACCTCTTGTGTGTGTGTGTGTGCAACAAGTTGTTGAATTTGAGTTGAGAGTTCTGCTGCTTTTAGCTCGCACCACACTGCGTATGCGTGATGCTGTCGCCGTGTCTGGGTGTGTGTTGCAGATTATATAGTTATATTCATATGCATATCCTTGCGCCAGCTGCATTTGCCGCAAATTGCGGCACGACTTGTGGCATGCTCCACTTTTATTAACTTTTTAATGCAGCTTCCGCTCTCGCTGGCTGTGGCGTCTTCTGCTTGAGCTGGTTAGAGAGTTTTGTGTGCTGGGCTTTTATAAGTTTATAGTCTAGCAGCTGCTGCTGCCGCTGCTCTTGCCACATGCCACATGCCCCAAGCAGCGCTACAAACTGCTGTTGCTGCATCCTTGTTTGCCTTTTTTGCAATCTCTGTGTGGCAAATTTTTTGTGCCCATTGCTGTTGCTTTCGTTGGCTTTTTGGTTCATCCTTGGTTCATGCAAATGCCGCTCGAGCTGCAGCCGCCACTGCCGCCACTGCCGCTGCTGCTTTATTGGCTGTTGCAAAACTTTTGCAAATTAATTACATTTTATTGGACTCGCAGCTGCAGCAGCGGCAAGCGGCAAGCAAGCAACATGCGCTTTGTGGCAGCCACATAAGCCAGCCAGCTGTGGGTCCACGCTACTTAGAGCATGCCAAGGGTTAAAGTTCGCTATGCGTTTATGGCAATAATAGCTTAATGCATGCAACAACAACAACAACAACAACAACAACAACAACAAACAACAACAAACATCAACGCTGCTGTTAAAATGCATTTTACGACTTTAAAATACGTTAAGCTCGTAAAATAAAAATGTGCCACGTTGCGTGCTGCTCCGCTTTTGGGGCATGGTGACATTAAATGTGCCAGCCAGGCAATCATAGAGCGAAACACAAGTGCGCTCGTGTACAATGTCCGCGGCTCTCTATTCCATTTTTATGGCCTAATCAAACCTTTGCCCACTTGCCACAAAAATAAACAAACAGCAAGCAGCAAACAGCAGGCGGCGCAACACAAGTGACAAAGTCGAAAAAAAGCTTAAGAATTCAAAATATTGCTTGAAAATTCAATCAAAGCTCGTTGCTATTAAATTAAATTAAATTCCGAAGCTAAAAACGTTTTAAAATTTATAAAAATTACTTCAGCAAGTTACAATTTAATTAGTATATTATTTTCAATAAATGTTTTCAAAATTTTTTAGCTTAATTTGACAAATTAATGATTTGTTTTATTTATACAGAAACTAATTTTTTAAATATTTTTTTATTTTTTAAATTATAAAAATTACTAAAGCCAGCTACAAATTTTTAGTATATTATTTTCCATAAATGTTTTCAACATTTTTTAGCTCATTTGAAAATTTTCTAAATTTTTGACTTTGAACAGAAATTAATATTTTCTTTTACTATAAAAAATAAAATAGAATTGAATGCCTAAAAATTCCCAAACAAAATGTTTTAAAATTTATAAAAATTAAAGCAAGCTACAATTTTTTTAGTACATTATTTTCCATAAATGTTTTTCAAATTATTTAGCTTATTTCAAAAACTACTAAAATTAATGACTTTACAGAAATTAATTTTTTTTTAAATTTTCTTTTACTATAAAAAATGAAATTAAATTGAATAACTTTCATTATAAAAATGCCTAAAAAATGTTCTAAAATTTATTAATAATAACTAAAGCAATATAAACTTTTTTTTGTCTATACTTATTTTCAATAAATTTTTTTTTAGCTTATTTCAAAAATTTCTAAAATGAAAAACTTTTGTTCTATTGCTACAGAAACTCATTACTATTATTATTAAAATTTTATTGCTACAGTCATAAATTGTTAAATATTTTTTTTATTATAAAAATGCACTGAACTTTAGTTTTATATTTTAAGCATTAATTTATTGCTTTTTTAATTTAAGCAGCAATATATTAAAAGATTTTTTTGTTGTTATCATGGCTACAAATGAAATCTTCAACTTGTTTATTTTCCAACACTTTTTATTTGAAAAAACGAAACTGAAACTTGAGGCGCTTTATCTGTTTTTGTGGCAATAAATCAACAGACTGTTGGGGCTTGCAACATTTTTACTTTGACAAAATGTTGTGCGTGTTGAAAAGCGCACATTAAAAATATTATGAAAATTATGAATAAAAAAATTATGATTATATTTTTTTGTTGGCTTTTTGGGGCTGATAATGCAATGTGGCATGTGGCATGTGGCATGTGTGTGTGTGTGTGTGTGCTGCGCATAAAAATGGGCATGGGCAGCTGTTTATGATGCGTTTACGACAGCGACAGAGCCACAGGATGGGCGCGTGGCGTAAGTCAAGGTTGGTTGGGTGGGGGGTGGTGGGAGGCGCCACAGCATGGCGCATAACAAATCGTAAAACTAACGGCTCCCCCAGCTAAAATAATAGTGTGGCCCAGTGTTGTTGTTGTTGTTGTTGTTGTTGTTGAAAAACTTTAAATTGTTGAAATATAAAGAAAGCAAAATCAAAATGAATATATTTGAAACACGTTTGTCTGCTCGTAAAAATCTATGAATAGACCTGCTGCAGAAGCTTTTGCCAAAACTTACACACACACGAATACACCAACACAAAGACAAACACATGTAGCTACATGTGTAGTTGATGTTTTTGATAGCTGCTTGGCTTGGCGAAAAGTTTTGAGCCAAGTTTGCGCTGCTCGTATGAAATTTGTAGCCGCTTGGAGAAAAACAAACTATAAAACTTCAAGTTGTGAAGCAGAAGAAGAAGAAGAAGAATAAGTATAAGTTGCTTTGAAACAGTTTTGCTGCACCCAAGAACTCGTTGTTGTAGTTTTTAGCGAGTTTAGTTGTTTTCATTTTTTATTAGATTTGTTTTTGCGTTTGAAGTCAGTTAATTGGATTAACACTGTGGCGATTTTGTCTATAAATCAGGCAAGTGTCAGCAGCAACAAATAGTGAAATGTTTAGTAGTTAATTAATTAAAATGAAAGGCAAAGCTCTGGCTCGAGTGAATCAAAGTTGTGTGGGCCAAGTAATTGGAGCGCTTTTGATTAAGCACAGGGCTGCACATTTTTCCACATTGTCGAGCATACGCTAAACTAATAAGTTACAGGTAGGAAGCCGTTAGCTAAGTTCAGGGCTTCAGTTTTTTATTTTTATTTTGCATTGGAAACCCATCAAATGTAAACATGACTCAAGTTGCCACACACACACACACATGCATGCAACAAAAATAAAATTAGCTCAATGAGCATTTGTGCAATCAAGTGATTTGAAACAACAAAAATTGTGCGCGGGTGGGTGGGGGCTGGGGCAACTGTAATCGAAGTTGAGCCAAAAGGCAGGCAACCCTTAATAAAATTGAAAGGGTTGCTGCCACAACTTGTGCCACATGAATTTCACACATATTTGCACACACACACACACATGTATTCGTCCGTGTGTGTGCAGTCAATAACTTTTTGCTACAAGGTCGTCAACGTCTTGCTGCCCCCTGCCTGGCAAGGGAGAAGAAGTGCAGCCTTCGCCTATTGCGCATTTCAATCTACTTCAGCATATGAAAATGCCATGTTATGTATGTTTAATTTAGAGAGCAGTTAGGGGGGTGTGGTTATCTGCATATAAACAGGCCACGTGACTCATAATGTTGCTAACAAAAAAAAAAAAAAAAAATGGGGTAAGCCCCGCACTTCAACAAATTGTGGGTCTTCCCAAACTTTTTGCTTGTGGGACTTCCAGCCTATAATCGATTTGCTTTGACGATTATTGCAGCGCAGCTCATTGGACAACAATTGGCAATTGATTAAAGCCAAGCTACAAACTTGGCTTTGAGTCCACACACATGTGGCTAAAGCCTAATTGAAAGCCCTGCTCATCAAATATTTAGCCACACTTTGAATTTTTCTCCAAGCGTCGACGACACGTCGCTGCAAATTCACAAACATGTGCCTCAATTTATTTATTTAAAGCAGCCACATATATTTATACATATATAAAAAACAATTCAAGTCAAACATTTAATGATGCATTTTTTCATTGGAATTAAGAAAAATTCTGTGTACATTTTCATGCCAATTGCACACACAGCAAAAACAAATTGAATATGTAACTTCTTTGGAAAAAATAACGCCTGTAATTCTATGAAAGGATAATAATAACGTTTAAACATTTTTTTATTTAATTGCTGCGTTCTTTTGACATTAATATTTGAATGCATTAAGGGATTTAAAAAAAGTTCAAATTTTTAGCTGTAAATAACAGACAACATTATATGCTTATTATACAAATGTAGAGCAGTTTTTATGAAAGTTTCAGTTACTTATAGTAAATAAATTACATTTGAGACTTGAATGATTTTAATTCAGAATTTTGTTGAATTGAGTAAATGAAGTAAAACAAAAATAAAATAAAAGTCTATATAAAAATTTATATATAAATATCTACAAAATTATGCATGCATAAATTAGTAAATTAGCTGCTAAAGCTTAAAGCAAAAATAATAAATTGTTGTGTACTTTTGATAATTATGCATATAGTTAAAAATATAATACATTAAAGCTATAATGCTATAAAAAAAAAGTTTAAATGAAGCGCTTGCTTGCTTTATTTTTATTTTTATTTTATTTCTATGCATATTTACATAGACTTATTTACATAGAGTGTGTAACAGTCTGGCGCGACACAATTTTTGCTTTGAGTGCTACACACACACACACACACACATAGACACCTAGTCTTATTTATTTGCATTTTAACGTGTCACACACGAGTCGACGTAACGCATTTATTTTCGCTGCTGCGAAATTTTCACTCCTTTCGCAAGGTCCTTGAATCTGTTTGCCTTTTGGCATTATTTTTATTTCATTTTTTTTTTTTCGTACGTATGCTCCCAATTGTGTTATAAATTCAAAAATGAATAACAAGCACGTTTGCTTGTGGTTTCAAAAATTCTATTCTATGCTATTCTATTTTATTTTATTGCCAAACCCACACCACCAACCCCCCACCCCTTTAAAATGTGTGCTGATTTGCTTGGCAACTGAAATTGCTGCAATTGAGAGTTTTATTCAGCACCAAATCCTGTTGCTTTTCAACTTGCTGTGTGTGTGTGTGTGTGCAACAAATTTATAAACAAAGGCATCTATGCTTGATGGCTTTCGAACTCAATTAGGCAGCATTACAAAAATTCTGCTTTTGTAGCTCTCAAAAACTAAAACTAAAAAACATTTGCAACATTTTCATTTCCATTGCAGACATAACAAGGACCAAGCGCACTAATTGAGGCTTTCTCTCTAGCTCCAAAGCATTGGGTAAGTTTCAAAATAAAAATATAAGTGCAAAGTGCATTCGGTTCGGAGTCTATTAGTCTCTGGCCTATTTGTTGTTGTTGTTGTTATTGGCAACAATTTATTGGAATTTTGTAAGCATTTGCTTGTGAAGCTTTATCTCTGCTTTATTACTGTTTTTATTTGTGCTGTGGCGCAGTCAAACCAAAAAGCGGCTTAAAATTTCAAGCGCAACAATCCACAAGATTTGTATCTTTAAGATACACACAAAGGTGTCGCCTAGGCAAAGTTGCGGTCAGCGCGTCGCTTTTTCAGCCTTCAAATTCAAGAGCGTTTAGCCAACTCGCTCTCACTCTCATGCGCTGTCTCTTTCTGCCTAAGATATGCATCGCTCTGTCTGTCTGTCTAACTTTTTTTTATGATTATTGTCTGTGGGCTTTTTTTTCTCTTTTATTTTATTGCTGTTTCTGTTTTTTTTTGTCTCTTTTTGTTAGGCAAAGTAAATCAGTCAGCAGCAGCAGCAGCAGCCGCCGCCGCCACAGATATTCAGATATACAAATGTAGCTGTAATTTTGTCCCTGTCTCTGTCTGTCTGTGCAGCTGCCACAGCGTCGCCGCCGTGGAGCGTTTTGTTTATGATTTGTCAAGAATTTAATCCAACGAAAATGTGTTTTAAATTGCGCTAAGAATGAGGGCCTAAAAATATGTTAAGAGACAAGAAAAAATAAAGAGTTGCAGCCAAGCAGCGGCAGCGGCAACGAGGCGGGGCTGCTTTAATATATATTTATACACTTTAAATTGACTGCTGCATATATTTTCTTAATCAGCGTCGTTTAAGCTATCGCTGCGTCTGTATGAGCAGCTATAACTCGTAAACTAGCAGCGCCAGAGTTGCCAAATTTGCTATGCAGTGAGTTCTATTTATGCAGTAAATGCTTTTGTTATAAAAATTTTAATATTCTCCAAAAAACGCAAAAAATTACACGCATTTGTTTTCAATTGAATCGTATACATTTTTTTCTTGCTGCGTTTATTTACAAGCTGTACTAGAAATTAATAAATTGTATGTAAATATGACCAACGTTGTGCTCAGCTTAGAACGCGTTAGACTGTTATCTATCTAGATAACTGTTAACTGTTTTCATTGCTCTAAAGTCTTTCAATCTATTTGTTTATTTTTTAATTGCTGCCTTTAAATAGTTACGCATATATTTTTCATGTACAAAGTGTATTAAAAAGTTGGTTGTGCTCCGCTTCTCTTTTTTTTTTCAATGGGTTGTGAGGCAGAAGTGCTAATAAATTCACCTTTTACCGCAAAATATTGCCAACATTTGCTCAGAACAAACAGCCAAGCTACAGTCTACACACACACACGCACACACACACACACACACATGCATACAACACTCAACTCTAGTTGCTTACAAACTTGGCAGTTATGCGTGGGCGTTTTGGCAACATAAATCTTACACTTTTAGCTGTTCAGAGTACTGCGCCACCACCCACTTCCCTTTCTCTCTCTCTCTCTCTCACCCACTCTTTCACACACACGCTTTGATTGAGGCTTGGGCTGTGCTTCTTCGACAGCAGCAAACGTCCCCCGTCGTTCTCTCGAGTGTTGATTTTTGTCAACCTAATACAAAGCGCAAACAAAATTTGTCTTGGCATTTTGGTTAGATTTGCGTTTGCCTTAGGCAGCGTTGGCTGCCAAGAAGCTATGTCTACTATATACACTTAGAGTTGCGTGTTTTAAAGCTAAAAAGCAACTGCAGCCTGCAGCTTAATTAACTGCAATATTTATGGCACTCAATTAATTTAAATAAAGCGCAGCAGCTTCAACAGCTGTAGCTTAGATTAATGTCAAAACAATTTAGAGCTAAAAAATATTAGGCCAAGCTTAGGCAGCAATTTGCCTAACATGCAATTTATTAATATAATTTGTTTAAGAGCTGCAGCAGCATTTAATATGTACTAAATTTTGTATATTATTAGGCTAAATATTTAAAATTAAATGTTCAACTTTTATTAGATTTTGCTTTAGTTTCATTAAATTTATATACAACACAGATAAAGCATTAAAGCTATAAATGCAATAATTATATTAATATTTATTTATTATTTTTAGTTTTGCTTTTCATTTGTCACATAATTTGAGCATTTTACATTTTGTAAATATTAATTTATTAAATAAATGCAATACTCGCTTAATAATTACATTAATATTTAATTATTATTACTAGTTTTGTTTATGCAGCTTTAAAGTTTTTCATTTGTCAAATAATTGTATATAAATACAAATAAATAAATATAATTAAATTAAATGTTAGACAAGCAGCAACAACTATTAAATTTTTAAGTCTAAAGTTGCTTGCTATGAAAAAAAGCCAAACAAATGTTGCCAAAAGCTGAAACTTTAGCTGTTATGCTAATTGTTCAACTAACTTTGGCTTAAAGCAATGCAAACATTTGAGTTGAGCAACTGTGTGAACTGCACTGCATTTGTAACTGATATGGGCAACAGGTGCGGTTCGGTTCGGTTCAATTGTTCAGCTACTCATAATAATGCCGGACTCGACTATAAGCTCAACTCCCAGTCGTTGAGACTGGACAAGGGCGCGCTTGATTATTCGCTCGGCGGCCCATTAACGCGTTTTGTGCATGTTGTACATCATTAGAGGCTCACACACACACACACACACACACACACACACACACACACACACACACACACACACACACACACACACACACACACAGAGACATATGCGTGCCACTGTGTGGAATGTTTCATTATTTCGAACAATGCCTTTGCCTCGTTCGTTCGCTCGCTCAATGGCCAAAACATTGGCAACTCTAGTGAATGCATTTGGGCGGCCAAGCTGCTCTCGCTGCTGCTTGCAGCTTCATGCATATGAAAATTGGCCAATTTGTTGGGTGGAGGAAAGTGCTGGCAAATGAGGATCGCATTGCCAAGGACATGTGTGTGGGTTTGACTCTCGCCCCGTTTAGTGGCTCGCAATTCGTCGGCGTTTGGGTTTTGCCTACGCCCAGCAGCCGTAATGAGTTTAATTAACATAGTCAATGCTTGTGCCACGCCCACTCGCAGCCACAATGTGTGCGCCTTTTGTGCCAAAGCTGCTGCTGCTGCTGCTGCTACTGGATTTGCTTTCGTTTTCCTTTTGCTTTGCTTTCCTTTTCTATTCTATTCTATTCATAACTTCGAGTTGTCTTTGCGCTGAGCAGTTGAATTTGAGTTAATTGCATGCATGACAGCTTGAAGCATTGACACAAATTGCATTGTTTTCATTAAAGTTTGGCTAGCAAATTTTTGTATTATTTTTTATTGTATTAAAACATGAATAATAAATATTTATTTAAACAAAATACAGTTGCGCAAATTGTGGTATCAATAAATTCTGCCAAAAGTTAAAACTTGTAATAATAAAAAAAAATAAAATAAAAAAAATATATATATTTAATTTAATACATTGACAAATTAATGCTAAGCATAAAAATAATATTATTGAATTTAATAAATTTAAAAATAATTAAAATTATCAAATCAATTCAAAGTTTTTATAAAAATAAGAAAAATTGTTTACGAACAATTAACAATAATTAATAATTGCTAAAAACGTATAAAATACAATAAACATTGTGGCTTTGTTTAAAATTTAATTTAAATTGAATATGAAGTCGATTAAGCGACTATTAAACTTGAATTAATCTTTAGCTGAACGCGCTTCAAATAATGACAAATGCACTTGCAAATAGCTAAGCTTAGCTATTGCTATTAATTAAAATTAGCCAACTAAAGCTTAAGAAGTTATTGATTATTTAATTATTTTTAAAAATATAAAAATCTGTTAAATTCTAAGCTTTGATTTTAAGCTGTGTGAATATTCATAAAATATGCTGCACAGCAATTTCAATTATTATTTTTGCTGTTGATTCGAATTGTTTTTAATATTTTTTTGTTGCTTGTTGTGAATCAAACGATTTGCAAAATCAATTATACGCAGTGAAGGCCCAGAGAGCATAGAACTATGCACATGTGTGTGTGTCTGTGTCTGTGTGTGTGTGTAAAATGCCTAATTGAAAAATTCATTTCTATTTTCAGTTTTGGCCTTTAGCTGGGCCACTTTTTTTTTATAGTTTACACTCACACTCACTTTTTCGCTGGCGTGTTTTATAGCCCAACTCAATCAGGCAAATCAAAATGTTGCCTACAAATAAACGCCAATTGTTGTTGTTTTTCTTGTTGTTGTTGTTGTTGTTGTTGTTGCTGTGGCAGGCGCCTGTACACCACAAACAACTCGTTAAAATTTGCATGTGAAATACAAACGGCTAAAATAGAACTAAAACGACGGTTAGAGCCAAAAAAAAAAAAACAAGAGGCAGGCAAGCTTAGCCTAGTAAAAAACAAAAGTAACAAATGCGCAAAAGTTTCTGTGTGTAGCCCTGGCTATCAATTTGATATATCAATCAGCGTGGGCGAGAGAGAGCAGAGCAGAGAAAAAGAAAAAGAAATGTTTGCACATTTTGCTTGTTTGTTGTTCGTTATTTGTGCTGCTGCTGCATTTGGATTGCAACTGCGAACAAAAATATAAAACAGTCATAAAAATTATTATGACGACTTTTTATTTTCTTTAAATCTGTGCATTGAGCATTTAGTGCTTTTATTTCGCTTTGCTTTGCTTTTGATTTTTTATTTTTTGTTCGCCTGGCGTGCGCTTCAATTGAAAAGTTAGCCTTGAGTTGAGTGCCTGAGCCGCTGGGTGTCTGGGGCTTCAAGGATTAGCTGCGCACTGGACAGTTGCTGTCGACTGCGCTGCCGACGTCGCTGCTGCTGCTGCTGCTGCTGCTGTGGCACATAAAGGGATCTGCGCCTTGGTGCTCTGATTGATTTATGGTCACGCTCATAAAAACTGGGCTTGGCCCCCAACCCCCCCCCGCTTCGCTCAGCGAGAGCAGAGCCGCTTCCTCTGGCAAACAAGCCAAGCGGATTACCAGAGCTGCTGCTGCTGAATGAGAGCGCATGATGGAGCGGGGACTGGGGCTGGAGCTGGCGGCTTTCTATCAGTCACACATTTGCAGTTGCACACACACACGCACACACATGCTCAACACCCACCAAGCAATGCATTTTAGTTGGGCGACTTGAGTTACCCTTGCATTTATTTATTTAAAAATACTTATTATTAATAATATTAAAAAAAATAATTATACATTTTAAATTAATACTTCAGATTTTTCTTTATTTTTTATGGCAAGTTGTTAACAATTCAATTTAAATATTGCTATAAATAATTAGCACAAATTTATAAATCGTATATTAATTTGTCATGTTGCTTTTGCTTTATTTAAAACACATTTAACAAGTTGTTAACAATTTAATATTTAAATTGCTATAATCAGTTTACAGAGCCCAGCATAATTTTTTTGCTTTGTGAACTTTTTGTTCATAGCATAAAATTGCTAAATGCTGAAATTTGCTTTTGTTTAAGAAAAATTTAAAAAGATGAATACAAAAAATATGCAGCATTTAGCTTTAAAATTTGCATATATTTTAAATAATTTATGCTGCTTAGTATTTTATTTAACTATTTTAAATGCTTAAATGCTCTGTTAATAGACAAATCTTAAGCTAAGGCTATAGATATTACTTGCATTGTTTGAAAATGTTTGATATTTATTACAATTTTTAAAACTGTATATTTTAATATTTATTACAATTTTTAATTATTTGATATTTTAAAATGTTTGATATTTATTAATATTTGTAACAATTTTTAAAACTATGCATATTTTGATATTTATTAATATTTGTAACAATTTTTAAAACTATGCATATTTTAATATTTATTACAATTTTTAAATATTTGATATTTTAAAATGTTTGACATTTATTAATATTTTTTAACAATTTTTAAAAGCACGGAGCTAATATTTATAGCCTTAGCTTGGCATTTTTCGAGTTTTATTAACAGCGCAAAATTGCTTAATTTATTTTATTTATTAGATTAATTATAATACAAAAACTAAATAATAACTAAGCGAGTGAGCTTAAGCTGCTAAGGCTATCAATTCAATTTCAATATTTAGCATTTTATTATTATTTAATAAAATATTGAAAACAGCCTTTAGCTATTTTATTATATTGCGTATAATAATTAAGCTAAATAAATAAAATATTTACAACATTTGTTTGCTGCTTAACTCAAAAGTGTCAGCAGCTGCGCTTTGACTTTGACTTTAGCATAGTCGTGCATGCAGCTTAGCTGCGCTGCTTATTCCAGGGTATTTGCAGTAAAAGAAGGCAAACTTTTTTGCCTTAGCCCCTGCCCCTGCCACTGCCACTGCCACTGCCCCTACCCGTTCCCGTTGACTGTTAATAGCTTTAATGCTGTTTTATGGCATTCGTTGTTGAGTGGCCAGCAGTGGGAATCAGCGCGTGATGTGGGCAAGCGGGCAGGCGGGGGGGGGGGGGGATGCTGTGAACTCAGAACTCTCCGTAACGCTGAGAACTGAGACTTGGCATGCCAACGCCAAATGTTTTACATGCGTGTTGCGCTTGCTGTTGTTGCTGTTGTTGTGGCAGCAACAATGTTTTGTTTGTTGAGCGCATAAATAAATTGGGATTGTTGAAGTTTTCTTCTTGTTGTTCTTTTTTTTCGAGTGTATGTGTGTGTGTGTGCGCGTAGCTGGGCAAAGCTCATAATTCCAGCTTTTATTTGTGGGATTTTGGCATGGCATGTCAGTCATGTGTCGCTGCTGCATGCCACATGCCCCCCAAAAAACAAAAAACGGCCGCCCGCATGCGCATTCAATTTCCAAACTGATTAATGGCCACTCTATCTCACTCTCCCTCCTCTCTCTCTTTCTTGCAGCTGCTGCGCTTCGACTTGAGCAACTGCAACAAGTTAAGAAGCCAAAGCAACAACAACAAATCCACAACATGTATCCGGCCAGCGCTAACAGCGGCGCCTCCGCCAAGTTCCAAAATCGCTGCGCTTCGCCACAGTTTGCCAACTTTGCGCCGCCGCCGCCCTCAGACTATCCGCCACCCAGCAGCCACCCACTGCAGCAGCAGCAGCAGCAGCAGCAGCATCAACAGCTGTCACAGACTACGGCCGTAGCGGTGCACAGCGCACCCGGACACGGCTCCATGCGTCTGCCGCCCGGACAGCAGCGCTCGCTGGGCAGCCACGCTCACGCTCATGGGCATGGCCATGGCCATGGCTTGGGTCTGGGCATGGGCAGCTTGGGGCAGGCGCATGGCGCCGCCACTTTGGGCCATCATCATGCACATCGCGGCGATCTGATCTTTCCCGACGACATGGACAGCATTGAGTTCTGCATGCCCAACTCCATGGGCGCCTCTGGCGGCTCCCAGCAGAACGGCGAGCTCATGCTGCTCCAAGGCGCCCATGGCGAGGCGTTCACGGAGCGCCGTCGACGCGGCCACAGTCGCCGCAGCAATCACAAAATGGAAGTCGAGCAGCAGGTAAGACTGGAAATATTTTCAATTTTATATTAACTATACTAAAAGCTAGGCATATATATATAAATTAAATTTGAGGTTTAACTAAACAATTGGAAAATTCATTCAAATTTTTAGTAAATTTTAAGTGTTAAGCAAACAATTAGAAAATTCATAAATAAAGAAATAATTTACGCAAAACCTATTGATCAATCAAATAATCAGCAAATAAATTAAACAACAAATGAACTGAGACAAACTTTACATAAGAAATAATTTGTATCAATCTTTAAACTTCAAGCAATAAGAAAATGCCTAAATTTAAATTTAAATACATAAAAATAATTGAAGTACTACTTATAGTATAAAATATTCACTTTTTATTAAATAGAATAATAATAAACGTTGAGTTCTAAGCTTTATTTTGAATTAGTTACAAAAATAAATAACAAATTCAAACTAATTCTAATTCGAATTCAAACTAAGTTCATGTAATATATTTAAATTAACGAACAACAACAAAAATAAATAATATTTTTAATATTTTTTTATGCGCAACAAAGATAAAAATATTGTTTGAACAAATGTTGAACTACGATAATTTAAATTTATTTAATATCAACAAAACTCATAATAACATTTGCAACTTAAATTCTATTATTAATTTTAAACAAAAGGCATTAATGTTGAATTTTAAAAAAAATTGTTTTATATTTTTTTATTATTTATTGAACAAAAGTAAAGCTGTTCAAGCTGAAATTTGGAATTGATTACAATTTTATTTCTACAAATCATAAGTTAATATTTAATAATAATAATATATTTATTCTTCTTCTTCTCCTTCCTTGCTAGGTGAAGTGGTCACGCAAGAACATTGCAGCCACCATGGAACGCTTTGAGCCAACAGCGACGAGCAACACACAGAGCTCATCGTCGACTTCATCGCTGGATTACGGATTCGCCGCGGGCGTAATGACGCCCAGCAGCAGCAGTGCCACGCCCTCGCATGCTGCTGGGCTGAACTCGACGCCAGCAGCGCTGCATGTGGCATACAATGGAGGTGGAGCTACTGGTGGCGCTGTAGGCGGAGCAGCAGCTGCTGCGTCGTCGTCGTCGGCTCCTTCAGCTCCATTCAATCATGTCTACTCCTATGCCTACTACGAGCCCGGAGCGGCCAAGTGCCACACCAATGTGCCACCGCAGTCGAAGAGTCCGCCGCGCAACTCGATACGCGCCCTGCTGGCCAAGAGCTTCCGCTCCAAGTCGTCCTCGCACAGCGGCCAGTCGACCTCGTCCTCGCCCAGCGCCGAGGAGCGCGATCGTCACACCTACACCACACGCTACGGCACCACCGAGAATCTGTACGAGGAGGTGAGCGACCAGAAGATACGCAAAGTGCTCTCCGACAATCGCATCGCCACCTCCAGCGTGGGCAATGTCAAGGAGGAGCTGCGCCGAGTGCAGCACAATCACTTCCGCGTGCTGGACGAGCTCAATCTGTCGCTCGAGGCGCTCATCATGCCGCCCACGCCGCCCGACATCAGTCCCAGCCATGGGGCCAGCAATGGCGCTGCCGGCGCCGCAGTCGGCGATGAGGCAGCCCAAGCACAAGAGGCAGCCGCTGCAGTCGTCAGCAGCAGCATCAGCAGCAGCGCCGCCGCTCCCACTTTGCCCAGCACTGTGCACACCGGAGCCACAGCCAAGACGACTCAACTCAACTCAGCGCAGCGTCCACGTCGCGGCGGCTTGCTGGGCGGCGCCGCTGCCAGCGCCAGCGCCAGCGCCGTCTCCAACTCCAGCTCCGCTTCGCACGCCAGCCTGGAGAATCTGTCGAGCACGCTGAACAGCATGGAGCTGAAGGATCATGCGCACAGCAGCTGCATCAATCCGGAGTTCGATGAGGGCGATCTGGACAGCGGCTTCAGTGGCAGCGGCAGCAGCAGCGGCGCCAGCTACAACGAAAGTCTGCGCTACTATAAAACGGCCACGCCCACCAGCCACCAGCCACATCAGCATCATCAGCAGCACCATCAGCACCATCAGCATCTGCAGCATCACAGCAGCCAGAGCAGCGGCAGCAATCAGAGCAACAATCATATGCACACCTTGCCGCATAATCTGCGCAGCTGTCGCAGCTCCACAGCCTCCGGCAATTCCACCTCGAAGAGCAGCATGGCCAGCTGTGGCGAAGATCAGGGCATTGCCGGCATGGGCATGGGCATGGGCATGGGTATGATGGGCATGGGCATGGGCATCTCAGAGCTATCGCCCTTCAATTATCCGCGTCGCTGTTCGGCGGATCAGCAGCGCGCATCGGGTCGCTCCACTGCATCCGCCGCTGCCACTGCTGCTGGCATGAGCTCCTCAGCTGCTGCTCCTCCTGGCGGCGGCGCTGGCATGACCGCAGCTCTGGTCATGAACACTGGCGCGAAACCCAAAAAGAATTTCTGGACCATGAATCCGTGATGCTACAAAAAGGCGCTACGTCAAATATGCAAAAAAGTGAACTTTGTTATGGTGAGTGATCCATTTGTTTATAACAATTAACTCAACATGCACTAATGTTGCTCAGATAGTTAGTTAGATAAAAGAGTCTAAGCTTTAAATATAAACAAACAATGCAGTTAAAATTCTAAACAAGCAACTAGTCGACACTTTGTTGCTTATAATCGATAAATGAGTCTAAAATAATTCAGTTATGCGATTTAAATATAAATAAAATATCTTATTTCAATGCTCAGGTTGTACTTAGTGGCCAAAATATGATAAGTGGCAGATTTATTTATAACAATGCAGTCAAATTTATATATAAGCAACTAGTCGAAACTTTGTTGCTATATAAGTGAGCATAAAATAATTCAGTTATGCGATTTAAATATAAATAAAAAGTGTTATTAGTTGAGTTTGCTTAGCCAGTGCGTCTAATTTTAATGCTCAAACTTTATTTGCTGAGTGGCAGATTCACTTAAAACGATACACTAAAAAATAAGCAACTAGTTAAACGAATGTTTTTAAAAATGTGGCTTATATAGAAACAAGTAAAATATTTTATATATTTAATTTAAATATAGAAATAAGAACTCTTATTAGTTGAGTTTGCTTAGCAGTGCGTCTAATTTTAGGGCTCAGGCTAAATTTGCTGAGTGGCAGATTTTTTATAGCGATACAGTAAAAATTCTATACAAGCAACTATTCCAAACTAATGTTTTTATGTGGCAAGTGAAATAATTCAAATTTATAATTTAAATTTATTATTAGTTGAGTTTGCGTCTAATTTCAATGCCTCAGACTTTATTAAGTGCTTGATTGCAAATTGTTTGCATAGAATTTTTGAAAACTATGGAAAAGTTTTTTATATATAGCGCTCGCTACAATATTTTGTTGCTTGTATAGTTCGAATTTGCTTATATAGTTTATTTGCTATATATGTAAATATTGCTAGCTGACAATATTGATGGCAGTTTAAGTCTTGTGAGTATTTCATTCAAATAATTTTGAGCCATTTGACATTTGCTGCTTTAGCAATATATCGATAGTATCGATAACAGTAATTTTTAAAGCTTATAGTTATAGCTGCGCATAATTTATGTTCTATAATAACAATAACAATTATTTGTCAATAACTAATGCTGTCTAATTCTTTATTTTAATGACTGCAATTAAATTATTTAAAAATGCCAAAAAATTAAGTTAGCCATTTGCTTAAATATATATAAACATATAAATAAATAAATAGCGCATAACAACATAAAAATTTAGCACAGCATATTAAATGCATAAAATAAATAAACATATTTATAGTTTATAAATTAATTTGTACAGCTATAAATCGATTAAAATGTTTGTTAATTACAGCTTAGCAACTTATCGATTGCTAGTTGTAGTTTTGTTTAAAAAATTATTTATTTAAATCAAAAAATACGCCATGAGTAAAAAATTCAATGCGCAGTCAAGACATAAAAGCTATCGTTATCGTTATCGTTATTAACTAGCCGCACTTATAGCTTAGCAAGAGCCGCTGCCGCATCAATTTCAACTTTTCAACTTTAATCATAATAAATTTGCGGCCTGGCCGAGACCCTTGGCTCCATTTCAAATCAACGAGCTACTTCCGCTGCTCACAAGCAACAAAAACAGACAGAGAGAGAGAGAGAGAGAGAGAGAGAGAGTGAGAGTGAGAAAGAGAGAGCGAGAGCGAGAGCGTATGAGTACATATTCCCAAGATAATAAATTTATTAACAGCCAGCAGAGCCAGCAGCCGTAGCAACAACAATAAAAACATCATCATTATATATCTGCAACTTGCTCTCGATTCAGCCCCCGAACCGCAGCTGAGAGCTGAAGCTGCAGCCCATGCAAAGAGCCCGAAATGAATCAATTAAAACTGATTGAACTTCATAGATTCTTTTTTTTTTTGAGCAATTGAAACTGGGGTAATGCCGGATTCGGATTCGGATTCGGATTCGGACACAGCGAATTGCAAGCAAAGAGGCGACCGCAACAGCAGCTGAGGGTTAGTCAGACATATGTGGGAACTAAGATGTGCCCACATTTTCATTTTCATCTTCAGCTGGGATTAAGCAGCAGCTGTGTGTGTGTGTGTCTGTGTGTGTGTGTGAGTTGAGCCCATTAGGGCGCCTGTTGAAAATCCAAATCGAAGCGTAATCAGAAGAAAAAAATTTATAAGATGCAATCGCCAGTGCGATTTTCGCACTTTGCGACTGCTGCACACCCCCGCAGTCAAAGCCACCCCCGCTCTCTACTCACAAACTGAACATAATGCTGTTATTCATTGCATTTCGTTATAAATCTGTCAATTTGCACAATTGTGCGTGCGCTTTGTGCATTCGTTAAGGGTGTTGCCTGTTCCAGTGGAGAGGGGGTTGGTGGGGGTTTTGCAACTTTGCTGCCGCCTCATTGTTGATTTATTATCGATGCCAAGCCGCGGCGCAACTAATTTGCCCTTTTTTGGGTGCTAAGTAGCGCAGAGTTGCAGCTTTTATTTTTAGGGTTGCTGCAGCTCAAATCTAAGCACACACTATATACTTGCTATATATATATATATCGATGCTTGATTTATTGCGCATTTAAATGCGCATTATTTATTAAGCAATTGTTGTCAACAAGATTCACTTGAAAACTGCTCCGAAGTCTTTGACTGTGGCGACATTTATTTATTGTTAATTTATAAAAATAACAATTGTTTACTGTCTCAAAAATATGCTTAATATATGCGCAATTAAATGTTTTAAAACATAAATTACTTTGACTAAGTCTGCAGCACTTTTTATAATTTTTGGCAGTCGCTAAACCAAATCGTGTCAATAAGTTTAAAGTGCCAATAGTCGTGATCAGTGTTTACATTTATGTAAGATTTATTCAGTTAAATCATAAAATAATGTTATAAGTAATACGAGTATTTAGTAAATGAATATCCTAACAACTTTTAGCAGTTTTCTATTAAGCAACTTAACGATTTTTTGGGCAACTTTAAACAAATAACTTCGCGGCTTCAACTTTCATTTAAGAGTAATGATACTCTGATCTTCTAATAGCGATCGATAGTTGTAGGGATGTCACCCTGCATCAGCTATCATATATATATATATCATATATATATATATTATTATATAATATTATATATATTATATATATATATATTATTATTTCATTATGGCAGCCTTAGCAATAAGTACTTAAGTCTTATTTAAAGTTGCTAACAAATTGCATTTAACACTTTAATTTAGATTTGAGTCTGAGCTTCAGTCTCTCTCTCTCTCTCTCTCTCTCTATCGCTCTCTCTCTATCTATTTATCGCTCTCTCTCTATCTATTTATCGCTCTTTCTCTATCTATTTATCGCTCTCTCTCTCTCTCACACACTATATCGCTCTCTCTCTCTCTTACTATATCGCTCTCTCTCTCCCTCTCTCACTCTATCGCTCTCTCTCTCTCTCTCTCTCTCGCTCTGTTGCTATTTCTCTTTGTCTCTTATTTATGTCGCTCTCTTCTTTGCATTGCATTATCTTCTACTTTCGCTCTCTTGCTTTCTCAACTTTTAAATGCAACTGTGTGTGTTATCGCTGCTTATCGATTGTTAAATTAATCGATTTATTTCAAATATTGTAGTTCATTTAATTAATTCACTTGCATCGCACAAACTCAAACTCAAACTCAAAACTTATGCCAAGCATTGAATTTGCCACGTTCTGTTTTTTTTTTTTCTTGTGCCGCTTGGCAAAACTTCAAAAGCGGCAAAATCGCTCATATCTGAAAACGATTTGTGCACAGTCGATTTGACAGCAGTCAACGTATGTGTTCAACCCTCCCTCCCAACCCCTTTGGCTAACCAGCCCCCCTCCACGCGACTCGCAGCAAGTTGCTCAACAATAGCGCTCGCAATTTAAACTAGCGTACGGCTAATAAAGCCGAAACCAAAAGAGTCAGTCAGTCAGTCGAGAGCTGAGCGGCAACAACAACAACAACAACAACAAGAACAAAAATATATAAACTGTTAAAAGGCAGCAGCAGCAGCAGCAGCGCCGCAGCAGCAGCAGTTGGCATGAAGTTGAAAAGGCAAATGCCAAATGTAAAAATGTTGAATGGACTGCGCGGATTGCAAAGTCGAGAACTGAGTGAGCTGCTTGCTAAACTGGACAATATTACATATGTATGTGTGTGTGTGTGTGTGTGTGTGTGTGCTGTCTGTCTGTCTGTGCGTCTGTGTAAGGAAATCGGGCATAAACATTCACTTAGCCATAATAGAGGACGAATGAGAAATGAAACGCAAAACACAAAGCGGCCAGGAACAGAATCAAAATGGCAAACATTTCAATTGCATGCACACACACACACACACACACACACACACGCACACTCATTGTAGTGCAAGTTGCTTACAATTTGTCAGTTTGGCTCTTGTTGTTGGCCAAAAATCTAACGCACATTGCCACAGCATAAGAGCGAGCGAGACAGAGCGCACGAAATGAAACGAAACTTGTCTGGCCATCGAGATTTAGTCATGCTGATTAAAATTGAATGATGGCTAAAACGACAGTGAAAGAGACAGCAATAGAGCGAGAGCGAACGAGCGAAACGATGCTATACAAATTTCTATTTTTTTCGGCTTTGTCGGGGGGTTTTCGTCATGCCCTTCAACAATTACAACAAACAACAAGCGAGCGCTAGCTCCACAGTGTGGCCAAATAAAAAAAGTTATATATACAATATATAGTGGGGGGTGGGGTGGGGTGGGTGGCATAAAGTAAAAGCAGCAAGCTTAACCCACTGCTGCTGCTGCTGGCGCCCGGAACGTAGCCGGAGACATAACATAATAAATTGCGACGACGATACACACACTGTAACGCACTGCACAGTGTCACAAAATTACATAAAAAAATTAAAAATAATTAGTAAGCAAGTAATGTAATATGCTTGAGCTGACTGCAGTTAAAATATAAAAATAATATTTGCTGCCTTAGCATTTAATGTTAATATTACATTACACGCATTAATAAATTAATATACAACATTAATTTAATTAAAATAAAACGCCTACAGCTTGTGCAAAAAATATTTTATGCTAAGCATTTTTTTAAATTTTAATGCCTGACAAATTGCAAACTTTAGTTCAAATAAAATATATAAAACATTATATAGTTATAAAATTAAAATCTATGCAAAAAATACACAAAAGCCGTAAAATTTAAAAATAATGCAATTTTTTTTTTGTAATATTTTAATGCCGCACAAAATTCACACTAAATTCCACTACCAAAAAATAATGCAAGAGCCATTAACAAAGTCAGCAAATATTAAAATCTATGCAAACGAAAAATAAATGAGCTTAAAAAAATGAAAAGTGCTGCAATAAAAAACAGAAAAAAAGTTTACAAGAATTAAATAATTATAAAATTTAAGCAAACTTGCAAATAAAATAATTGCAAGCATTAAAATGATTAAAAATGATGCGATAAATAAATAGATAAAAAAATTTACAAGCAATTTGCAAAAAGCATCAAAATAATAATAAAAAATTAAGTTGCTTATTTAAATACAATGAAACAAAAACTAAAGCAAATTTATAAAAGAATTGATAAGCATAATTTTAGCACCACTGTGCATTGGCAGGGCGCCAAGCGTTCACAAATAGTAGCGTTATGAAAAAGGGAACGCAGGACAGTGGGCGGACATGTGGCTGCGTGGCAGGGTGAGTGGGCGGCGGCGGCGGCGGCTGAGGGGGTTAGCACGCACAACAAGAGCAGCGACGTCAACGACGACGACGACGGCGGCGGGTACAATGGCTCGAATAGAGCAATAACATACACACAAGGGTGGCTCAACGGTGGCTCAACCAGCAGCAGCAGCAGCAGTTGACGGTGGTGGGCTGCGTTCGCTTTTTCGGCGTGACATTGTCAGAGCCTTGGACTCGAATTGCGGCGACAGCGACAGCGACGGCGACGGCAAAGCCAAAGACACAGAACTGAGCTGAGTTGAGTTGAGTTCAGTTGAGGGTGGGTGGGTGGTTTGGTTGGTTGGGTATGTCTTGCTATTGTGGTTGCTGTAAACTGCGTCGTCGTCGTCGTCGTCGTCGTCGTCGTCTGGCTGAAGTAAATAATTCTTTAAAGATTTAGAGACACTTGAAGCCCGGAACAGATGCGAAGCTCCGGCGAGCAATTGCAAATTTTTATGAGCGCGTGCTTACGCTTCGTTTTTTTTTTAACAGAGACTAGCGCCATCTCGCTCGCACGCGTCGCTGGCCATAATCAGGCCACATATCAAGATTAATACTTTGCCAGATAATAAATTCAAAGCAGATTAAATGGCCAGACCATTAAATTATCGAACGCGCGCGAAAAGCGAAGACGACGAACATTTTGATTTGAGCGCTGCAGGCGCCAGCGGCAACGCCAGCGCCAACTGCTGCGGATTAGTGGGTGGTTTGGGTGTGTGGCTAAACAAGTTATGAACACACACCCCGGTTGACTGACTGATAACTCAATAAAGCGCAAGCGAAAACCACCGAAAAACAAAAATAGAAAAACAAGAAATCGACGAAACGCAGACACATCAATTACGCTTGAGGCTGCTGCTGCCACATGCGGCATGCGGCATGCAATTTTATCTGCATGCATGCGCATGTGTTGGTGTCTGTGTGTGTGTCACATCAATCAGGCCTGCAACACTTTCAATGCTGCTCGCTAACACTTTTTACTTTTTTCTCTTTTTTGGCAAACAAACGTTGCAATTGACGCGCTAACATTTTTGTGTGGCAGCCACAAAACGTTGCCTTAATCAACGTGCCAGCAAAGTTGATTGCAAAGTCGCGTTAGCTTTTAATGAGTTGAGAGCTTCTGCTCGTTGACCAGCAAACACAGCGCCACGCCCCTCGCGCCTGCTAATAAAACCGCATGCAGCTTTTTTTGTGTTTTTCTTTTTTTTTTGTTGCTGCTTCATTAACTGCAACCACTGCTGGCGCCACTGCTTATCAAATTATTAAAAAAAATTTACATACATTTAATTTGTGAAACTTTTGCTGCTGCGCAACTTTTATTTAATTAATATATTTTTTTGCTTTTATGCTGTTGCTGCTCAACTTTTGTTGCAGTGTACGCTGCGCTCTTGTTTTATTTACCGCTGCTTCACACCTTTATTTGTGCAACGGCTTTTGTTGCCACATGCAGCCTTGGCTTGACTTTTTGTTACATTTTGTATACGTTGTGAAGCATAAACAACAGCAACAACAACAACACCACGGCCAGACGCGCAAACAAACAAACATTTGCAATGTGCAGCGTGTGTGCCACGCCCACACGCCCACTCACACACACTCTACAAATAAGCGCCTGTACTTTAAACACAATAACAACAACAACAAGAACAAGCGCAAAGCCAAACACTTCATTAAGCGCGTCGCACTTCAATGCGCTGTCGAGTTGAGTTGGGCGCGCCCAGCAAAGTAGGCAAGCATTTTTCGTTTGGCGCTGCTAAGTAGGCAATGCAATTGCACGGCAACAGGCTTTAAATGCATGTGTGTGCGTTTCTGCATGTGTGTGGTCAATAAATACGCGCATTGTTTCTCTTTATGCGCATACAGTAGTCCACAAAGTATGCAGCCACTAATATAAGCTAATTAATTGAAATATTAATGACTAATAAACTAATGCAGCTAAGCCTTCAATTAATTAAATATTTGAATAAAATATTTAATCATTTTAAACAATTGCTAAGCTAAAGCTTAGACATACTTTCAAATATAAGTTGCAAAAAATTAAATGAAAATATTTCAGTGTAAAATATTAAATTAAAAATTAGCTAGCATTTTTAGTTTAAAGATCACTTAGTACCAGCACTTAGCATCTTTAGTACTTATATTAGTTTAATAATAAATAAATAAATATAAAATAAATAGTTTAAAGATTGTGCATAAATTAAAGACGCAGTTTTCTATTAGAAGTTAAAAGATTGCGCACAGCAAAAAAATGTAAGGAATTTCGCTTTAAATAATTAATAATAAATTATACATTGAAATGCGCAATTGTCACTTAAGCGCATGAATTGAAAACTTGAGTACCTTTTGTTAATAAGCAAAAGCAAATGTGCTCAAAAGATTTTAACTGTTTGCTAACGACAATATAATTAGTTGCTAGTTTTGAATATGTATATATATATATATATAAATCTTCTTTACAAAATTGCTGCATAACTTTGTGCGACTATATAGCAAAATATTTGCTGCTGTTGTTGTCATGACTGCGCTGCTTGTACCTTTGGCTAACTGCACACACATGTGTGTGCGTGTGCGTGTGTGTGTGCTCATCAATTCGAATTCCACCTGTGTGTAGGTGTTGCGTGCTGGGGCTGGGATGGGGTGCAAAGTTCAATGACGCTTTTTGACGGCTTTTGACTTTTAGCTTTAGTGTTGTTGTCGCTTTTATATTTATATTGACGCTTTTGATATTTCTATGTGTGTGTGTCTGTCTGGCCAAAACGCACACGTGTGTGTGTGCACGCCGCAATGACCAACGAGGCAGCCAAGCTGAGAGCAGCGCTAGCCCAAAACTTTTACGTGTGTGTGTGTGTGTGAGTTGCGCCCTTGGCAACCTGCCACAGCAGCAGCAGCAGCAGCAGCTGATAGCTGCGTTCATGCGGCAGCAGCGACGCTTGCTGCGCCTCATTCATTCATTCATTCCGTCAGTCAGTCAGTCAGTCAGTCAATCATGCAGCCATTCAATTTATTGTTGACTTAACTTTTTGATGGCTACAAAATGAAATTTATGTGCAGAGTGAGAGAGCGAGAGAGAGAGAGAGAGAGAGAAAGAGAGCAAAAGCTGAATGCTTTATTTTTTTTTTTTTTTTTTTTTTTTTTTTTTTTCTATTATTTATTAAGTGAGGAAACCGTACAGCATAAAATGTACCTTAACAACACATGGATAGAAATAGAGAAATGAACCAAACCTCAATACAATATGAGGATTACATTATGGATATGTCATCTTTATTGGCCCCTAATGGTTTTGGCAAAGCCTTGCCGTTTGAGTCGTCTCAGAGGTCTAGCTGGAAGTAAGTTTCTAGCAAGTAGGTTGCGGTGTCTCAGGAGTCTCTCACTGTATCGGCTTGTGTGCCTACCAATTTGCTCTTCTACAGTATGTAGTTTTAGGTCTTTATGGAGAGTGGTCCCGCGCACATACCAGGGACAGTCTGTTATGCTCCTCAGTGTCCGGTTCTGCAACACCTGGATCCTTTTATAATTGGATTTGGCTGCGATCCCCCAAATCTGTATTCCGTACAGCCAGATTGGCAGGATGCAATGCGCATATGCCGCCCTTTTGCATCTAAGCGGCAAGGTGCTCTTCCTATTTAGAAGCCAACGCATTTGCTGGATCCTCATGTAGCATTTTCTAGCCGTGGCTTTGAGATGTGGCCCAAAGGTAAGGCGCTTATCCAGGGTAATGCCAAGGTATGTTGCTTGCAAAGGCTGCTCCAGAGTGACTCCCTCTAGCTGTATTTCAGGCGTATTAGGTATGTACCTCTTCAGTGTGAAACAGGTGTTCGTTGTTTTCAACGGATTGATCTTCAGGTTCCACTGTTTGCACCAAGCTGCGAGAGTTGCAAGATACTCTTGCAGGCCATTAGCTGCTTCTCTGCAACAGCCAGAGTTGTAAATAACTGCAATGTCATCTGCATAGGTGGCAATTAGAGCTTTGGAGGGAGCTACCATATGTTGATTGTTGGGGCTGGGTATATCAGCAGTATACAGCGAATATAGCAATGGTCCGAGTACGCTGCCCTGCGGGACTCCTGCTCTCATTAGGTAGCTACTCGACTGTGTATTCCTAACTTTAACCTTAAACTCTCGCTCTTCCAAATATGATTTCAAAAGTCCATAGAACGGAGCAGGTAGCATGTTTTTAATTTTGCATAGTAGACCATCATGCCATACCTTATCGAAGGCTTGTTGCATATCAATAAAAACTGCATTGGAGTACTCCTGGTCGTCAAAGGCATGCAAAATATGTTTTACCAATCTGTGGACTTGTTCGACAGTGCCATGTCCTCTTCGAAAGCCAAATTGATGATCTGGCAAGATACTGCTTTGACTCATAATCAGAGTAATACGATTGGCAATTAGCTTCTCCCATACTTTAGACAGGGAGGGTAACAGGCTGATTGGGCGATATGACTCAGGATCAGTCTCTGGTTTACCTGGCTTGTGAATCATCAGAATCGCAGCTAACTTCCATTGCTTTGGAAACACTTGGATCCTAATAATAGCATTAAAAATTAATGCTATATATAGGAGCGCTCTTGTAGGCAAGGCCTTCAGCGTAGTGTTACAAATCCTATCAATACCCGGAGCTTTATTTTTGGGCAAAAGTTCGATGACTTCAGATATCTCCTCAATCCTTATAGGTTTAATAGGCAGTGACATCTGCAATGGAGTATCCAAACTCTGATGGGTCTCTCTAACTTGTTCTATTGTAGCAAAATCATAAGGAGTGAAGCGATCCTCTAAGTGTTGACCGAAAGCATTGGCTTGCTCCAATTCGGTTTTTGCAAATTCGCCACCAGGACATCGGACTGGAACCTGTCTAAAAGGTTGTCGTTTAAGCGATTTTGTGCACTTCCATAAAGAGTAATTCGTGTCAATGGTGTAGTCCATGGAGGACAATTTTTGCTCGAAGAAATGCTTTATAAAATGTTTAAGACTTTAATAAAACATTTGATATAAATCTCGCCTTTACCTGTTTGTATTTTAACTTGCATATATTTCATTTTTGCTGGGCTGGCAACTAACCACCCAAGCAGCCTCTCTCTCTCTCTCTCTCTCTCTCTCACTCTGCTGTAGCTGCGACCATTGGCTGAGTGTTATCTTTGCGGTGGCATCTATAATGGGTTTTGTCACGTTGCAGACGCGTCTGCTCTCCACCCAACAAGCGATTTGCTTGCCCAGTCGCTCAGCCAGTCAGTCGCTCAGCTCAGCTCTGCTGAGGCATGAAAAACGCACGTCGACATCAATAAACTTGAAACAAAAAGCAACACACACACACACATACACACACACACACGCACACATGTTGCTGTTGAACATTTGAAATACATTTGGCTGCTGTTTAAAGCCGCTTTGGCTGTTAATACCCTTGGCTTCAGTCATGTCTGCTTAATAACTTTGGCGCCAAATGTCAAACACACACACAAAGACACACACACACACACACATATGCATGTAATTGGCAGCACCGTCGCTGTTGACTTTTCACAAATTTCCAACGTAATTCTGCAGGCTCGCACTGCGGTCAACCCCAACAACAAAATATGCGGCGCCAACTTAAACATTCACCTCACGCTCTCTCTCTCTCTCTCTGTCTCTCTCTCTCTCTCTCTCTCTCGCTCTCTTTCGCTATGTTTCTGAACTGCCAATAAAATTAGATTGTGCCACATGCGTACATAAATAAATTAGTACAAGCTGCCGCAAACTGTAGCAAGCTGCACTCAGCTTTTTATACACTTTGGGTATCAAAAGGGTATCAGAAAGTTGTGCAAATGTATGTAACAGGCACAAGTAGGCGTGACAGAACCCATTAAGTATATATATGCTTGATTACCAAGACAAACTGAGTCGATATAGTCATGTCCGTCTGTATGAGCGACAGTTTCTCAGCAACTACAAGCGCTAGAGCAAACAAATTTTGTAAGTAGCTGTTGCTATACCCAAACCCAAAAGCTTTTAATTTTCTTTATTTTTATTTCCGCTCCCCTAACCCACAAATCGAAAAAATGATTTACAGCCACAATATAAAACAATTAAAAAATTTTAAAAATCTGAAATAAATTATATATAAGCTTTGTCATGTTTTTGAGCGTTGCCAAAAATTTCAGAACGTTCGAGCAAGTAACTTGGGAATTCTTTACATTTTAATTTTCAATATAGGGCAAAGTGTATGCAAAAGTTGTTTGCGGCCAACTTGAATGCGTGCACTTGGTTTCTTTTTGGCAACGCATGCAACAGCTGCAATTTATTGTTAAAAGAGTATGCAACATTTTGTTGGCAGCAACAGTGGCTGCTATTAAGTATGCGCACAGCTCGCTCAGCTCGCATGTAATGCGATACCAATTAAAATTGATTTGATATCATTTGCTTTTTCTTCTCTTGCAGGAATATAATGCAAAGACTGCCGAATGCCATGCCATACACTATTATCAAGAGCCACAACAACAACCGAGCAGCAGCAGCAGCTACGCCCATGCACAGGGGGGATCAAAGTTTAATAAGCGCAGTCGTCACTACAAATATAAATATAATGCCATTGAGGAGTGCTGCCGTCCAATCTACCTGGAGCACTATGGCTCACTAGCCGAAATGCTGTAAATGGCTCACACACACACACACAGACACACACACACACACACATACACAGAAAGGCAAACATTTGCAGCATGTAAGTTTTTTTTTTTTTTTGTGTTTAGCAGTTGAAGTAGCAGCGCACACAGTTATATGTTGAATATATATATTTAAAATATATGTATTTAGTATTAGTTAATGCTGATCGCTCGATCGTACGTCTATATATATATATACACACAACTAGTTGATATGCATTATACCGTTATATATACGCCAATCAATATTTATTCATGTAAATAACTGCAAGCAAGCAACTAACATCTATGCATATTATATATATATATATATATATATATAGTATTATATAAACGATTTTTTTTTGGGTACTTTTAGCATAGAATTGTTGTTTTTTTTTAGACTAGTTCTAGCAGATGCATTTAATAAATGAAATAAATAAATAATACGCAAAGCAAGCAGCAATGATAAACATAAACAAAAGATCATTACTTAGTATACTATACGCTCTATTCACACACACACACACACACACACACACACACATATATAAAATAATAATTTTTTTTTTTTAGTATTTACTAGCAATGCTTGTACATAGAGTTTAACATATAAAATATATTGATGGAAATGCCTTTGGCAATTTTTTAATATTAACACACACGAAATAATGAAAAATAAATTGCATATATTGCATATATACATATATATGAAAAACAAAGTGTATTTTAGTGTTGGTATTTATTTTTGGTTTGGTATTTCTTTTTCTTAAGCTCTGAGTGTTAAACAAATGTAAATAAATTGGACACGTTAACAATTTAATTGACGCACAGCATATAAAAACGTAAAACATAAAAATTAACAGCAAACATAAATTGTAGTTAAAATCAAATCAAAATATTTGTGTTTGTCTTTGTATTCGTGTCAACTGCACAAAAGAAAAACAAAACAAAACAAAAAAAGAGCAAAACTTAAATGTATAACAAGAAAATATCTTAACTGTAGTGCAGCTGTGTAATTTGTGGCAAGAAACAAAAAATTACTGTTCCACTTACTTATTGAAAAATGTGTCTTAAATAAATGCATGCATATTCAACTACAGATATACCTATGTGTGTGCAAATGAAAAATAAATACATGAGCGTCTATAAATAGCGGACAGTGTAATGTTGTCATAAATGTAAGCAAACTGCCCCCCAAACAAACTCCCCACAGCAAATTTCCCAGCTCATTGTGGTGCAACTAAATGTAAAACTCACACACACACACACACACACACAAACACACACATATAATTGCTGCAGCGCTTTATTGCTTAAAGCTATAATTTTTTAATCTTTTGGCAATGATAACGCAATTGAAAGCGAGAGCAAAGCAAATGCCAAAACAATTTCGCTTTCGACTCAAAGCCAAACAAAACTCAAAGCAAACAGAGAAAGAGAGAGAGAGAGCGAGCGAGCGAAGCAGCTCACACACACACACACACACACACACACACTTGAATAAATGCATATTTTGAATTCTTAACTGCACTTTGCAGTATTTTAAATGTCTACATAAGCAACAAAAAAACAAAAAAAAATATATATACAAAAATAAGCAAATTGAATATAACTAAACAAACAAAAAAAAAAAATAATAAAAAAAATAAGAACACAATGCATTAAATATTGGATTTAAAATGAAGCAGCGTTAACTAAGCAACTTTTAGCACAAAGCCCTAAATACAAACAAAGAATCTGCTACACACACACGCACACACACACACGCACACATATGAAGAGTCGCTTTAATTTGACATAAACTTTTGGCAGCTGCTTTTCATCAATAATTATACTTAACTAATGGCTATGCATTTGTTTATTTCCATTTCTAATTATTAAATATGCTTTTTTGTTTTGTATATGAAAAAAAGCTTAAAATGTGATATTTTATAAAAACTATACCAACCACACACACACACACACAAGCGAGCGCGCAGAAGAAGCTGAACACACACATACATACAAACGAGAATTTGAAAATAGTAAAGGCATACGTATATGAACAATTTGAAAATGAATATATTATTGTCATTAAATTATATTTATTATTATTATATTATGTATATTTAATTTAAGCATATTAACTGTAACGTTATGCATATAAATTATTATAGAAAAAACACACACACACACACACATACAAAAAACAAGAACAAAATGTTTTAAAACTATAATTAGTTTAACAAGAAAATTCAATACAAAAACAAAAACAAAACAAAATCGCAGAAAAATTAATAAAGATTTCAAATGCAAAATAAATAAAAGATCAGCCTCTGAGTTTTATTTCAACCACAACAGACTCGACCACTGTTAACTTAACAGCTCCGCTAGCAACGAACATCAAACACGTTCCACAGTGGAACGCAACATGTCCGCCCAGCAAATTGCAACCTACGTTGAGGTTGTTCGATTGCATACAGGTGGCTGCTGGAGCACAACGCCATCAGATCGAAGCAAGGACGCACACAGACACGTCCGTTTAATTATCCTGGAGGGAAATAAATCTATATGCTGCACCAACAACAACAACAGCCATAGCTCACAAGATGGTCAAACAATTCATTGTACATTTGCTAATTTGTATTCAATACGCTATAATTCTTTTTATACTTTTGCTTATACTTAATAATTTAGTTCTAAGGATCAGCGGCGGATGAATTAAAAATGTAATAAAAGATTATTATAAGCTAAATTAAAAAGCGGTTGAATTAAAATACTACCAAATTATATGTAAGTAAAATATAACCCACGACCTTTTATTTTTGGGTAAGCGGGTTTCAGGTTCAGGTTTTTTATCTCCTGCTCCTTCGTTATCCTTACAATCCTAAAATGAAATATATTTCCGTGCATCTTTTTTTATAATAATAATAATAATTTTATTTATTCACTGGGAATCGTTCAGTCTCGTATGAACATAACCTAGTGGGACTAAACTATTATAACATTACACCAAAGGTAACTAGGAGATCTTGCGAGTAGGGAGATCGCTGGGGTGAAATCTCTTCAGCCGTCGGAGGGGAATGGGGTCAACGAGATCGCTCGCCAACGGATTTGGGTGTGCCGCTAGCCTATCCGCATATCGGCTGCTGTGGAAGTTAATTTGGTCACCAACCAAAGTGAGCCTCAGGTCTCGCTCGATGACGTAATTGGAGACGTACCACGGCATCCCGGATGCATGCCGCGCAGCTCTTGATTGGACGACTCTCAGTCTGTCCAGTTGGCTTTTGGAGGCGGTCCCCCATACTTGGATGGCGTACGTCCAGGTTGGTGTAAGGACAGCTTTAATCAAAAGCACCTTGTTTTTTATGTTCAGCTTGCTGGAATGCAGAAGCCAGTTGAGCTTTTTTAATTTTTCGAGCGATTTCTGCTTGACGGCCGTAATGTGGGCTCTCCAGATCAGCGCCCGGTCCAGGTGTACGCCGAGATAGCAGTGTGATGTGACGCTGTTAATCACTTCTCCGTTAAAGGTGAGGCCTGAGCAAGTTCCTCGTCGCAAAGAGAACGTGACGCATGCCGACTTGGAGCTGTTAATAGCCACATTCCATTTAGCAGCCCATCGCTCCATTGTATGCAGCCATTCCTGGACTGCATTGGAGGCGGTTTGCAATGACGCATGGGATGCAATCATAGCTGTGTCGTCAGCGTAGGTGGCTAGGAGCAGGTTCACCGGGAGGCCTTCTTCGTTGTTACTAACGGGGGCTGGGATGTCAGCAGTGTACAGCGTATACAGGAAGGGTCCAAGTACACTTCCCTGTGGTACGCCTGCACATATCCGTTCCAAGCTGGATCTTGAGTCCCGCACTGCAACCTCAAAGGTCCGGTCGGAAATGAACGATCTTAAAATGCAGTAGTATGGTTCAGGAAGCAGATTTTTGATCTTGTACAGGAGACCTTCGTGCCACACCTTGTCGGAGGCTTGTTTGATTCCGTGCATCTGCCCATCGAATCTATCGAAATGCATACCAGGGTTTCCAGGATTGCACAAACAAATTTAGAGCAAGTTCGTTGCTTAAGTCGTTTTGTTTACAACTTGAGTGGAAAATTTCCATGCAAAATGATCGTTTTTTTAACTCTTATTCCTTTTTTATCCTTCCGATCCAAAAAGGACATGCATTTTCGTGCTCCTTGGCATCAAATCTATCGAACTGCATACCAGGATATCCAGGATTGCACAAAAAAATTTGTAAAAAAAAATTTACAAAAAGTGGCCCAAAAACACAAAATGTCCTTTTATGCGGAAACTACAAGGACTACACGAATGTCCTTTGGTGTCCAGGTAGTGCTCCTTAAGAGCTTTCAGAATATACAAGAATAAGGACGAAAGTCCCTACAGGAGTCGAGAAAAACAGCTCTTTCTGTATACAGAAAATACACTATATCTCCCGAATCCTTGACAGGATCAAGACGAAATTAGTGCCAAATGATTCCTTTTAAAAAGGACTATCAGCTGGGTAAAGGACATCCGGATAGTCCTTGTAGCTCCGGAGGAAACATGGATTTTCTGTTTTTGGCCACTTCGTTCGCGCCCTGAGGAATTTTCTAAGTTGATGGACAATTAGATGACCCCCTATTTTTTTGATGCTGATCGATAGAGCCTCGTCCTGTGATAGCCGGAACCCAAAAAGATAGGGGATCGGCTGTGTTTGGCAGCCCTTTAAAGCATGCACCAGGTTATTTTTCGTTGGGTGCAATGATATTGTGCAGAACTTGGTTGTTGTCTCCGCTAATGCTGCATCTTAAAAGTATGCAACAGTTTTTGTTGATTGCAAGAGGTATGCACAAAGTGTTGCATACCACAAAGGGCAAGCCAATTTTTTCAAAAAATTTGTTCAATCTTGGATATCCTGGTATGCAGATCGATAGATTTGATGCCCAGGAGCTCGAAAATGCATGTCCTTTTGCGATTGGAAGGATAACGAAGGACCAGAAGCTAAAAATCTACCGTTTTGCATGGAAATTTTCCATAGCCTGAAAGTCTGTATCCCCTCAAAATAAGAAGAAGTCGTGTCGTGTATAATAATTGCTTATTTATTGCCAAAGCGATTTGTTAATAATACTACAGCTTAGCAGCTAAGCCTTACAACCAAAATTAAAAACATTACACATAGCAAACATAAATATTGTTATTACAAATAATAATAAGGACTAAATACAAATGAATACATATCAAGAATTTAAAGTTAAGCCAATAAAAATAATATAAATACAAAATGTGAATTAATTTTTTAGCAATTTAATCAGCATCCTTTCAAGCACGACGAGCAGCTATTGTTGTTGCTATTGCCATGGAAATCTGATGTAGTTATTAGTCCTGTTAACTCGGTAACTCGATCCGACTGCAGCAGCCAGGTATCGTGTATGCTGAAGTCGTGCATTCGCTTCAGGGATAATCACAATGTACAGCAAGCTGGGAAATATAACAGATGAATAGGTAAACAAATTTATTAAACGGTAAATATATAGAAATAAATTACTAACTTTAAAGGACTGTAACTTGAGCAAGCTAAGCACGCTTGTAATCGTAATTGGTAGCTCCTACGCTTTGGCTGATTCCCCTCAGTTTCCTACTCCTTGGTCGCCGCTTCGCTGTGCAATGCCAGCCGCATTTGCTGCCATTCCATGTTGCCATACTGCGGCAGCATCTGCAACAGCTTCTCTATTTATGCCAACTTCTTATGCAGCGTTATCTATAAGTAACAAAAGTTATTAACCAATGAGCAAAATTATATTCTACAGTAAAGTTTGAATACCTCAGATTTGTGGTCAATGCTGCAGCTTCCATTTGGTCCAGCGTATTCAATATGAAAGCCATTTCACTTGTAGTCTTGGTGCTGCTTTGACGCAGCTGTCTGCTCAGCTCGAGCGTCAGTTGTCTATAATATTTAATCAGTAAACAAACTTACTTTGCCGATTGCTTTAAGCAACAAAACGAGCACAAATATGGAGCAGTAGGAGCTTGGGGACAGCCTGGCGCTAGCGCTGCAGCAGCTGGACGATGACTATGTGGACTTTATAGTTGGAGATTCATTGACTGCATGCGCAAGGCGCTGAAGAAGATCTTTCATCTGGAGCGTCAACTGTTCATCAACAATCATTACGACATCACCACAGACTCTGATAAGAGGACCTATAAGAAGTGCAGCTGGCAGGTGTTAAGTTGACGCGCAAGCTCGAGAAGAGCATCAAGCTGGTCGCCAAGCTGCCCGCCAGCACCAGCTCCTACTTCTTAATGGGCGCCCCCAAGGGGTCAAGATCAACTTCGACAACATGTACATTTTGCCTATAATAATAAATAGAAATAATAGAAGCACATTAAATAAAACTCGCAGTACTTTTATAAACACAAAAATATTATGTTTTTTTATGTTTAAAGTTGGAAATAAATGTTTTTGAATTGTTTATAACATGCCTAAATCGAAAACGCGCTTACTGTTTTATTTTATGTCGACTAAGCGCAGCCGGCGATAAAAGAAAATATTTGCATAAAGGTATTTAAAATGAATAGTTTAGGCACTGTGGAGGGAGCAAGGGTTGAAAAACACTCAAAAGATATGCGTTAGTGTTAGTTATGAATAGCGAAATAAAATAAGATTCACTGCCTGAGAATCAATGCTGTGCTCTCTTCGTTTAGTTAGTTAGCATTGAGTGAAAAGCAAAAGTAGGCAAAGGCACGCATATTATGAATGAAAATTTCAAGCAGGCATCAAACGTTGTATTTACAATCATTAAACACTTATCATTAGCTAGTGAGAGTCATTGATAACAATTGTTATAAACTTAGTTGGTCAAAGCAGCCGATATAGAATGCACGTGGAAATTCTTAATTATTATTACACTGATTACTCGCGCACTGCTTGCTCAATCGCCAAGACTGCAAGCACAACTGACCTAAGTGGCCTACGTGCATTCTTATGCACTCAGCCTCCCACACATGGAAGAATAATACAAGGTAGCGGACTGCGCTCTTAGGTTACTTAGCTTCTTCTTCCTTTTTGCTGCTTTTTCGCTCTCGCTGTTTTCGTTTTGTATACGGTGTGAGCGGGAGCGAATGAAGCTAAGTACCCAAACACTCAAAAAGAAGAGCGCAGTCCGCTGTCTTGTATTATTGTATCATGCTCCCACACATGTGAGCGTGAGCTTCGCTGCTTGCGTCTTTCGTTCGTTTGCTTGCACTCGATCGCTCAGCGATGCTGCTGCAGCTGCACTTGAGCGCCTCCATTTCATTGCTTAGAGAGCGTCGTAAGTTGAGTGGGAGCGCTCAGCGCTGCTGCAGCCGATTGAGAGCGTGGCCGTTTCACTGCTTAGAGAGTGCTGAGCTCACTGTGGATCGTACGATGCGCGTGGAGTGTAAGTGGATTTTGTTTTAGCGATTGATGTATGCAGACTTGAGCTAAGCATCAGCTGACCTATTTTTCTAACATGCACGTGCAAGTTTGCATTGAGTGTGAAACTTCTATGTGAAACTTTAAATGAAATGCAAGTTACATTTAATGCAGATTAATTTATTTTATTTTATTATTTTCCTATCATACGCATAGGTTCTCGGGGATGTTCTGCTGGTCTTTGGAATCTTCTTGGCCAGAGCAATGGTGTCCACTTGGTCTGCAGTTATTTTCACTGAATGTGAATATTTTAATTTGCAGGACTGTTTCGATTATTTTCCAATGCAGCTTAGCCTCGCTATGCACATAACACAAATTGTTAAGCCTTCTTGTTTATTTTAAACAGTTAAGCATTTGTGCAAAATAATGATAATTAATGCGACGCAGCTTGGCACTTGGAGTTTTCTAATTAAATTGTTAACGCACATATTCTTATTAAAATGTTGCAAAGTGCTGTCAATTTAACGCTCGAATGCCCAAAGTGCTGCCAACAATTGTTGGTCAACTGCAGCAACTGTGTTGGCCCAGGAGTAATAAAATTTTTGGAAGCTCTAGCACAACAAACGCTGCTGCTCGTCCAGCTGGAAAATCCGCTCTGCTGAGAGCTCCGAAGCTTTGCTCTGTGGCAAAATGCAAAGCTGACTGGCTAAGAGAAAATGCAGCTAAGACATTGGACATTCATACAGCTGCCAGTGGCTTAAAATATTATTCTTGGCAGGAAGAGAGAGAGAGGCAGATTTTCAGCTTCAGCTTCAGCTTAAAGTGAAACATTTGAAGCGCGTTTAAGTTTGATTCACGTTGTTGCTGCCGCTGCTGCTATCTGTAAAGCAATTAATAATAATTGGCTCTATAACCCCTTTTCACTCTATGTCACAGCTCTCATGACTGTTTGTGTGTGTGTGTGTGTGTGTGTGTGTGTGTGTGTGTGTGTGTGTGTTACAACTATGGCTAAAACAAACAAGGTAGAGCAGCAGTTCGGGCTGGTTGGCATTGGCTGCTGTTGCGTTTGGGCCTGTTTTGCAAATATTTACAACATCCGCTGTTCGGGCTACACAAACAGCACGCATACACACACACACACACACATACACACACACGCATACATATGTGTATGTGACTTCTGCGCGCTTTGGCAAATAAAAGTTCTGAAATGCGATTATCTTGATGAATTGGAATTTGAATTTTAATTCTCTGCTTTTGACCAACAAAAACAGTTGCAGCTACACGAGGCGACACACACACACACACACACAGAGATGAACAGCAGTGACACCTAACAACGTATCCAATCCCACGCCCACTTCTAGTCCACACCCACACACATATGTCCTGGCTATATCGCATGTCGCCCTCCAGGCAATTGGCCGCCACTTGTTTACCAAAAGTTCTCGCATTTAGTTAACATTTACATTTGCTGCGAACAATTTCCATATATATGTAGCTCACACTCGCGCGTGTCTCTGTGTGTGTGTGGGATTCGTATTACTGCAATTGCTAGCTCCATGGCTTTGGCTAACTGTAGTTGGCAGCAACCGAATCTGAATGCGAATCAGAGAGCGAGAGCGAGAGCGAAAGCGGGAGCGAGTGGCAAAGCGGCCACATCAAGTGCCACGCTGGGTATTTTCTCTACCTGTTGTAATTGCATAACTGTCGAGGGGGAGTCCATGGGCTAAGGCAAGAATATACATTCATGTATCTGTATCTCAATTTCTGTAGCTGTAGCTGTAGCTGTAGCTGTGTGTGTGTGTGGCTGTATCTGTGTCAGAGGCAATTCTCAAAAGCATAAAAGTCAAATTTGTCGCTGGGCCCACGGAGACAACGCCAGGCTGCCTGTTTAGTGTTTTCCCCAAAGCAACCGGAGGGGTGGTGAGGGGGCTGAGTGGGGGGCCTGAGCAGAGGTAATTGGCTTTGGTATCAGAGGCGTGCGGTTGCCATTTAGATACAAGTGCCACACGCATTCGCTGGCAGCTTGCAGCATCAACTGAACTGAACTGAACTGAACTGAACTGAACTGCTTGCTAAACTGAAAGGCAAACAAATGACAAAGCGAGACAGCGCTAGCCCCCGGTGTGTGAAAGAGAAAGCAGTGCCTAATGAACTTACAGCTGTGTGTGTGTGTGTGTGTAGCTGTGTGTGTGTGTGTGTTGCATTCAATTGACCCAAGCGATAATGAAGCTCGCTCGCTCTTTGCTTATTCAGCTGCTGCTGCTGCTACATTGAATTGAATTTAATCATTTTTATTAATTGATTTATTTTCGCTTTTTTTTTTTTTAGGTTTTTAACCAATTTGCGCCTTTTGTCGCACTTGACCAAAGCTTCAATCAAACCACCTGTGTGTCCTTTTTGTCCTGCTAATGACTAACGCTTCCCTTTTTCATGTTCTAATTGCTGCCCCCGCCCCCATGCGCTCCGCTTCGTCCACTGACCCCAGCGCGTATTTATTGCACACACTTTACACACATTTGCTAGTGTGTGTGTGTGTGTGTGTGTTTGTGTGTGTGTCTAATAGGATTGCCGCTGTTTATGTGCATGCTAATTAGAGGCAAAAACACACAATTCTGTTGCCTTTGCTTAATGACGAAATGTAAAAGCTGCCACACTTCCACTAAAAACAACAACAAAAGCAACAACAACAACAACAAGAGCAGCACTGAGAGCTTAGTGAGCGCATAGCAAATAAACAAAAGCACTAAAAATACTCGTAGCAGCAGCAGCACAGTGTGCACAGTGGACTACAAACTGTTATCGAAGCAGCAGCCAGCAGCTTGCCTCACTTTGCGGCAGCCTTGGCTCGTTGCTGCCACCAATATGCAAATGAAGCTGCCCAAGCTCTCCCAATTGCCAGTCGGAGCTGCAGGCCAGCTCATGATAAATATCGTTTTGAAATGACAAACAAGCCAAAGATGTGCTGGCGCCAATAACAATAAACCAACAAAATTAATTGCTCTTAACTTATTCTGCTGCTTCTTCTTCTTCGGCAGCGCATTTGGGCTGCCAAAATGGCGACCAGCAATAGCGATACTTTGTTTTACACACACACACACACACACATATATTAAATAGCAAGTCCAAGACACATGTCGCCTCATTAGCGACAAAAGCCAAAAAAAAAAAAAAACTGAATACGCCAGCGAGTTAATGAGCGCTGACCTCAAGATTGCTGCTGGCACTTACACTAATCACCATGGGCGTAGTCAAATAGTAGAAGGGGCTTAAGTAAAAGTACAGCACTTAATACAACAAAAATATTTAGCATTAATGCAAAAGGTATTTCATTCTTTTTCAGGCGACTTGGCTACGCTCAAGCTTAGCAAAATTAAATCAAATAGTCAGCGCTATTATTATAAATAATACTTACAAATTAGCTACTTTGATTATATATTAGTACACAATAATATTTGTTTATTTGCACTGCATTAAATTCTATTTCATTATTTCATATTGTTCTCAATGCAATTTAATTTGTTGTTAATTAAACATTTACTTCAAGCCTTTCTAAACAATAAAAGCAAATTTTTGTACTTCTAGAATTTTCTGTTTATAAATCTGCAACGCTTTGATTTATATGTCAAACAATTAAATTAGCCCCAAAAATAAAATCCATCTGAAATGTTTTTATCCAAGTTGAAATTAACAATTTTAAAAAGCAGCTAAGCAAGCGAATTTCACAATTTTGTACTTTAGCCATCTCTTATTTTTCTTTTCTTGGCTTCTTTTTAAGGCTGTGAATTTTGCTTTGGCTCAGCTATTGGGCAAGTAGTTGCAACTTTGAGCTTCGATTGCTAATTCTTGCATTCGCCTTGGGTCAGCAGTTGGAAGTTCGGCTGGGCGCAGGACTTTTCTTTGGCTCAGTTACACTGGGCAGGGCAAGTCGCTTCGACTTACTCTTTGCCCTTCGTTTAGATTGGGCCTTCGATCGCTTTTTCTTGCTGTCGCCTTGGATTTCAACCTGCAGTCTCCCATTGCGAATGCATCCTTTCCATAGTTAATTCAAATTATGAACAAAAGACTAAACCAACAAGTGAAACTATCTGTAAAATATCAAACTTTGATAAGCGAAATGACGTTCGATGTTAGAGGTACGCGCCCTATCAGACCTTATGGGATGCATCTAAACAAATTTGGATGCTATGAGATGATGAGGTTAGCCCTTGGTTCCCTTATAGGGATTTTTTCAAAAATGGTAACAAAATAAAAAGATAGAAAACTATATAATATTAAACTTGTGTTTGAGCAAGAGACTGAGACTGAGCTGCAGTGCCTGAGAAAAATTCTCATACATGCGCCTACTGAGGTAAAAATTTCGTTGGCTGCCTAGATGTGTTTTTTTTAAATATCATTAAAGACTTAATTTACTAATTATAAGTTACAGCTGGCTACTTTATGTTTATAATTAATTTTAATATAAATTGTTGTAACAAAAAATGCATAAGCATAAAATATACAAATTGCTTTTGTAATAAATTCTAACCAAGTCTAAAGCTTACATGTGGCTTAAATGCCATGTGTTTAAATTTGTTGCTCAATTTTATTTCTATTAGCAATTAGTCAACTGAGCCAATACTTTGCATTTGTATATTTAAAATTGATTGGCCTAATCAAATGTATTTGGTTGACATTCCGAGTGAGCAATCGAACTGAAAGTTGAATAAGGTAAAAGGCTTTAGAGCAAAAATTATGCACTCAACGCAGTTGGAAGCTGCACAAATGTCAAGCTAATGAATTGAACAGATCGAAGGGTTTTTAATTTAACTGCTCAGCTCAGTGTGAGAGTAGTGCGAGCAATGTGAATTTGGTTTGTAATTGAAATAACTTTGAAGCAAAGAGACAAAGGAAATGTTTATAATAATTGCTAAGCCAAATGCATAAATGAAATCAAGAAGAAGAAGCAGCAGCAGCAACTGTTGCATTGATTTTTGCTGTAGATTTTGAAGTAAATGTCATTGACCACATGGCCACACGTAGTACAACAAAGGGGCGGCGGCGTTGCATGCAGCAAGGCAAAAAGTAAGCAAGCCAAAAAGTGGGTGGTGGGTTGGTGGGTTGGCCACAGCCAGCAACCACCAAAAGTAATCATCGCAAACTCTAGCTGCCGTTCAATGTGCTGGGGCAGCAAGTGGGAGGAGTTGCTGTGGGGTTGGCCATCCAGCTGTGATGTGAAACTATGACGGCCTTTGGCCTCCAGCTGCTGTTGCTCTGTAGCTGCTGCTGGCAATGGCAATGGCAACTGCCCCAGTTTGCTGCAAGTGGTTGGCAATGCGATTAACGTTTCAATATGGCGACAGTTGCACCATGGCAATGGGCAAAAAGAAAGTTGCAGTTGAAATTGGAGTTGAAAGTCAGCCACAAGCGTAGCGCTGCCCACCCAACCCTCAGTTGCTGCTGCTGCTGCTGCTGCTGCTGCTGCTGCTGCTACTTTTACTTGCAAGTCTCAAAGACCGCCCGTGGATTTGGATTTGTTCCACGTTGACCATTGCATTCAAACCAAAAGTAAAGCGCTAAGCTGCAAACATTTGTTGTTGTTGCTGCTTCTGTTGTTGCTGCCACAAAGATCATTATAGCTTAACGCAAACTCGTAAATTACAGCAATGGAATATAAACGAAACAACAAACGAAAAATTTACAACCAACAGCAAACTGCACTCAGAGCTCAGCACAAATGTTCTGCCCCACTCAAGCACCAGCCACCACCCACTCAAGCACCACCCATTGCTGTTGTTGCTGGTCAGCATAACATAACGTGACAATTTGCCAAGCAGCCTTACGTTATGTATACGCATTTGTTAGCTTAAGACACGTAAGCAACAACTGGATTATGTTTCGCTCTCTCTCTCTCTCTCTCTCTTGCGCTCTCTTTCGCTCTCTTCGCCTGCGGATCAGCTCGGCTTACAGTCAGCTGCTTGCAACAAAAGCCACAGCGTTTCGCATTACGTCATAACGTAAACTTTTTCAATTAATGCACTTCATTCACGACGTTTCATAATCATTGCAAAATTTGCACTAAACTTTGCTTCTTTCTGCGGCATGCCACAGCTGCCGGGCATTTGTATAAGCTTGCAACACACAATAGCGTGCAACACACACACACACACACACACACACACACTTTGAGCCATGTTGAGCTACACGGCAAAGCGCTCACTACATCGCCCCCTGCCCCTTGCCACGCTTTGCTTATTACACAGCCACGCGGACTAACTAATTAATAACTAATAATGTGCACTGCGCTTATTAGAACGCATTCCCCCCAACCTCCCCACCCACCCATAAATATTTCCATAAATAGTTCAGCTACTTAACAAGCAGCCCAACATCCCTGCAGTACGATCAGTTAGATCAGCGCCAGACTTAACCTCAATGTATTTGTGATTTTTTGCTTGCAGCTTCTATTATAAATATTTGCATTATATAATAAAATAAAATATTTAATATATAATAAGTTTATAATATAAACTTAGCACATAGCTAGAGATCGGCTTATGTCTGTTCACAGCCATTTGGACTGCTTCATATTAAAGCTAATTTAATGCATTTATTGAAAACAGGCAATTGACTTTGCCACTAGACATTTGTAAGTCCACTTGATAAATAATATAAATATTGAAAAAAAAATTTCAATGAATTTAAATTTAGCATTATTTAAAAATTGGGCACAAGCCGTTTCGATTAGAGCTTAAAATAAATATTTAAGCCACAGTCAAGCTAAAACTTTAAACGATATTTTAACTTTTTTAAATTATAATTACTTTACTCACTATTTTTTTAACTTTGTTAAACAATAATATATATTTATGTATCATTATTATTAATCAAATTCAGCAAGTTGACTGTTTTTTTGCTTAGCACTTTTGCCTTTGAAATTTTTCTGCATTAGCTCCAAAAGGCCTTTGCCCCACTCTAAGCTATATTTATGCTCAAGTGCTGCAAACAAATGTAATTTAGTATTTTCCAACACAGCCAGACACATAAGAAATGTACTAAAGGGTCACTTGTAAATCTGTTTATAAGAATTTCAGTATTTGCAGTTTTTTTTTCTTCCACTCGCGTGTTCTAGTTTTCAATTTAAATTGCTTATAATAGCTGATTTTAGTCTTAGTCTTCATATATGCAAAAGTTGCATGTCTTCATTGTTTATTGTAAAACCGCTAAGCCAAGCTTAGCAGGAATTTACTAATGAAAATTGTTTGGCAAGCAAATATGAAAAAAGTGAAAAGAAACAAGCAAACAAAATGTAAACAGCAAAGTTTTGAATACTTAACATTCTTAGCCATCATATTTAGCAGCTGTGACTAACTATTTGTTATACAAAAATTGTAGAAAAGACGCTTTAAAATAAATATAAATTTATATGTTTGTGTGCTTTTATTTATATTTTGTTAGGAAATTCAAAGCCTGTTTGCTTTAATCTTAAAATACATGCTAAAAATGAATTAAAGCAATAAATTTGCAATATTTGGTACATTGCTGGCTGGAACTGCAGGGCTGCGTGCATTAGCCAGGGCGGCCTAATATCATTAAATTGCAACTGGGCGTGCAGCTTGACGTGCTGCCTGCATTGTCAGCCGTCAGACACGCACACACACACGCGCACACACACACATGTGTAAAGAAATGCAATTATGACAATGTATGTGGACTGGACGCTGACCACAGAGCACTCGCCACAGTCTCTGCCTCTGTCTCTGTCTGCGTCTGCGTCTGTATAAAGGTGAGAGGCTTGGCTTCGACTGACAAATGACACCCGCAATAGCTGCCCAGACAGCCAGACAACTGCTCTCTGCTGCTTTTTCAGTACAGTTCAGACTTTGAGTGCGGCGACGGCAACGGCGACGGCGGCGTCTGCTTCGAGTTACTGTGCGAAAAGTACTCGAGGGACATTTTGATGCTGACAGGCCACATTGATGTTGAAGGCGTTCGTGACACGCACACTAATGCACACACACACACACATACACACGCAGCGGTTTGACCAAATATGACCTAATAATGTATGCTGTCTGCCACGCCCCCTTTTGCCCACAGCGCACACCACAAAGTACTTTAGATAAGCTTCATCTAATTTGCAACTAATTGCAAGTCATTAAAATAAAGCCCCAGACCGCAATAGAATTTTTTTCAGAGCTAACTCCCGCACTAGCTACAAAGTAGCTAAAAAACGCGCCAATTAGTGCCCATAGTGTGCTACTAATTAAGCCTTAAAGTCTAAAAAAAAAGGCGCATAACTAACCAATTGACAGCAAATGAAAGCAAAGGAAAGAGCGAGAGAGAGAGAGCGGGAGAGTGTGAGTGAGTGAGAGCAATTGCAGCGCATCATAAATTGAATTATGTTAAGCCACGCATAATGGTCAAAATAACACGCAATTTGCGGAAACCCTAAAAGCAAACCCAACCCAACCCACCGCAGCACCCACCTGAAGCCACTCCTAGTGGTTGGTTGGCTGCTTTGCTTGTTGTGTCCAGCAAAGTTCACGCCTACGCCGCCAAGGCACGTTTATCCCCTTTCAATTGCCAGCCGCCCCCATCCCCCCATCATTTGTGAACTTTTGCCTCAGTTGCCATTAACATTTCCAGTTCGCTTCCGGTGTCAAAGCACAGCTCGTGTTTGTCTCTCTGTCTGTCTCTCTGTCTGTCTCTCTCTCTCTCTGTCTGTGTGTGTGTGTTAATTTTGGTAAAAATCACTTAATCCTTTTGAATATGCTCGGCGCTGACACCTTAACCCACATTGCCACATTTTGCAGTCATTGCCACATTAAATGACGCGCAAATTTACGTTCAACGCCTACGCTGTGCAAAATTAAATGCCACGTAGAAAACGTTGCGTATACGTAATAAAGTTTGCATACGATCAGCCGCTTAATTTTAAAAATGAAATACGTTATTTGTTGCTTATTTTAATAGTTTTTTTTTTAAATTATAACAATTTTCATATTTATTAAATTCCAAGTAGTTCAGCGCTGCACATTGCGCATACGCAGTGTTGCTGCAAATATCAAAATGTTATTTAATTAAAAGCTGCAAATAATTCAATGCAATTTTAATAATAAACCAAATTAAATATCAAATAACATAATAATTTATATAGCAAACAAAACAATTATTTAAACAATTTGAATGCTAAATTAATGCAATTATTTAAACAAAAATGCTAGTTACAAATTATTGTATTATAGCTAAAAATTTATGCATTTAATACTAATTGCAGTTAGTTTTGTTTGCTTTGCTTAAGCTTGAGCTTTATATGCTTGCATTTCTCTCAGTGTAGCTGTCAAGCAAGCCAAATAGTAAAAGCATACTTTGGACTGGGCTTTGGCCAAGTCATCGTCCTCGTGCTCGTCATCGTCAACGTCATCGCATTAGTCCCGCTCCACAGATTATTTACCTACAAATGCGTGTTAAAATGATACCCAACAACAACAACAGCAACAAAAGTAACAACAGCAACAACAACAGCAATCTATTGTGGCTAGAGTGAACTGACAACTGCTTGAGCTTCAGTTAATGTGCCCAGCAGCAGGAGCAGCAGGAGCAGCAGTCGCCGTCGCCTTTCAACCTTAGCCAGCAATTGAGGCCGCTTTGCTCTGCTGCTGCTGCTCGCTGTTCAATTTGCCAGCTCCCCGCTGTAACTCTATTAAATTTAAATTAAAAATTGATTAAAATGGTCGCTGCTTGTTGCTGAGGGGCTGGAGCTGGGGCTGGGCCGCACAGCTGGAGGATACACGCAATTAACGTTGCCCAACGAGCAAATGGGCAACAGCAAACGACTGAAGTCAGTCGCCATACTTTTTGCACTAACTGTTACTACAGTTGCGGCTAAGCGAGACGCTCTCTCTCTCTCTCTGTTCGCTGCTCGCTTGTGCGTTTTTTGGTAAATTAAATTTGTGCATTAGGCAAATGAGCAGCATTGTTGCTGTTGTTGCTGTTGCTGCTGCTGCTGCTAAAGCTGAAGCTGCAACAGACGCAGCCGCCTAATGATCCCTAACAGCTGAGACAAGCTCAACTTTTGTAGTTGCAGTTACACTTGAGTTACAAGCATGAGATGTACTAATATTCATACAAATAGCAACAACAAAGGGCTGCACACTCGAAGCGCAGAGTTGAAACTGAATATCGATATCCACAAATAAGCTAAAAATATTATTAAATTACAAATGTATAAATAATAAAAACAGTAGCACATATTTATGCAATTTAAGTTACAAAAACAATGTGCACAGCTTAAGCGAGCGTCATATAAATTTTCTAAATTAAATGTGCCAATTATTTATGCAATTTTAGTTTCATTTTTTAGCATAGCAAATATTTCTTAAGCATTTTATTATTACTTTAAAAAAGTTAAGCAAGCAATGCGTAAATTAAAAAAATTAACTACTATATATATTTAAAAGTTTAGTAATTTTTTTTAGTTTTGTTTAGACAATTGCAAATAGCAAATATTTTATAAATTGTTTTAAAAAAAGTTTAGCAAGCAATGCGTAAATTAAAAAAATTAACTAATATATTTTAAAAAATTTAGTCATTTTAGTTTTGCTTATACATATAAAAACAAGTGGACAGGTTAAAGTTGGGCGCCACCAAATTTAATTACCACTTTGCTAGGGATCGCGCAAACACACCACTCCACAAACTTACAACAAAACAGCGGACGCGTCACAGCTCATTTTCGCGGTAGCGGCAGCAGCGACGCCGCCGCTGCGTCGCCAGCGACGTTTGTATGGCGCGTCAGCAGTGCACCCCGCTGTCATACTGTTAAATTGAAATGTCAATAATTCCTAAGTTTTTTATCCGACGATTCTGGAATTTTCACAATTCGGTGCAAAACGCATGACTAGGCAATTTTTGTTGATTTTTATTTCAGATTTTAAAGATTTTTTGTTCTGCCTTATATATCGTTTTTTTCGAGTTGCGGGGGAGGGGGGAGGAAATAATAAAAAAATAAAACAAAAAGGAGTGTCCTGGATATAGGGGCACCTACCAAATTTGGTTGCTCTACCTCTTTAGTTGTGAGGACACGCACTCATAAACGGAACGGACGGGACGGAGGCAGACGGGACAGAACGGAATGGTAAGGGATCAGCCGTCGAAGACTGATCAAAGCATATATATACTTTATTAAGGGTCTGCCACGCCTGCCTTCATCCCTGTTTACATACATTTGAAGCAATTCATAATTACCCTTTTTCCATTTTTTTAAAAAAATGTCAAAGTGTATAAAAATGCAGCGTTTCAAATTGCAAAAAGCAAATATTTTATAATTGTATTAAAAAAGTTAAATATACATAAATAAAAAATGACTTATATAGCAGTAAATTTGTTTTATTTATGTATATTAAACTTTTTTAATACAGTTCTAAAATTTTTGCAATTTAGCAATTATTTTATTTTATAAGCATTTTGTTATTATAGAAAAAAAAATAAAAATGCATTTCTATTCAAAATTAATGCATTACGCTTATTTTTTAATTTGTATTAAGTGCAATATGTTGCTAGAAAATACAAAAAAAATTGTTTTAATTATATATAAAATTTAAAATTTCATTTTTCAGAGTTTTAGCATTGTTTAACTTTTTTTTGCAGTGTATTTTTCTAATAATTTCAAGTGCAGCCAGCAAACAAAACGCGCTGGAAAAATAGTTAGAAATTTTTGTAAACAAATACACGCGATGTTGCAGCCCTGGCTTGGCTGTTGCTACAACCCTTGCTTGCAAGCCTTGGCAAAAGATGCTTCAGCAGCTGCCTAATGATGTCTGCCAGGCAGTCAGAGCGCGCCAAGGTGATGATGAGAGCAGCTGGAGCAGGAGCTGGAGCAGGAGCAGCAACAGGAGCAGCCAGGATAATGTTCTTGTCAGCTATGTGCGCTGTGATTTGATTGAATTTTTGTGGTCTGACAACGCTATAAGATTTGCGTGTGCCACGCCCCCCACACCACTGCCCAACCAGCCAGCCACCCACTCCGCAGCACTTTGGCTGCTTTGCTTTGCTTTGCGTTTCGTTTCGGTTTTGTTGCCTTTGACGTTGTTACATTTTAATTAAAAAGTGTCGCTTTTAGTGTGTGACTGCCCATTTGACTGATGGCTCTGAGTCAGCGTCTCAGCATGGGTGGGTGGGTGGTAGGTGGGCAGGTGGGGGGCGGGGGGGGAGGTCAAAGGTGCTGTAGCAATTAAGCTTACGCGCTTTGCTGTGCTGCGCTTAATGAAAACGATTATCGACTTGAAGCGCTGGAATTGAAACTGCGCTTCGCTGTGGGCGTGGGCGTGGCCATTGGGGCTAGCAAACTTATTGCTTTACAAATTCTTTAATAAATTAAATGTGCGGTAGCTTGGACTGCAGACAGCGTAGCACATCAATGGGCAGAGCGTGGCGCATGCTCGAGTGAGCAACTTCATCAGCAGTTCAAGGCTCTGGGCTCAAGTGTAGGCCGTTTGGCAGTTATGTTAGTTAGTGGCACAAACGACTGATGGATAGCCGGCCCAAATGCTTGGCTGACTTCAAATGGACAGCGCCCAGCCCTGGACACACTAACATGCGAAATTAAATGAAATGTAATTTGTCGTCGACTATTTGCGAACGCATTTGTCAAAATGTGTGCCAAGGCTTTGGTCGCCTTTGAAGTGAAACTGAGACTTGCAACTTAAATTAAATTAAAACCCATTTGGCATTTGCTCGTTACTCTAGCGGGTCAGTTGCGCATACGCCGCGTATACGCACAGCACAAGTCGTAGCCGTCGCCTAGGCGCAGGCGGCGGCTATGGAAATTAAAACGAGCCACTCAATTACGCAAATTAAAACTGAAAATGAAGCAAACAAACAAACAAAGAACGCAGAACGCAGCGCAGCACGCAGCGCAACGCGCAATGAGCATAAGGACATAAAATGTCTTGAAAGGAATGCGAACAATGCTGCGCTCCTTTTTTTTTTTTTTGTTTCTTCCTGTGTTATTGTTGTCCCTTTTGCTGTTCGACAAAATAATAAAGTCCGCTGAGCGTTGGGCTGTCATAAAGAGCGCGCGCAACCCTTAACCCTGCACCCCAGCCCTTCGTTCGTGCTCATGGCCAATAAAATCAAATTAAAAGGCGCCAAAAGTGTCACGATTATGCGAACTTAAGCGAAATCAATTAAAAAACGCAAAAGCAAACAAAACGTAGCAAAGTCAAAGCTACAGATTCTCTATTATTCATTCGCTTTGGCCCTTCAATTTAAAAAGGCGTCAATAGTTTTATAAATTGCCAGTCAGTTGGTCGGAAACTTAAGTTTCAATTATTGTTAACATTCAATTCAATTCATTTTGAGTTGTTAATTATTGCATATAAATGCATAAATTTCTTTTACACACATTAAATAAATAAAACAAATTATTAGTTTACTATTGTGTATAACTTTTTTAAATAAAATATTTTATATTATATTTGCAATTCTTTTTTTTTTAATAAGTCAAACAATAAAATATGCTTAAATTAATAAATTAATATTATATTAAATATTTATATAAATGATGAAAGAAAGATTTCCGCAATTATAAATTTAAACAAATATTAAATATATAAAATTTTATATATGCCTTAAAGCTTTTACTCAATTAAAAAGAATTTATTTGCACTTAATATTTATCGAAAATCGATATATCTATTTATGCTTCGACTTTTCTGCAGCTTGAGCTTCTCTTATAATAAATTTAATAAAATCATTAAATAAATATTAAATTCTGTGCGTAGCATAAATAAATAAATATACTGCAATATTTTAATTAATTGCAGTCGCTTCAGCAACTGACAGACAGCCGCTAGGTGTCGCTGCAATTGACCCACTTTGAGTGTGTTGGGGCACACACACACACACAGACGCACTTTGGTTGTTGCCTTTGTTCTCTGCTGCGTGTTGAGTAATTTTTCATGGCAAATAATTAAGCCAAAAGTTCAACATTTTGTTGCGCGTCTTTGGTAAAAATTGTTGTTGTTGCTTTTTTTTTTGGGTAAAATGCAAAGCGAGAGCTGCTGAAAATAAATGAAAAATCATATCAGAGTGTGGGGCTTGGGGCAGGGGGGGAGTGGCTGGGGGCATGTGTTAAAGGCAACAGGAAGTCAAGGGGCGTGCTTCCTCTTTCAGCTTCATATTTTTCTTTTTCTATATGTATTGTTGTTGTTGTTGCTGTTGTTGTTGTTTTTGTTTTCATTCATACAAAGAAATATTAAATTAAGAAAAGATTCTTCATGCTGCTTGTTTTTTTAATAACTGGCAACAACAATGGGAGATGAATGCGCTGCAAGCTTCAAGCTGCCACAGCAGAGTGGAGAGTGGAGAGTGGAGAGAGGGCGGGGAGCGGTAAAATTAATAAAACTTTAAATTATTGCTAAAGGCGGCAGCAGCAGCAGCGAAGACGTTGCAACGTTCACTACGACGACATTGGCCATGGGCACAGACAGGAAGTCAATGCGCCACGCCCACACACACACAACACCCAGCGCCCGACTGTAGGGCACACGCTTTGGAAATGTTTAATGCTCGCATTTCGTTTCATTAAAAATGTATGCAGCCTTAAAAGCTTTTGTTGTTGTTGTTGTTGTTGTTGTCGTCAACTTTTGCTTTTTGAAAACTAAATTTAGCAACGACTTTGAAATTGAATTTCTGGCTGCTCGCTTAGGCGATGAACTGTAACAAGTTAAAGTTGCAGGCCACGCCCACAATTGCAGCTATTTTTATTTATTTTTATAAATCATTAAAGCCAAACCGCATGTCAAATGCGCTGCTGTCCGTTTAGATTTCAAGCATGAGAAGCGCAAAGAGCGGCGACGTCTCAAGCCAATGTCAAGTGGACACACGCACACGCACACAGTTTGAAGAGTCGCCTCCTCGTCTGTGTGGCAGCCACATGAGCATTTCTATATCGCCCCAAACGCTGAGCATTTATTGTAGCAATAATTCATTTAATTTTCCTTGATTTACTTTGTCAATGCCCCAAAAACTGCCACCCAGCCACCCACTAGACTCTCTCTCTCTCTCTTTCTCTCTCGCTCTCTCTTGGTCTCTGGGGCTAACTTGGGGATTTGTCATGCATTGGAAACCAAAAACTAAACTAAACTGCTTCAGCAGCAGCTCGTTGCTTTTTAAGTGTGTGTGTGTGTGTGTGTTTGTGTGTGTTTGTGTGTGTTTGTGTGTGTGTGTGTGTTTGTGTGTGTGTTTGTGTGTGTGTGTTGTTATTTTTATTGTTGTAACTGTAATTTATGCCACGTTTGGCACTTTTGTCATTTCGCTTGCTTTTATTTTATGCTCCCCCCCCCCTTGAGCGCGCGCCACTGCCCCCCCCCTGTATGCCGTTTGTTTGTCTGCTTTGTTTTATTGACACTTTTGATCTTTTTCAATGCATGCTCGATTCATTTATTATGTGCGCCAGGACTTGGGCACACATCCTTGCCAAAAAAAAAAAGAAAGAAAGAAATTTGTTCGTTGCTGTTATGTGCACACTGATTGATACATAGCCACCCCCCACCCCCCCACCTCCCAATCCCCCCCAACTTTAGTTAGCATGCTGCCCGCCAGCCGCCCCCACTGAGCGGATGTAATTTGTTGACAAATGAGCTACAATAATGTCACATTATCAGTTCATCACAATAAAATTATACGCCTCAAGCTCTGCAGTTGGACTCGGACTCGAACTCGGCCTCAGTCGCAGCTGCGAGCTTCAAGCCACTTAATTGGCCAAGTTCTGGCTACCTTTACCTTTAGGCCATTACATTGCTTAGCAGCAGCAAATGGCGCACTCTTAATCATGAGCATTTCAGCTTGTCATTCGCAATTCGAACAGCAGCTCAGGCTTTTGATTTTACGCATTTGATAGCCGCACATCCCAATCCCAATCCCAATCCCAGCCATGGCCATGGCCATGTTGATGACCAGCAGCTCTCTCGCCCACACTCTCTACTACCCCCAGTAAAATTCAAATGTTGATGCCAAATGATTGAGCGCAGCATCAGCAGCTGTTTGCATTTCCTTTTGCGCTATCACTCAAGCTACTTTCTCTTTTTTTCTCTTTTCGCTGTCAACTGTACCGCAGGTCATTAGACAAACGCGCATTGCCCATTGACAGCTGTCGGTCTGTCTATCTGTCTGTCTGTCCATCCATCTAGCCTAGCCTAGAGTTGGCCATCATCAGATGAAATAGCATAAATTAAAAGCTTCGGCTTACAGCAAATAAATAAATAAGCACAACAAGCATTGTTAACTTTTTTCCTTTTCTTTTAAGTTGCGCTTTATAAATTGCATTAACTTAAGCTTAAAATAAAATAATGAACTATGCATTAAAATATTATAAATTAGTTAGCTTAATATTAATCTCAATGGCAAATGCTTAACAATATTTATTAAATATAAAAAATATTAAATAAATTATAATGGGTTTGAATCCATTGAACGCTTAATAATAAATAAAAAACTTGCATGCTAAAAAATAAAAATAAATAAAAAAAACTTGCATGCTAAAAACTAAAAATAAATAAAAAAACTTGCTTGATAAAAAATAAAAAAAAATAACAAATCTAAAAAAAAGAAAAAATAAAAAATCTAAAAATAAAATAAATCTCGCATGCTAAAAAATAAAAATAAATAAAAATCTTGCATGCTAAAAAATAAAAATAATTAAAAAACTTGCATGCAAAAAATTAATAATAAAAATCTAACAATTTAAAAATGTATGAATTTTATTAAATGAATTATTTTGGTGCTTTGCTGCTCAAAATTAAAAATAATATTAATTTGCTGCCCTCATTTTGTATGCAGAAATTCATAAAATTTATTTGTAATATATAAACTAATAAATAAAAAAATAAAAAATAAATGAAAATAATAAATTTAAAGCAAGTAAATATTGAACTTATGGGCAATACGCATTTAAATTATTATAAATTAGTTGGACTTACTTTGCTTATGTCATGCAGCTGAAATGAAATAAAAAGTTTGATTTAGATGAAAGTTTGAATTAATATTTATAATTGTTATGCTTTTAATTAATTAGTTATTACGCATGAAATGAAATGTTTTATTTTATTTTGAAGCTTCAACTTTAACTTTAGCTACGAGCAGCTGAGCGTGGGCGGGGCGGGGCGTGGGGTGGGGACGGTTGGGGCTGGCAGCTGTTGACAGGCAGTTGACTGACAGTCGAACTGATGTGCCAGCCCATATAACTGAAGGGGGAGGAGGGTTAACTGGCAATGCCCGAGACTAAATGAATTGAAGTTTGTCAATGTGATAAATGCTAATTTAAGTCGCAACATCATTGCATGCCAACCAGAGCAGCCAGAGCAGCAGCCAGAGCAGCCACCAGCGGCAGCATCATTCACGTAATTGCACTTTGGGCTGCTGGGCTGACAGCCTATGCCCGAAATTCCCAGCACGACTTGCAGTTGTGCTTTTCACTTTGCTTTGGCCAAAGAGCATTTGGCTTCGACTCTTTTGCTGGGCGCTGCTTACTTTGTTATAAATTGGTTTTCAATTGAAAAGCGTTAGCTGAAGCTGAAGCTGAAGCTGGAAGTACTCAGCTGCCCAACATGCGCTCATTTTGTATGCTGACCAACCCCCTCCCCTCGTCATCGCTGCAGCTGAGCTTAGCAAGCAAAAATTTGCTATTGACCATCATTCATCATTAAATTGTTTCGCTAACTGTTTTCAACAATATTTTGTTGCCGTTTCCTTTCAAATTCTTTGCCTTATGTTGCGTCTTTATTTTCACTTTTTGTTGTTGCTGTTGTTGTTGCTGCTGCGCGTGCTGACAAGCGGCTTCCTGTCGCCGGCTACCTAACAGTGCCAGCCACGCCCACAGCCGCCTTCCTTTTTTTTTTTTTTGAGACAGCACAAAGGGCAAGCGCGTCAGCGTTGTTTTTGCTACGCTGCCAAAATTTGATGAATTTCTTTTTTATTCATTTATTGCCACAACCCCCCGAAATAAGAAAAAAGAAAAACTTTGCCTTTATTTTTTTTTTTTTTATATAACAGAAGTAGCTACTCATTCTTTTTCCGGCATTTTGCTGCCCGCTTGTTGTGTCTTACAACATTTTTCTAATCAGTCAGCCCCAGCCCCAGCCCCACCCCCACTCAGTCGACGCCACTGTCTATTTAAAATGCGGGCGCTGATTTTGCTTACAAATGAAGCAGCAGCAATAATTTGTGGCTGCTGCGCTCGTTGCCTTTAAAGTTTAAATGCGAAAAAAGTGCTGACAAATGCGTTTCGATTGTGAGCAAATTAAATTAAATTTATTGAAGTTTTAGCAACCAACTGTATGCAAAAGCGCCTACAAAGTGGGCGTGGGCAGTTCGCTTGTGAGTGGAAACGAAACCAATCAGCAGCAATAAATGATAAGCTGCCTGCCAACAAAAGCAAAACGCACACACACACACAAAGGAGAGAAAAAAGAAAATGAAATGAGAAAAGAAAAAATGGAGCAGCAGCAAAAACTGTCGCAAAGCAGGCAACGTAACCCGCTGGACTTACGCATAAGTAGACTACACACACACACACACACACATGCATACACACACACACACATACGCATACAGACAGCCACACAGATTTGCTACTAACGAAGCGCACGATTTCCAATAATGTACAAAATGTGCTACAGATATGACCAAAGATACAATCATATGTCCAAGTCTGCGTATGTGTGTGCTTGTGTGTGTGTGTGTGTGTGTTTGTTGGTGTGTGTATAAGTCATAAAACGTGCGCTTATAGCTAAAGCGGATGGCAGCTGTTAGACGCAGCTACTGTAATGAGTTCCCTTGTGGGCTGGGCTGCTATTTTTTATGAGTCCTGTGTGGGCGTCAAGGTAAAAGCCACTTAAGGCCACTCACACTCACACACAGTGACACACACACACACACACACACACACTTACAGTTATCTTTGTGACAGTAATGAAGTGACAGGCAGCAGCAACTTGACCGCAGCTCAAATCGAATATTAAAGTCTTTACAGCAAATTTGCAGACCCCCCCCCTTTGAATTTATGCTAAACGCTCATTAAAGCTAAACACAGCTCATACCCCTAGTCCAACCACAATGCTCTGGTTTGGTTACTTGGCTGGCCAGGCCAACACATAAATTATTAATTGCAAAATAATTGCGAAATTGTGTTTGGGCCAAGTTAATTTATGCAATAAAACTCGCCAGCGACCCCCGAATAACTTCAAAACTCCCAAACGAACAACAACAATAAGTGAGGGCCAATTTGTTGCTATTGTTTTGTTGCTTTTTTTTGTTGGTTTTCTATTTTTTGCTTGCCTCTCACTCCTTTGCGGCTAATGAGTGTTTGTCTGTCTGGCCCAAACCAAACCACTTGCGACCCCAAGTCAACACACACACACACACACACACACACACACAAAGCTGCTGCTTGCTCCTTTGCTTACACACAATCCTACAACATTTACAATTCTCAATTTAAAATAGATATACGCCAGCATATTAAATTTCACACAATTATAATAATAATTGTGCATTGCTTAAAATTATTACTAATGAAGCGCTGCCAATAATTATTGCAAACTGCGCGACTAAAACACAAATGAGTTTTGAATTTCAAATTTGCAACAAAATTAACAATAATTATTTTGATAGTTGCTGCAAGCAACAACAACAATAAAATATTGAGTTCCCTTTATGCAGCGTGCACTGAAATAAATGCAGCCTCAGTTTTTTGTATTATAGCCAAGAATTTGTGTTTAGTAAACATTTTCAAAGACAATTAACTTAATTTTCTTTTAACAAAATAATAGCGAGCAAAAAGCATAACACAAAAATTAAAAATTAAATAATGCAACAGCCGATTATTTAATTACTCTTTTTGAATTTAATATATTATTTCTCAATTTAGTTATATTATTATTTAGTTAATATTTTTTTTAAATATTTACAACATAATTAATAACATTTTTGTTAAAAAGCAAAACACAAAATAATACTTAAAAATTAAATAATGCAACAGATGATTATTTTATTCTTCTGAATTAATATATTTCTGAATAATAATTGTGATTATATTTATTTAATTAATATTTTCTTAAATATTATTACGATTTTTTATTGTATTAACAAATGCAAGAAATAACTTTAAATTGCAATAAATTGTTAGCGAGGGCTGCAGCTGTTATCGATTTTTTTATATAAATTATAAGCAATAAAAAATAAATATTATAAATAAATAAACATTAATTTTTGCTATATTATAGCTAATTTTTTTTTATTTATTAATTAAAAAGCTTATGAAATTGAACTGTCTAACTAAATAAAAAAAAGCTAAAATAACTCGAGTCAATGCAAATTAGTTGGGGTTATTATTTGCTATATTCTATATAAACATAAACAATATCAAACAAATTTTGTGTGTCAAGTTGCAAAGCTGCAAACTATGTCAAATCCCAATGCTAGTTGAGTGGGTGGGTGGGGTAGGGTGGGTTGAGTTTTATTTTTTAAGCACTCGAAACGCTGCTTAAGCGAATTTAAGCGTAGACTGAATAGATTTTGCCAAATGGGCCACACAAGGGCTTATTGCCAATGAAGAAAAGCAAGAAGAAGCAGCAGCAGTTATTGCTGTGTGTGTGTGTGTGTGTGTGTTGACCAAGCTGCGCTACACTTTTTGCTTGTTCGCTATATTTGAAATATTTTGCTGCTGTTCGAAATTCTTTGGCTGCTACAAGCGGCAACAAGCTTAAGCTTTTCTTATTGCCTGAGCAAACATTTTCAGCTGCTGCTGCTTCTTCTTCTTCTTCTTATTATTATTGTAAAAACTCTAGTAATAGGCTTAAAGTTGAGCAACAGTTTGGGGCAGTGGATGAGCAAATGAAGTTTGCACTTTAAGCTGCGACGCTCGCACCACTGTGCACACACACACATGTCTATCTGTATGTGTGCGTGTAGTCGCGTATCTTTGCATCTTGCAGCTGCATCTTTTGTCTATGTGCAGGCAAGCAGATAAATCTATTATCCTTTAATTTAGCAACTGAAATAATGAAGCATGCAAAAGTCTTTTGTGCGTGTGGCCCCCTTTGTCTGCCACGCCCACTCTACTCTACTGGCTGCTGCTGCTGCTGCTGCTGCTTAAGCAATATATGCATACAAATCCAATCAACGGCAATTTGCAGCCAAAGTTGCAAAAGGCAGTGGCAAATGTGCAATTTATTTATTGCAATTGTTGTTGCTGTTGCTTCTGCTATTTTTGCAAATTGAATTTTCGTTTTGCATTCTCGATTTTGGGCAAATTCATTAACATTTCGCCTACTCTTGGCTTTTGTTGTTGTTGTTGTTGTTGTTGTTGCTGCTGTTGCTGGCGCTGCCAACGTCGCTGCAGGCGTTCGAGAGAGTTGCCAAAGCTAAATGCAAATGCAAATTTTAGCAACAAGGACACAATCGCAGAAACTTAAGGCACAAAAAGCCAAGACAAAGTCAAGTCAACAGCTGCTCTCTCTCTCTCTATTTGCTTATTTTAATTAGCTGTTAACAGAGGCGAATCTCATGGGCGTGGCTTGCATTAATCGCAGTTTAAGTCTAAGTAAACAGCAAAGTTATGTTGATTTTCATTCAAGTCAAAGCTTGAAAAGGCTGCAACTGAAGTTTATAAAGTTACCAAGGCTTACAAATTGTTTATTAACAAATTATTAAAAATTAGCGTAATCATCTATTTATCTGCTGTCTAATTTAAAGTAAAAACTAATTGCAATTCCGCTTGGGTTAACAATAATTTGTAATCTTAATTATTTAATAATTTGGTAATCTTCATTATTGTAATTTGGTATTCTTAATTATTTAGTAATTTATTGGTCTTAACTATTTAGTAATCTTAATTATTTAGTAATTTAGTAGTCTTAATTATTAAGTAATATTAATTATTGTAATTTAGTAGTCTTAATTATTAAGTAAATTAGTAATCATATTTATTGCAATTTATTAATATTAAATATTAAATAATTTAGTAATAATTATTATTTTAATTTAGTAATCTGAATTATTAAGTAAATTAGTAATCTTAATTATTGTAATTTAGTAATCTTAATTATTAAGTAATTTAGTAGCACTAATTAGCGCTTATACCAAACGATTTGTATTTGAAATATAAATGAAAAGAAATTAATTTAATTAAATTAAAAGCACGCATAAGGCTCAGAAAATATTTTACTCAAGCTTTGCGTCAAATCTACAATTAAATTAATTTTCAAATAATAAATTCATTCATTTAATGCTTTAAAATAATTGTGCTTGGATTTAATGGATCGATTGCAAGTCTAAGCAATAAGTGTTAAGACTTACTTGGAAAAAATCCTTAAAAAGACTGCAGAATATATGAAGAAATTACTAAAGACTTAAGACTGAAGCGATATTAAGCATTAAACTAAAACAAGTTAGCATTACTTTGCCCAAAACTGTGAGAATTAGCTTAAAAATTAAATTATTATATTGTCCGTAATCAAAAATATATAAGGCTTAACTTTTGTATAGAAAATTTCTATTTGCCTAACTGCTTTAACTTTTTATAGTTTAATTGAATTTAAATTGAAATATTTAGTAAAATATTTTGTCTTTGGCACTTCAACAAAAACTGCTGAAAATTGTTTAAATAATTGTTTTAATTGTGAAATGCTGCTAAAGCTAATGACATTATGTTTTCATAAACTGAGTTTAGTTGACTGAGATTTGCACGAATTGCAGTTTGCAGTGGCAGCTGCCACGCCCCCCCCCAACAGTAGCGCCAGTTGCTCGTTATGGTGCGCCCAAGCGATTTATTTATAATTTATGCAGTTGCATGCAGGTGAGAGGGGGGGGGGGGGGGTAAACCGTTAAATAACTGGGCAACAGGTAATGTTGATGTTGCTTGCCACGTTGCGCGTCGCGCGCTAAGTTGTGTGTGTGGCGCCCACTGGCGGCGAGTAGTGTCAACTGCTGCAGGCCATAAAGTGGACGCAATTGCCATGCAGCGCACGTTGGCCACGCCCACCCCACGCGCTCCCAGTGGGTTGGCAAACTGATTAAAATGCTTTGCATGAACGTGCGCCGCAGTCGCTGCCGCTGCCTCAGTCGCTGCTGCTGCTTTGACTGCGACGCTGGCTGCATTTGCATTTATATTGTTTTGACCAATTTGATGCCCCTCTCTGCATCCCCCTCGGGCACTATTAACATTTCTTCGCTGCATTTTATTATTTAGCATTATTATTGCCAACAGCAGCAGCAGCAGCAGCAGCAGCAGTTGGCAGTTGGCAGTTGGCAAAGCTTAGGCGCGCTGCTTGCTGCTTGCAACTGTTGCAAGCTGCAGCTCGCACCTTGCGCTGCTTTGCTGCTTAGCATATGGCAAAAGTTGAAATTGCATTTGCCAAACGCTGCGCATTTGAATTCAAAGCTACAATCGAGGCATGAGTTTAGACTTTTCATTTGACAAATGCGCAAGAAGCCGCCAGGACTTTAAGTTTTATTAAGTAGGCACAAGGACTAACTTAAAGGCTATCCCAAGCAGCATGGACTACTTCTATATACTTCTCTAAGCTTCTATACGCCTTGAGTGCAAAGTATTCAGTTTAAATCTTAAAGTTTTTTTCAAAACTGTAACTGAAACTCTTCGAAATTAGTTAGAAAATACAGCAGGCAAGACAAGTTCACTAAACTCAGATTTTATTGCTGTAAATTCAAGAAGAAACAAGTGGACAAATTAAAGTTGGGCGCCACCAACTTTTAGATACACTTTGACTAGGGCATCGCACTACAACTCATAAACACATACACACAAAACAGCGGACGCGTCACAGCTCGATTTCGCCGTCTATATTAAAAATTGAAATAATTCCTAATTTATTTCTTCGATTTATTAACAATCCGTTGAAAACATGACTAGGCAATTTTGTGATTTATTTCAGATTTTTAATGATTTTATTTACTGCCTTATATCGTTTTTTTTCGATTTGCGGGGGAGCGGGGAGGAAATTAAAAAAAATAACATAAAAGCGTTCGGATTTGGATATAGGAGCACTATATACCAAATTTGGTTGCTCTAGCTCTTATAGTTGCTGAAAAACTGTCGCTCATACAGACGGACGGACAGATGGACATGCCAATATCGACTCAGCTCGTCGAGCTGATCAAGAATATATATGTATATATATAGATATACTTTACATACATTTGCACAACTTCATACCTTCCATTTTTTACAAAAATATCAAAGTGTATAAACACACAGAGAATTTATGAATATAAATTTTAATGTGTTGCTTTTTCTAAGCATAACATGCGCACAGTCTTTAACATTTACAGTCGACTAAGAATTGTTTTCTATAATTACCAATTACTCGGTTAAGCTTTTGGTTTATTTCTGTAGCGCATCAATACAACAATACACAGCCATCAATATCAAATTGCATTTGCTTTAAATTAGAAATTGTAAGTTGCAAGTCGCTTTGAGTTACTGTCAGTTTATTAGTTTAAACAACTAGTCTAATGATTATTAATACTAAATTCAAGCAAGAGCGCATAAATGTTGAAAAGCATTGAATTTGTACATTTCTAAAGTTAAATAAAATTCAAATTAATCGTTTTTTATCGATACGCAAAACAGAAGCGCAGAAATTCTAATTTTGGCTAAAACAGTCAAAATTTTGACTGCTCTAGCGCTTTATATATGCAAAATTACTGAAATTAATTAAATTGAGCATAATAATAATTTATTTTTTAGCAATAGCAGCCTAAACAGTAGTAACAGTTGCTCATACAGACGCAGACAGTTCTATTTATATTTTCATAATTAATTAAAATAAAATAAAAAATTCACAAATTAGCGACATTTCTTTTAAGCTAACAATAAGATTTAATATAAATGTATTGAATTGTTAAAGACTTAATTAAAATTTGCTGCACAACTTGATGCTAGTTAACAAAATGTTAAATTGAAAAGCTAGTTTAGTATTAAATACATTAAATAAATGCTATAAAATGTGCTTTAAGCTTAATAATAAGCTGAATATTATTTTGAGCTCAGTCTGGCACTAATTTTGATATGAAAGCTAAAGACTGAAGCTTGGCTCTAATGAGTTTGTTAGTGTGTGTGTGTGTGTGCGTGTGTGCGTGTGTGGCAGGCGCGTGTTGCAAGCCAAAGGTGTTGAAATTCTTTAGCTAATCTTGGCGTAAATAAAATTATAAATTATTAATCGTGGCAAGAAGCGAACGAACGTGTGGCAAGCTAAAAATGCGTGCCACAGGAGCAGCACACACGTGAGCTTAAGCTTGTCACACATATTTTTAATCAAAGGGTATGTGGCGCGCAGCTTAGAACGAAAGAGAGAAACGTATGAAAAGCATAAAGAAGCAAAGCAAAGCTTGTTAAAGGGGCGTGCGGTGGGGGCGTGTGGGGCACATAATTATGGCCAGGACTTATTTTTATTGATTGTCAGCTAGCTCATTTGCATTTGTCGCTTGGCAACGGCAGCAGCAGCAGCAGCAGCAGCGAAGAAATTGTTAAATAATTAAGTAACCTGATGCTTAAGAGCTTAACAAGCGGCAAGGGGAGCTGGGCGAGGGGGTGGCTTGTAATTTGGGCAAAAATGTTTATGCAGTCATTAAATCAAAGCAAGCAGCGGCTGACCAGAGAGCGAGCGAGAGAGAGAGAGCACTGAGTGTCAATAAATGTGTTGCGGTCTGCTTGAACTTTAGGAGCTGCTATCAGTGCTTAACTCACCCCCCAGCCCTCCCAGCTCCACACGCTGCACTCACAGCATTGAGCACTGGCCGAGCCTGGCAGCTGTGTCCTTTCCTAGACAAACAATAAAATATTCAAAGTTTATAATGTAAATTAACCCAAGTTGCCTCGGCACGGCCTCCAGGCCACATTTCGTTATCCTTGCCCAAGCGACCACCATGAATATACAAGCGGGGCCAGACCAGCCCACCCACCCACACTTGTGTGTGTTTGCTGAATCTGAATCTGAATTTGAGCCTGTTCTGCCGTTTGCTGCTGCTGCTGTGGCAAGCATAAATTCTCATATTGCTTGGCCCTTTGCCCCAAACTTAATGCGCAGCGTGGCTGGCGGCTCCAAAGGATTTGGCTAATCAAATTTTATTGTGCCCAGCCAAGCCACCCCAGCCACCCACAGCACAGTTCGATGTGACAAGTGTAAGCCGACACGAGACGAACGATTGAACTTTGACCACAGCACTCGCTCTCGCTCTCTCTCGCTCTCGCTTGACTAAAGTGTCAGCTAACTGATGATGATAATGACGACGCTGCGTGCACCTGTGTGTGTGTCTGTGTGTGTGCCACGCCCACTTGAACCTAGTTAGTGCTCCCATGATGAATGATTAGCAAACAAGCGGCTGACCAAAAGCATTTGCTGCTTGCAACTGCAACTGGAGCCCCCAATGGGGTTTTAGTCGTTGATGGCAACTACTCAAATTTTCGTTTCCCACATACATCGAATGTCATCTTTCATTAGATTAACGATTGTCTGTGTGTGTCTCTGTGTGTGTGTGTGTGCCCCCAAAACTGAAATCTTCAACAATCTGTCCGCTGCCTATGGAAAAAGGCAAAAGACAAAAAGCAACAAAGAGCGAGTGTGAAATGTGGCCTATGTGGGGGGCACACACACACACACACACACAATCCGCCGTAGTCCGCAGTCCATTGAGCTGCTCTCTCTAGTGGAGAGGCCTCGGCTTATGGCTGGCCAACGACCAAACGAGTGTCAACTTGATCCTGACAAAGTATTTGCGGCTTGCCAGTCATTTTTAGTGCGCCCACAGATTTTAGCCCCATGGCCAACACACACACACACACACATAGACAGGCTGCCTGTCCGTGCTGCGTGCCGCATGAGTCAGCGCTGTCAGTTTGCAACTCTCTGTGTGTGCCACACAATGCGGAAGTGGCAAACAAAACGAATGAAAATAACTAAAAACAAGCGTTGTAAGCACTTGAGTTATGATAAAACAACAAATCGACTCATATGCTACAGTAAACATTGCCTATAAGCAACTGCAATTAGCAGCAATTTATACAAAAATATATAACTACGATTTAAAACTAAATTTGTTGTGTTTTTTTTTAATGCAATTTTAAAGTAATTTAAGCCATTTAGCATAACAAGTTGCTTTGCTTTTAATTTCAATTTTCTGTGCTTTACTTTAGTTATTGTTATTAGTAGCAGTAGTATTTTATATATTATATTATTATATAGTAAATTAAATGCATGTAAATTGGCTTTCAATTTTGGCATCAAATTAGTTGCCGTTGCTCTTATTGCATGTTTACTGTACAACAAAACTCCCACACACACACACATGCAGTTGACACATATTGTTAAGCTGATAGCTGATTTAACATATTTTTGGCAACTTTATCTATATAGAGCAAGCTTAAATTAACTTGATAAGCAATTTTGCTAAACACAAATTTCAATGCAACGCATTTAGATTAGAAATTTATGCTAATAATAGTAAATATATTTTTAAATTTGTATAAAAATAAATCAGAATCAATAATAAAATGTATAAAAAAAATTATTTGTATGGTCAAAGTTTCAATAAAAAGATTTAAGTCACGCGTAGCAAAAAATTGTAATAAACTTAAAAAAAAACTTTCATAAATAAAAGAGTGCAGCATATTATATTTAAAAAAAAAAATTATTTTTGTCTATAATTAAAAATAAAATTTGATTAATAATTTTAAAAAATATTTGATAAATTAGCTAAATAGTTTGCAAAGTGAACAAAATATTGGAAAGATTAAAAAGCATAAATCTGATACAAAAATTAAAAAAAAAAACTAAACTGACAAATCAATAATAAAAAATAGCGAAACACAAATGCAACAAAGCGAAGCCTAAGCGACTTTGCAAATATATATTAACTCTATAATAATAAATATAGAAAAAAATGTTTGAATAAAATTATAGCTAAAAAATAAAACTTTAAGTGATTAACACACGCACTTTGAATTTTGTTGAATTATTTGAAGGCCCCCAGCCACAAATTTTATTTTTTTTATTACAACATTTAATATAAATATTTTAGGAACTTTGCTTAAAGGCTACAAAAAAAAAAAAAATGTTAAATTAATAATAATAACATAAGGTTGTCGTTGTTATTGTTGTTGTTGTTGTTGTTCTTAGCGGCATAAAGTGATGAAGCCGTTTGAACTAGTGCAACTGCTGCTGGTTCACGCTTGTGATTCATATGAACTTTATATAAAAACAAGACACAACACACCACACAGCAAATAAATGTTTAAACAATTGACAAGTTTTCTTATATTTTCGTACACTTTGCTTCATCACTCGGTTGGAAAGCAGTCACAACTTTATGAACTTCGTATGTGCGTCGCTCGCTTGTTGTTTTATTCCTTCGCCACATGACGCTTGCTTCTGGGCATGGCCGTCTCCAGGGAGCGATCCTTGTACGCAAAGTTGTCCACCACGCTGGAGTAGAGCACGCCACCCATCAGGAAGAGCGAGCCACCAATGGCAATCTTGGACCACATGACGCGAACTGAGCACTGAGCACTGGAGAACTGTGAACTGAGCTGAGCGTGAGGCTGCTGCAATATGCGCGAGCCGCACGCTCAGTATGACGCTTTATATAGAGTCGGTCGACCCTTTGCTTCGTCAAAAGCGTCAAAGCGAACGCCGCAGCTCGCTGGCCCGCTGGCCATGCCCCCAGCCCCCAGTCCCAATGAGCTTTTTTTTCATCACTCTGTTCTGTGTTTGTGCCGCTGGTCACGTCGTCCAACCTTTGGTAAAGCTCTAGCCATATGCCAAACACAATGCACTTCCTTCACAGCGGGTAAACCACACACACACACACACATATACACACGCATACATAGATAAAGCAAGAGCTATACATACACAGCTATATTATCGATCATTATAGATAAGAACATATTCGCATTTTCGCAAAGCTTTCATATATTTGTATGTATGTATGTGTTTGTGTGTGTGTGTGTGTGTCTTTGTATTTTTGCAATATTATTATTGTTTGTTTATTAGTTTAGCTTTTGTTTATCAAGATCTCTTAATCGGCTACGCGAACATGGGGGCGAGGGCGTGTGTGGGGGGTGGGGGGTCGCCGTATCTAGCATTTTGGCAAATAAAGTTTTGCAAATTCTTTGCTCCAACCGCTCGACATGCTAATTAATACTCTATATGTTTATACACATGTGTGCGACTATATTTGCAGTCACTGTTTGCTTAGCACTTTATGAACTTTTAGCAAGCTGCAAACTTTTACTTTCGATTTTGGGTTTACTAGACTATACACATAGCTTTAAAGTGGATTTTTAAAAAAAAAATACCATAAATTTGTGTTTAAATTTAAAATAATTATTTAAAATTGCATGCATTGAAACTCTTTATGTATTTTTTAATTACTTAATTATTTTAGTATTATATTAGCTCTGAATATAGTTTGTTTTTAATTTTAGCTTTTAAATTTGTTGCATATTTATAATTAAGCACAAACATTATATAAACAAAAAAAAATTAAGTTTTATGCAACAAATTTAGCAGCACAAATATTTTTTGAATTTTCCGCGCCTAAAATTAAATTTTATAATAATTTATATTAGAGCGTAAAAAGGCCAAAATTAAAAAAAAAAAATTATGCATATCAATATTATGTATAAAATAAAATAAGAAAAATAAATATATTTTTTGGTATCAGTTTTTATAATAATTTAAATTTTAAATTTAAAACTTTTTAGCACAGAATATATAAATAAAACTTAAAAAAATAAATATATATTTTTTGGTATCAGTTTTTATAATAATTTAAATTTAAGCGCATACAACTATTTACTTTTTAGCTCATATATATTAATATATTTGAAATAAAATTTAAAAACATAAATATAAATTTTTTGAAATTTTTATAATTTTAATTTAAGTTCAAAAAACTTTTTACTTTTCAGCACAGAATATATTTGTTTTTAATTTTAACTTTAAAGTATAAAAACAAATATAAAATTCTATTGAATTGCGTAAAAATATATATAAAATTAATTAAATTAGTCGCAAAAGTTGCATAAGCAAGCAAAATCAATTAAACGCAAGCAATTTAGTTAATATACTATTACTTATAAATATTTATTTACTCGCAAATTGTGCAAATGTGCAGTTAACTGTGTTTAAAAGCACAAGCCGCTTAACAATTTGACTGCTTACGTTAACTAATTATATGTTGACTGCTTATGTCATTGAAGCGAAATTAACTTTGAGTGGGTTTTGTGCTTCTTTTTTTTTCAATTATAGCGTAGTAATAAAAATTGCACAGTTATCGTTGTGCGGCTAAGATTGCAACGAGTGTGTGTGCGTGTGTGTGTGTGTGTGTGTGTGTGTGTGTGTGTTAGTCGTGTGTAGTCATTAGCTGTGCGCTTAGATTATGGGGAAATGTCTGGAGTGAATATAATCGCATTAGTTGCGTAAGCTGAGTCATGAGTGCAATCCAAAAGGGAAAACTTTGAAATGAAATGCAATAAAATTTAAGAATAAATAACTGTGTGTGTGTGTTTAGTAGAGATAAATGTAGGTGGAAATCGCGTTGTTTACGCGCAAATTAATCGAAGCTCATAAAACAAATGTAAACAAAGACAATGAAGAAAACACACACACAATTATAGCAGCTGTATGTGTGTGTGTGTGTCGCATGCAGATAAACAGGCATTAATAATATAAATTTGGCCAGCAGTTGTGCAAGCGTTAACTAAATGGCATTGAATGTGCTGTGTGGGTGGCTGGGTGGGTGGCTAGGGTGGGTGGCTCGCTTGAGTGGTTTGTTGCGTGCTGAACACACACACACACACAGAACCAAACAGATTGCCATCATTTGTATTTGCTTATAACTCTGTCCAGATGCACTATGCGGCTTAGATCCGGCATACTTAACAAAGTAGCTGGAAACTGTAACTCCGTTCATTCTGGTCTGTCTGCGACATGTTGCATCACACACCCATTTGTTTGCAGAAATCAGTAAAGTTTTTTACTTTTTTGACGAGAGACTAGCGTGTAAGCGCCCATAGACCTGACTTCCCTATTTATATTCACACAGTTATACAGTCTAGTTTTTCCTTGCTTTCACACATTCATCTCTTCCCCACCCCACATGCTATTCAAATTTTTCTAATAAATACATGCGCTAAGTGCCGGCGATCCTCACACAGCAGCAAGGGTGGGGTGAGAAGTGGTTTGGTGGGGTGAGACTGTACGCGTTGTAGCAATTTTTCAAGCAAAACGTCTGACCACCCTGAGCTATTTAACTTCAGCTTCAGCACCAACACTCCTCCTCACACCCCCCCCCCCCAATCTCTCTCTCTCTTTCTCGCTGGGCGTGTTTGTGCTGCGCTCGGTTTGTTCGCTTGCACTTCCTTCCGGCTGGCCCTCATACGCCGACAGCTCGAACGGCGCAGAGCGTGCGAAAAAAGCAGCAGCAAAAAAATATAAAAAAATAAACTTCAAGTAAACAGAACAGACGGTTGCAATCCCAGTCCCAGTAGTTGCCCCAATCCCAATCCCAATTGCTAGCTTCAAAGCCCAAAACGCAGGTTATGCGCTGCTCTGCGCTCAGCTCATGAGCGTAGTCAGCTGCAGCAAAGGGGGTGCAACACTTAATATTAACAGTTTGTATTACTTTGGCTTGCATTTTAATTTATTTTGCCTTTAATTTATCTTTTATTTTATTTAAACACATTTCGCTGGCTCTGCTTCTTACTTAGCCTGTCCACCTGTTTTTCCCTTTACACTCTGCTTCCGTTTTGCTCTCCCTCTCTACACAAATTGAATTCTCGCGCGCACATTTTCATTTGTCGACACACGTGCATGTGTGTGTGTGTGTGTGTGTGTGTCTATGTTTGTATTTGTTAATTTTCGCACTGGAAAATTGCATCAACTGGTTTACGAGTTTTTCTGTGTGCGGTCGCTTCAACGTTGCAACAACTGTAATTGCAACAACACTGCCTGTTAAAAGTATCTAACTTTAGCAAACAAATTGGCAGGCCTGACTTATGCTACAAGCTCCAATGAAAAACTTTCCTAACCAATTGACGTGACAACATCACACACAGAGAGCTTTTAAATATGCCACACACACACACAAACAAACAAACAAACACACACACACACACACAGTCAAGTGAAGCCGACCGCTGCTCAATGTTTTCTAAGCCCAGAGCGAGATCGATTGATTGCATGTTGGCAAGAAAACACTCGAGGCCGCAATTAGCCAGCAGAGCAAAGAGGCTTCAAAATCGTTGCCAATGCAAAATATTAAAAAAAATTAACAAGAAATTGCATTAGGACTTACCATATAGAGCAGACTGTAGCGCAAAAGCTGAAAATAAATATACAAAACATAAAATGATCAATTAAAAATTCGGTAATTATATTAAATTAAATTTTAAAATATTTTAAATTGATTAAAAAGCAATTGTAAATATTTTTGAAATTATATTATAAATATAGAAAAATAAAATGAACAATTTAAAATTCAGTAATAATATTAAATTAAATTTTAGAGTATTTTTTATTGAATAAAAAGTGTTCTTATATTTGAAATTATATTATAAATATAGAAAAATAAAATTTGAGTAATAATATTAAATTAAATTTTAAAATATTTTAAAATGAATAAAAAGCAATTGTAAATATTTTTAAAATTTTAGTTGATTTTTCTAACTAAAGTTGTGAGTTAAAATTATTTTCAAACATATTGTTAAATGAAAATAATTTTAAGTAAATTAAAAAGTATTTTCTACTAAGCTTTATGAGTTCTGAAGCTAATTCTTATGCATATGAAACATATTTTATTTAGTTGAGTGCTTAAGCAATTTTAAATTCTTCTGCTAACTAAATTGCAAAATAAAATTGTAGCGAACTTAACTTTGAAGCATTTTATATTTATTTTCAGACTAAAAGTAATACCAAAAGCCATGACATAGCCGTGATGAAATTTCTTGCTTTAATTAAACGCGTCTGCACTCTTTGTTTATAATTCCCAAATATACATTCGAAACTCAAAGTTAATCACTACTAGCTATGCAGGTATTTGGGTCTATGCTAATTTCGATTAATTTAATGTTGACGAAACCTAATACGCTACTTACTAATTAATATTTACTGCTACTCGTTGTTGCAAGGCCCTCTAATTAATTCTCGTTACTCGCTGTTTAGCTGCTCGCTGCTGTAATCTCTCAAAGGATTTACACACACACATGCACATGATGCGATATACTTAGCGATTCATTCGCCTAGTTTTCATAGCAAATTTAAGCCGCCTCCACAACCCCCCAATCCAACGGGGGGTGCAACTAAAGCTTTAGCCCGCGTTTTAGTTTCAGTTTCAGCGTCAGCGTCAGCGTTTCCTAGTCATGGGGTGCATTTTAATTTATGAGCAAATTTTGCGTATCTAATGCACAGCGGCCTGCACTTTGTGTGCACAATTAAATTTTCAATGTAATTTCACGCACAAATGCCTTCAATTGCATGCGGGGCAATTTAAGCGGGCAGTGGGGATAAGCACACACACACACACACACGCCCACGAACAGAAATTTCCCTTAAGTACCGCTAGCAGCAATTGTTGGATTTTGTTGCTAATGAAAAGCTTGCAATAAATACACCAATAATAGTTATTGATTCATTGAAATTCGAATTCCAGTTTATTGTTTGTAAATAAAAAAAGGTGAATTGGTGAATTGGAATTAATTTCACCAATGTGCTGCAGCTAATTCAAACATTTAAATTCCAGTTTATAAATAAAGGCGTGCGCGAATTGGTGAATTGAAAATGAAATCACCATATTAAGTTCACCAATGCTTTTTATAAGATTATTCAATCATTCTAATTGCATATTATTGTTTTAGAATAAGAAGAAAGAGCAAGCGCATGTTGGTGAATTGTTGATTGATGATTGGTGAATAGCTTTTCACATTCATTTGCATTCTAACATTTCAATTTCAAATTAGTGTTAGAATAAGACAATAAGTAAATGCATTTTGGTTAATTGGTGTTGAATTAGTGACTGGCTACGATATCAAGTTCATTTCACTAATGTTTTTTATGGATGGTTCCAGTTAAACATTTCAGTTCTAGAAACATGCTTTAGAATAAGAAAAAAGCAAACACATGTTGGTGAATTGTTGATTGGTGACTGCATTTGACTTCGCCTTTAAAATTTCACTAATCTTTTGAAGAAGCAGTAACTGTTGAGCGATAAACAGTAAAGTTTCGTTACTTACTGCCGTACTGCAGGGCTTAATGCATGTGGGCGTGGATGTAAACAGGGTTTGGGTGCTGTTTCGTTTGTGTGTGTGTGTGTGTGGTGCAGCATGTGAAGCGACATAATCATCATAATCGCATTGACACTACAAATGAGCAGCAGCTAAGCGAACTATGCCTGTATTAGTGTGGGTATTAGGCAAAGAAGTAAAGCCGTTTAGATGTTCTGGAAATTTCACGCTATTTGTTGTTGTTGTTGTTGTTGCACAATAGAGGAAAAGAGTGTCGTCGTTAACTATGCTAAGCTAACTGTGCATGCATTTTTATGGCCCACTGTCATGTTCTCTTTGCTGTCGGAGCTTATCAATTAGCACAGTTCAGCAGCTATCGCAATCGATGTGGTTTCGCCTTTAATGCGCAACGATAAGAGCCCAAGCGCGAAAAAATACATTTAAAGAATTACAGTGAACAATTGTGAAGTGAACAATTAGTTCATTAAAAAAAATAAAATATATGTTTAAGCTAAAGAACAAGTTTTCGAAATCAATTAAGTTAACAATTACAAAAGATATATAAAATAAAGCCAATTAGACAAGTATTAAGATTAAATAGGAAAAAAACCTCAAAGTTTTTATCATAACAGAGTTCAAACTTTAGCTTCAAATTCTTTTTTTACTTATTAATAGATCAAAGAGTTCAGAGTTCAAACTTTCGCTTCAAATTCCTTTTTTTTACTTATTAATAATATAATAAATATAATAATATTTTATACTAAAAATAAGCAGCTTATATTATTCAATGTTAGTTAATATTAATAAACAAAATGAGCTAATTAAAGTATTACATTTTAGAATTGAAACTTATTTTAAATACAAAAATATAAATGCTTAAAATTCATGGCAACTTTTTTAAAATTTTTCAAATGAAACTTTTTCATTAAGGCATTCAAATTATTGAAACTAAAATAAAGTGATGTAAGCTGACTTTTCTTCACTGATTGTACTGCAAGATATATAGGCTATAGATATATATACATGCACATAAATTACAATAAGATTTAGCAGCTGAATAATTTATAATTCGTTGCTATAAAAAATAAAAACATTTTAGAAAATAAAATGCTATAAATTTCATATATATGTATTAAACATTTCGTTCTTAGCGTGTGTTTACTGTGCACAAGTGCATTGCCATTATTATTGTTTAACAATAACTAACCTTGTAGAACGAATTGATAATTTTTTGCACAGATAAGATTGCAAATATTTTGTTATTGTTGTTGCGCATATGCTAAAATTTATAATCTGGCGACCTTGTTTATTAATTTCTTTAAATTAGTTGAAGGCTAGCTAACAAAAATAGAAGTTGGGTAAGACTTTTCATGGCCAATTAGCAGTGGTTAGCACTCATGATGAGGCCAGGACTGAAGCATTGATCCTTGCTTGCTGCTTTTAAGTGTGCGGCACACGCTGTAATGTGCGTTAATAAATTTAATTTTAGAGTCTCTCTTTCTCTTTCTCTTTCTCTTTGCTGTGGAGTTTAAAGTGTCACACAACTCAACTCGATGCGCGTTTTTATCAGTTTAATGGGCGGGCCGTAATGCAATTTTGGGCAACACGCCGCACCCCCCACTGACAGAAAATCACAGTCATACTACTTATGCCTACCCCGCCCACTGGTAACCAACCCTCGCCCATGGTTCAACGACCAGCAGATACGACAGTCGAGCCGAGTCGAGGCGGCTGCTGCTGCTGCTGCTGTGAAGCAATTTTGATAAATTTATGTGAAATACGCTTTCATGATAAGCTAATTAAATTCAATCGCTGTAACCAACTGCCAAAAACCGAAGCACCACCCCCCCACAATACACAAAGTGCGCGCTTTTAAGCACAAGCAGCGATTGTTTCCATATCGTTAAATAGACAACAAAAATCAGCGAAAAAGAAGCCAACATGAAATTTGGCTAATGAGCTAAATACTTTTTAGATTAAACCAAGAGTCTGCTGCTCTTTGTCTTTAAAGTTCTGCAGGCACGTAGCGCATACGATATATGTTTATATAGTATGCTGGTTTAATATGCTTTCTAAACGATTTGTAATCAGTGCATAATTATATGAAACATGCGCGCAATTAGCATTAACATAATTATAAATGCCGCCCCGACATCATCATTATATTTAATTACAACGCCGAGCGCCGAGCACAGCGAAACATAAAAATTATTTTTATACAAATTAAGGCTTACATGCAACAACAACAACAATCACTGCAGTGTTGCATGCAACATGTACATGCTACATATGTTTTGGGCGTTCAAGCGTTATGATGATTTGCATATTAAAAATGTCCGTCTGTGTCTCTTTTGCCGATAACAATGATGAATCGACGCCGCTTTTGCCAATTGGCTACACCAAACATTACTCAGGCTAATAAACATTTTAAATTAAAACGCCGTCGCCGCCGCCCCAATGCGTAATTTAATTAAACAACATTTTAGTAACCACAGTCTGGCCCTAAGGCAAAACTATTTCAAAACATTTCTGCACACTCTTTAAGCTTTTATACAATTTTTTTTTTTTTGGCACACAATTCGCTTCATTGAACATGAATTATTTTTTAATTTACAAACCAATTAAAGTAGCTACGTACTATTTTTTTAGTTGCTTTAAACATTGAATTGTTTTTTAACTTAAAACTCTTTTTTCTAAATGAAATACCATTTAAAAATGTTAAATAAATACACAAAAATTATTTCGAAATGCTCATAAGTTTTTATTGCATTTTTTCATTGAATTGTTTTCATAATTAGTTAGCATATGCATATAAACATTTTTTATAAATAAAACACTTAATTTGTTGGCCTAGTTTTAATTTAAAAAAAATATTGCTGCCCAATATGTGGCCATATGGTCATAATAAAACAGCTTAGAATATTTTTGCATTTCTAGCATTATTAAGCAATTATTTTTCTAAGTAAACCATAAAAAAATAAAAAATCGAGCATAAGCATGAGTATAAAAATGATTTGAAAGCAAATTTAAGTTGAACAAAAGATAGAAATACATTTAGTTGAGAAATATTTGTTTATATTATATATTTTATTTACAATTTAACAAAAAGCCGCTTAGTAAATAAATTGTCGAGTAATTTAGCAAGCGCTACAATTTGTTAATGCATTTTTTTAAATGATATGCGCTTGTCTATTAGAGCTAAATACAACTGATTATAGTTGATTAATGGCGCACTATGTTTTAGTTTTTTTGCCTAGTTTAATTAAAAACTTTTATTAGCTTAGCTATGTGGCGTTATGGCCATATTTACGATTGGCTTAGTCAAGCAGCTAACGTTACGTTTATGTGACTTTGGGGGGGGGTGGGAGTGGGAGTGGGAGCTTCGCAAACTTCTGAGCATGTTAACTTTGCTGTGTTGTCTCTTTATTTACAGCGCAATCAAATTTAACTGTTTAAACAAGCGTTGAAAGGATTTCGATGCCACCAACACTTGCTACACATGCGGGCAGCCAACTGCACCATTGCCATTGTGGGTGGGCCATTGGGGGTGTTGATATAAACTTGGGTGGCTGCTGCTTGTTGAGAAAATGCAAAACAATTTCAGGCGAATTAGCGTAATTGTCTCGCCGCCAACGCTGCTGCTGCTGCTGCTGCTGCTGTTGATGCTGCTGCCAAGACAATGAACATGAAGGCAAAGCAAAGAAGAAGAAGCAGCAGCAGCAGTCGAGCTACTTAATCCTCTAATTTGTGTGTGTTGCCATTGTAGCGCACCCCGCCCCGCCCCGCCCGAACCCCCCTTTTGGCATTGCCAACTTTGCTCGCTCGCTTTGGGCTTCATTTGTATGCAAAAATGTAAACCAAAAAATCAGCGAGAATGTTAAATCCAACAAAATGCATTTAACACATAAAAATTTGCATAGAAAGTGGCTTTGGTATGTTTGGTATTTTACTCCGCGCTCACACACACACACACACACACACACACACGCTCATAATCAAACTGACAGTGAGAGCGGCAGAGCGTGAGAGAGCGTAAGCAAATAGGCTTTGCCTTTGGCATGGCAACGCCACCGCCGCCGCTTGTAACGTAAATTTTATTTTAATTTCACTTTTTTTTTCTTCTTTTTGTTGCTGTTGTTGTTTTACTATTATTGTTATTTGCTTTATTTGTGGCTGCCACGCCCACACACACGCCTAAGCTCTGGCACTTAATTGAGCTAATAAACATGCACACATAGGCGCTTCTAATTAAGCTCGCTCACTCTCTCGCTCTCTCGCTCTCTCGCTCACTCACTCACTCACTCACTCAGTCTCTCTTCGATGTAAAGTCACTCACTTGACTTGCACTCGCGCTCTTGTTCCTTCTCCTACTGCTGCTTCTTCTTCTTCTTCTTCTTCTTCGCTTGCATGTCGTGGCTGCGGGCGAGTGTCGCTTGTAAAGTTATCAATTGCTTGCAATTTAGTTTTATCTATTTGCTGTTTGTTATTGTAAGCGCCTCGCAGTTAAAAAAAATTCGTGTTTTTTGCATTTCTTCTGCTTCTGCTTCTGCTTATTTGCTTTCGTACGCGTACGCTCTTGTGTCTCTATGTGTGTGTGTGTGTGTGTGTGATGTTGTTTTTGCATGTGTTGAGATTCACATGAAATTTGCATACAAATTGCGTCTGGGCGCTGGGCGTTCGCAGTTACCCACTGTAACCGAGGAGACCCTTTGCCAAAATAAGCCACAACAGCAACTCACTACTACCCCCCACCCCTGTTACTATCCACGCCCATGCTCTTGCGCCACACTGCAACATTGGCGGCCATTGGCCAAGCAGCGCGCAGCTGTTTGCTCGTCAAGGGGTTAAGGGCATGCAGCGAGGGTTAAGGTTAACCATCAACTGTCAATTTTTGTACAAGTCCTATCAATAATCAGCATTGGCCGCTGCCCCCCGCCGCCGCCGCCGCCGCCGCCCCGCGCTTCTATTTATTGAACAGCAGCAAATATTTGCATATTTATTTTATTCTTTATTATTATCTTTGCATGTTTATCAACCAAATGTGCTTGAAAATTTTATAACAAGCTGTCATACAGTCCGCTGCACTTGAATAGGGACAAGCATTAAAATAAAACTTTAAGCTCATAAAAGCAAATGACAAGCGAAATGAAATTGGATTGTTGTTAAAATAAAGCAAGTGCGCATATATTTAATATTCAAGCTAAATTATATTTTTTTAATATTTTATAATTAATAGCATATTTTATTTATCACAAAGTAGCTGCCATTGAACTTAAATGCATTTAAATCTTTAAGTGTATTCTTTAATGATCAATTTTAAAAATATTTAATTCAAATAAGTGTAAGCTGCATTTTTTAAATTAAATGCGATTAGTAACAATTTAATATAAAATTTTATAATTTAACAAAAGTATTCCACTTTGTAAAACAACAAATATGTTTAAAATAATTGCAGCATTAAAATAGCATTATAACTCTTTAATTTATATATTTATAATTATATTAATTTATAGCATTGTAACTCTTTAATTTATATATTTATAATTTATATTTAGTTGGCAAAAATAAGTCAAAATAATACGCTAAATATTAATTCTTTGGAATTCTTTGGAAAAATATTTTAAACATAATCTCTTGAGCACATATTTGTGTTTTCATTGAAAAGCTTTGCTTTGAACTAATAAAAAGATAAAAATATATATATGCCGCGCAGTGTAGAATTTGTCGATTGTTTTTATGTGGAAAAATCAAAGTCTCAACATATTTGTTGGGCGGGGCGGGGTGGGCATGGGCGTGTGTGTAAATAAAAAAAAATCGCTGGAGAATTGTTGTTGCCAAGCTAATTTTATATTAAAATAAACAATAAATAAATGAAAACATTTAGAACGCAAAAAATGTGAATTTCAAATATTCTAAAATACGCTACTCAGTCGCTTTTGTTTATTGGCATAAATAAACAGTGGCAATTATCATAGGTAAACAATAAATAAATAACTGTGTATAGCCAATAAAAATAATAAAAACAAAAGTCAATTGTGTGGCCACTTTTTGGTGGCGCCGCCCGCTCCCCACAGACTTGCTTGTGTTTACTTAAGACTTTGGCAATGGCAATTTAAGCGTTAACAGACACAGTTACAGTTACAGTTACAGTTACAGTTGGCAAGTTGCAGCTGAACTTGGCAAGTTGCTTTGTTGGCTCCAATGAATGCGAATGGGCGAATTGCATTGTAGCCGGCGCTGCTCTCTTGATTGCTTCAAAATTCATAATGATAATAATAATGCGTTCTGCACTAATTGCAGCTACAACAACAACAACAACAACAACAATAGTAGCAACAACAATTGCAACAATGACATTGTTCACTTGCACTTGGGCATCACTTAAGTCAACTGTAAAAACTTTTGCTGCCATTCGCGCTACTCGAATGAGCAGGCGGCGGCGGCAACTGCTGCTCATGGGCAAAAGTGGGTGGTGCGTTTGTCTGTCTGTCATTCATTCAAGCATTTAAAACACACACACACACACACATAGACATAGAGCAAGCGCAACTAACATTTGAAGTGCACTTCATTGCCGCTTGTCGTCGTCGTCGTCGTCGTCGTCGTCTACCCATTTAGGCTGCTATTGCTGCCGTTAAGTCCTTGTTGGCAGCACAGGACTCGCTTAGCTTAGTACTCACTGCCTGCTTGACTGTCTGTCTGTCTGTCTGTCTGTCTGTCCGTCCATCTGTTCGCCTGTCTGTCTCTGCCTGCGGGCGCTGCTTAACTTTAACTTGAACTCTAAAATAACAAGAGCTGCGTTTGTTTTTTTGGCTTGTTCAGTTTTCGTATAATTTGCTTGCAGGTATTTTCGCATCCCTCACTCTCTCTCTCTCTCTCTCTCTCTCTCTCTCTCTCTATCTCTTTCTGTTGAGCCGCAAGCTCAATTTCGTTGCCATGGCAAACAACAATGTGGCTTTGCCTTTGCCCACTTAACTTGAATGTAACTGTAACTGCAAAGTGATGACAACAGTGGGTTAAGCGCCACTGAATTGGAAAACAATAACAACACACACACACACACACATTGAGTGCATTTGCGCATAATTTGAAACTGATCTGAGCTCTCGTAGCTTTACGCTTTAGTCTTAATTAAAGCTTTTTGCATCGACAATTGTTAATTTCAAAAATTCTTGCTTCGTAGCCATTGCTGCTACTTAGAGATATCATGTGTGGCTGTCTCACTCTCTCTCTCTCTCGCTCTGATCTGTGTTGCCAGCTTAACGGTTATGGGCTTTGGCCACAAGCTCTCCAACTTGCTTTACTTATCGCTCCAGCCATCGCTTGCTGCTGGGCCAAAGCAATTTCAATGAAATCAAACAAGCAACAACTGCAAATGCTTTTGTACTTAGTCCTACGCTCTGCCCCTCCGCCCCCCCCTTACAGCTCCCCTGCCTTTCATTCATTCATGCGCTACGCTTTGTCCTATCGCCCAGCATCCGCTTCAGCTGCTGCTGCTGCTGCTGCTGCTTGTTGTCGCCAATGTTATTCTCTCTACCAGCTACTGCTGCTGGCCGATAACCATCCAGCTATATATACATATATATTGCTTTAACCTGTGCGCTCTGCTAATTTAATTTCAAGCACTACAGCTCCAAAGTTTTAATACAAAATGAACTCAGAGCATCGCTTAAAACTCTAAACAGTTTTGCTTTTCTAAATATTAAGCAAATATTTTTTTATATTAAAAAATTATTAATATTGGCTTATAAATAATTAATCAATCAATTGTTATTTTTAATAATTTTTTATATGTTAGTTTAAATTTGATAGTTTCATATTGAAAAAAAATTTTGTTTTTTTTTTTCAATTCGAATAGTTTATAAATTGCAAATACAGAAACTATTAATTTTAAGACTTCAGCTTTATAAAATATAAAAAATTGTTACTAAATTAAACATATTTTTTTTTATAAAAACGCCGCTTAATGACATTTTAATATAAATTAAATTAATTAAAAAAATGGCTGTAAATTTGATGTTTGAGTAGCAGTTCTAAGCACTAAAGTTCCGAATAGTTTATAAATTGCAAATACAGAAATTATCAACTTTAAGACAATTTTTAGCTTTATAAAATTTTTTAAAAATCTGTTACCTTTTATTTATGCCGCTTAATGACATTTTAATATATTTCTTAATTTTGTTTCATATTCAAAATAAAATATCAATAGCAAAGTTAAGATTTTCAATATCATTTCTAATATTTTGAAATGTTGCATAACTTGTAACTTAAAAAATTATTAACACAAGTAAATAACATTAGCCATAGTTTAACAATTTTTGTATTAGCTGCAATTTCTAGTACTTTGCGCTTTCAAACTTCAAATATGTTTTCAAAATTTCTTTGAAATGTTTTTTATTTATTATTTCGAGTTGCTTGCTTTGCTCATAGAGCAACTGAAAGTGCGTTCAAAGTTTGCTTTCGCTACGGCTTGTGGTTGTTATTGTTAAGAGCTCAGTACGCCGGAATATGCTGTGTGTTACCTTTAGCTTGAGTTTGGCTCTCCACCCACCGCCCCGCCCGCTACGCTGCTGTCGTTTGAATGCAGCAGCGTCTTACGTCAGCGCATCTATCTCTGGAACTTATGTTGTCATAATAGCTTGTGCCCAACAGCAGCAGCAGCAGCAGCAGCAGCAGCAGCAACAGCCACGCCCCAGCCGCCCACTCTTCAGTCCAGTCTACGCAACTATAGCGCTTGCCCTTCTGCCGCTGGCGCTTTGTAATAAAAATAACAACTTAACTAAGTAGACAATATTACCAATACACATGCATGTGTCTATGTGTGTGTGTGTGTGCGTACAAGCTTTGGGTTGTCTTGGCAGCAGTGCTTGTCAAACTATAAGCGGCTTTTTGCTGTAACAACAACAACAACAACAACAACAGCAGGTGCAGCAAAATGACAACAAATGCCATTAAAATATGTAAAAAAAAAAAAACAAAAGGCACAAAAAAGAAACGAAAAATACAACATTGGCAGTGTTGTTAGCTCTACGTGTGTGCGTGTGTGTGTGTGTGTGTGTCAGTGTTGTATAAACATTGCTCATTTGGGTGAAGCACACTTCGTTCACTTGTTCTTTTTGCCAAGTTAAGTGGCTCAGTTGCTTAACTTGAAATTCTTTTCTAGCAAAATCAAATAGATTCTTGTGCAGTTAAGCTTTAAGTTTGTCATTAGCTACAGTTATATATTTGTATACAAAAATCGAAACAAAACATACTAAAACTAAAAAAAAATATAAAAATTAAACGGAATTTAAACTATGCAACAATTAAAATTCAGCTATTGCCATTAGCTCTATTCAAATATATAAGAATTAATTAAAAATTCAATTTTTTCTTACCTTTAATTGTAGGCGGCGCTGTCGATTTAAAAACAGCTAAACATCTGAAAGGAAAAAAAAATTATTAATATTTTTATGCTGTCTTTACATTTAAATTTAAGTAACTTTAAATTTAAGCAACTAAACAATTTTAATGTCTAATTCAACAGTTTATTGCTGTTGTTGCTTGGCAGCAATAAATACCAGTTACCAATTTGCATAGCTTAGTTAAGTTTAAGTATTTAAAATGTTTGCTTTTTTAAAGCCAAAATTTAAAAATATTAAATTTACAATTTGCGCTTATTGCAATTTCAGCTGTTGAGCCTTAAAAAAAGTGAGTTGAAAATGGATTAAAATATGTGCTAATATCAAAACTAAGCACTGAGCACAAAATGGAACCAGCTGTGAACTTTGTTCACTTGCCCCAACACTAAAGTTTGTATTCTATATAGAGAGAGTCCAGCAATGCGAGCAGTTTTGCTGGCTTGGGGATACTTTTTAAATATGCTTTTTATCTAAGATGAATTATCTACACAGCTTGCCGACATGTCGCACCTTTTGCCACAGAGTGAGAGAGTGAGAGCGAGAGCGAGAGAGTGAAAGAGAGAGATAGAGAGCGTACTTAATCCTGTTGCAACAAATAACGTAACGCAAGCAAAAGTCCAAGCTTATGTTTGCTGCTTTTTTTAGGTTTTGGCCTGCTCTGGCTGCTGTTTAGTTAACTCGATAAATGAAAGTACACACACACACACAAATACATTTACATAGCAGTTGTTGTTGTTGTTGTTGTGGTCTCTGTGCTTAGGCAAAAGTGCTGACACTTGCGCAAAATTTGTTCTCATGCTCATTTGCTTGTTTGCGTTATTTCTCATTGTCATTGTCATGTTGCTGTTGTTGCTGCTGCTGTTGCTTGTTGACAATTACACAAAAACTGTTAGCATTTACCGCAAAGCATACGCAACTGTAGCTGGGAGACGAACTGTGGCCAAAACTGAAGATGGAAATCGCTGGCGCTGGGCGCTGGCGACAGTTTCATGTCAACAACAATTTTTTTGTTGGGGGGGAGGGGGCAGGAGGCAGGCAGCTAAATGGCCAACAGTCAGCACTTTTGGCTCGTAAAAGAGCCACTGGGTGGGTGGGTGGCTGGGTGGGTGGTGCTGCTGTTGGCTCGCGTGTCCATTAAAACGTTAAAAGCTTCTTGAAAACGCATAAAAACTATTTGGCTGGCACTATTTTTATGCATTTGTTGTTCCTTTTGTTTGATTACGTTTCGGTGGCAGCATCATTAAAAGTTGCAACAAATCTGTAAAAGGATTTGCTTGCTGCAAATAATTGAATTAACGCTCCAAGCGCCAAGCTCCAACGCTCGATGACTGAAACTCTCAATAACATTTAAAGCTCAAAGCTTGTGTGCTAAGTAAACAAAATAATTTATCATTTTGTGTGGGGACAACAGCCGGGCTAAGGCCATAAAATTGCAGAAGAAGAAGAAGAAGAAGAAGCAGACACGCCCCTCGCGCACAAGCAAGGGGCGCATTATTGATCAGCTATCGAGACAGTCTGTTCGTCAGTCAAACGAAAATAAAAGCAACTAAAGTTTAAGTTCAATGCATCGGCGCTCGAAATGCTCTGTAAAGTAGCTAGGGAAAGAGAGAGAGAGAGAGAGAGAGAGAGAGAGAGAGAGAGAGAGAGAGCAACAGCTTATGTTATGATTATAATAATTAGTAAATGTTATATTTGCTTATCGAATTATTTTTAATTAGTTCACTCACTTACTTTATAACATTTAATTTTATTTAATTATGAATGTTAATAATATTTGCAAACATTTATATTAATTTCAACGCTTTACAATTATCATTACGCTTAATTAACAGAAATAATTTTAATAATTAATAATGTCAATTGCATTTTCATATTATTTCATTTTTATTATTTTCTATAAATATATTTAAACAAATTTATATTTTTATTTGCACTGCTTTTGTATTGCAAGAGAATTAATTTTTAATTTTAATTAATGCTTGAGCTTAATCATTTCAGATTGTTTTTACTATTTTATTTTTTTTACTTATATATAGTATTTTATTTGTAAGTCTAATTTCTGCTCATTTTCAAATTAATTAATCATACTAGATTGTTAAATATTTAGATTGTTTTTTTTTATAATATTTGTTTTGATTTGTTACTTAAATTTCTATTAGAGTAACTTTGTTGATGAATTTTATATTTTTTGCAATTGCAATAAATGTTCTTTAGCTACAATATACCCTTTATTTGCAGCTTTGTAGGGTATGCCTAGTGTAAAAGCCGAAGCGCAACTTTGACGCAAACAAAATTAACGGTAATAACATGGACTTTGGCCAAGCAGTTGGCTAATTTGCGCTGCATTTGCATTGCCCCATGTATGTGTGTGGGCGCGTGGGCGTGGCGCCTGCAGCTTGTGGCCACGCGTAGCAAATAAACGTAATGAAGTTTGCAAAGTTTTTGACACATGCAAGAAAGATGGCAACCAAAAATAAAAAGAAATATTAGAAAAAAAGCTCAAAAAAAAAGCTAAAAAAGAAAGCAAGTGGGTGGTGGGGTGGTGCGCTTGTAAAAGTGTTTTGCGCGTAGCCAAACGACAAGCAAATATTTGCAAAGTGGCAACAAAACTTCGGCACAAACTTGACGACCACCAAAGGCACTAAGTAGTAAAAAAAAGCAAGAGGAAGAGGTCGGTGGGTGGGTGGTTGGTTGGGTAGTTGGTTGGTTGAGCTAGCGCGAACGTTTCCTGCTGAGCTTGACAATTTTTTTTACTCATAGCAACGCCCGCTGTGTTTTTGCCACTTTACAACACACACACACACACACACACACACACATACACAGCCATAAGCAACACTTTGAGCTGCTTATTCTTCTGCTACTAGTTGTTGTTATTTTTATTCTATGCTATGTGCCAGCGAAAATATTATTTTTATTAATGCTCGCCTCGCTCGTCGCTGGATCAGTATCTGGATCTAAAGTCCAGCAGCTGGACATGCACCCACCATCCCCTTGCCCCCTTTCGACTATTGTCGGGGTGAAAATGTGTTTTATATTTGTCAAATAAACGCACACGAAAGTAACGGCGACTTTCGTTCTACTTTACTTATTTATTTTTTTTTTGGCCTTGCGCTTTTTATTATTTTTTTGTGTCGCCGCCGCAGGAAGCGGAAATCGTGCGTGTAATTGAACGGACATTGAACGAAACTTGCGACCGGCGACGCTCATAGACACGCATTGAGTAAGAGCGAGCGAGAGAGCGAGCGAGAGTGACAGCATTTGCTCAACATTTGTGGTCAATTTTATGTGCGTTATAAAAAAAAAAACGCACACAAATAAATATTAAGATGAAATAGCAGGAGATACTTCTACGCTTCTCTTGCGTTTTACGAGCCACGACCTCTCTATGCAATTCTCATATTTTTCTTTATAGCCTTTTATACAAAACAACATGTAAATGTAGCGTAGCGAACAACAAAGAATAAGTTGTTGCCCCCAAACATGACGTAAGAGGCAGACCACAAGATACATATGTATATACAAAATAGTTATGGACATTTGATGCGCATTGGATGGACTATTAAATAACATATTATGCTATGCATAACAACTTGTTCGCAGCTCAACTCAATGGCCATATGCTGAGCAGGGGTTGCAGATACTTTTCGTAGTAAACATATTATTGTAAAAATTGCACAGCAATTGCTAGAGCACAAATATATTCTTATAGCAAAGAGTTTATGCTTATAGTAATCCCTATTACGAATAGCAGTTTGGCTATAGATATATTTTCTATATGATTATAATATTACTAGCAGTAATTCCTAATTGAAATTCAAACTCAGTTAGAGCAAAGTTGAAATATTTAACATTTTATTTAAGCTCTTGCTCAATAAAAGTCTAGTGCGTTTTTTAAGTTTTAATGCTTAGAAAATCGTTGCATCGCTCCCGTTTAAAAGTTTAGAAGAAAAAGCTTCAAATTTTTAGCAACTCAATAGCTAATCATAAGCCTATAAAGTTATTACTACATAAATAAATGTATTCTCTTTGCTTTTAGACTAATTAATAACAGAAGCAAATTTAACATTTAATCACATAATTTTTTAAATACTGTTGCTTAAGCGCAAAATATAACTAAAGCTGCTGAAATTTAAAACACAAACCTCTGCGCTGAGCGCTCAAAAATGAAGTACAATGAAGCACAGTTAGTTGCGTCGTCAACTGCGCAGCTGACGTCGCGCTGCGCTGGGAGTAAACGCACAACGTAGGCGAAGCTAAAGAAAAAGAAGAGCACATAACGGTGAACAGCGCAAGCGCAGCTGAGCTCAGAACACATTTGTGTTGACCTTGAATTCGTTTGCTTGGGCTTTAACATTTTTCGCAACGCAAGCAGAACAGTGGAAAATAAACGTGCACTTTGCGGTCAATAATACACAATGGGCAGCAAATGGTTTTAATGGCAATAACAAATATTTTATAACAATCTGCCCATAAATGCATATCCATGCTCCAATCTTTCCTTTTGTTATATTTATTTTTATAAATAATTAGATTGCACTCACTATATTTGTTTTTTATAAAAAATAAACCATACCCACTGTCACTTGCACTTGAGAAAAATAAATGCGCAATAGAATTGGTAACTGTCCACAGGAGCGCTAGCGCTCCCACGAAAAAAAAAATTATAATTGCGTCGCAATTTCACACACAAAAACAAAAAGGAGAAGAAATTGACCAGAGGAGCGCTAGCGCTCTCGCGCCCACGTAACTTTTTTCTATGCACTTTAATAGCTTATTCCTTAGATAAAAACACTTAAAACACTTACACCACACTTAATTGCACTTTACTGACTTAGCTTAGTATGTGCTACTAATTTTAATCACTGCAACTTGCGCACTTAAAACGTTTCACGTGCGCCTGCGTTGTTTACCCGAACCGAACTGAAAAAATGAGAGCGCGAGAGTAAGAGAGCGTGAGAGGCTCTCACTGAGAGCCTAGCAAGTGAATATCAAATGGTTACATTACGAAGCTGCTTGCTATGTGTAGTAAACGCTTGCATGTGAGTTTACGTTACAAAGCTGCTTGTTATATTAAGAATATGCCAAACGCAGCTTAGAGCTTTGGTTTAATTATTAAAGGATTGCACTATTGTTTTTTTGACAGATTAAATATAGCATTTTATTTAAACATTGTTTAGTTCCGCTATCATTTTTATAATGTAAACAAATATATATATAAATATGTAAAAAAAATTAAATGAAAATATTTCAATTGCTTTGTGGGTTTGGCTTCAATGAGTGGTCAAACCCAAAATATATACATAATTTAAAAATTTGTGCCCATATATATATTAAATCATATTAAAGCGCTATAACTCACCATTAAGAAGTTATGGGCAAAAGGAGATTTTCAAAGAAGAGAAAAAAATCTATGCTTTGAATTAGAAAAATATAGAAGAAACTTAATATCTTGGGCGTTATTTAACTTTAATGTTTATTTTTATTATTTTAGCTGAAGCATATTTAATTCTAATTTTTATATAACTTTGAAAGTTGCCCTTAGAACCAAATATTTAACTTTGCATATTATTTAATAAAAGTTTTTCTTTATTTTAAATTGCTAAAAACAAATTTGTAATATGTAAATACTTTCAGACCTATGGCTTAGTTTGAAATACGTTTTCGCTTTTAATTTTGCCAAAATCGTGCAGAGAAATTTAAATTTTTAAACAAATTATCGCTGTCTCTCTCTCTGTCTCTCTCTTTCTGAAAAGAGTGAACTCTGCTGCTGTTTGATTGGTTTTCGTCAGTTTGTCTCTTTAGTCGTTGTCAATTATGGAGAACAGCTGCTAGAGCTATTCACTTGTCAAATTCATTAGACAAATGCACAATGCTGAAATAACTGCTTTGAGAGCGAAAGAGAGAGGCAGAGTGTGTGAGGCGTGCGGGGGAGGGGAAATGTTTAGCGGCAAAGATGCTGATAATAAATAATACCGTATGGGGAAATCTACGCTCATTTTTCAAAAACATTACGCCGCGGGCGTACGGCCGGACTAAAAAGTAAGCGAGACTTGTTTTGCCGCATAAAGGGGGTGGGGTGGGGTGGTTGAGCAGTTATGCGGCGTTGTAGCAACGCATTAACAATGTCAACGTTGGCATTGGCTTTAGAGACGACGCGTCGGCGTCGTCGTCGTCGCCGCTGTGTAGTCATCAACATTGTCATTGACGACGACAAATGTTGCCGTCTTTTAGGCGTTGACATTTGATAAATTAAACATTTTTTGTGTGCAGACGTTTATTTTATTCTGTTGCGGCAAAACTGGCAATACTCTACCTCCCCCCTCCGCTCATCCTGCTATACCTCTGCACTGCAACTTTGCCTAGGGACTTCTTTTTTTGTCTCTTTGCCACTGTTAAATACATTTGGCTTTAGTTGTTGTTGTTGTTGTTTGAGTGTTTGACGCAAATTAGAAAACACTTTTGACATTTGCGTTGTTGGCGCTTCCGTCGTCGCCTTCATTTTGTTAATTGAGCAGTCGTAAGCGCCAGCCCCCGTGCTTGGCCTAAAGCTAAGCGCTTGCCTTAAGCCCAAAAGCAACGACGTCACTTTGAAGTCAACATTTGACGTTGAGTCCAAACACACACAGCACGCAAATTTATTTAATATTTATTAAACAGACAGCATTAGCTTAATATTTATGCTGCTGTAAGATTCTATAATAATAATGCTCATTTCATAAAGTAATTAGCACACTCAAAAGTTTGGATTTCAAATATAAAGTCAATAATTTATAATTTTAAATATAAAAAGTGCTTAATGTACGTTTCAGCTTTTTTCAAATCTATTGTAGTAGATTATTTATGTTGTTACTAGAAATATTTTCGAATAAATAAACTTAAATTTCACTTAACGAATAAAAGCTTTCCACTGTGCTTTAAGTAATTTATTAAAAACAAAAAAACAGTTAGTTCTGGCGGCAAAAAAGCCAATTTGGCAACACTGATTGCAAGAAACTTTCTAATCTTATTGCACTGTGTAATATCCGTTGTTTTCGACTTCAAATCTTATCTGTATATTAATACGCACTATTTCAAATCTTATCTATTATTAACCCATTTTAGACAGCTTGAAAAATAATTTTGGTTCTAAGAAACTTATTAAATGTCTAATTAAAAACAATATGAGCATAGGCTTATATTCCACAAACTAAAACTAAACAAGAACCCAAGTAACTATTAGTTTATCCTAAAGCTAGCAATACGAACGGTGATTATACTAATCATAAATTCGTGTTATGGCCTTAAAGGGGTTAAGCTCAATTAAAGATTACGTACGTAGCACGTCGTCAGTTCGCGTCAGTTGAAGTTTAGCTGTTGAACTTGCCACTTTTAGTCTAAAGATGGAAAAATCTAAATCGATTGGCAGACAATTTGGCGATGCCAAGAATCCATCGTTATGTGCCGTGTGGTTAACTGAGGCTGCGCTGAAGCTGCATACTAATTTACATTTCGTTGTCCATGATTGTACAACAGAACTTAAAGCATATTTTCTCTACTCGATCCCTAGACATATTTCTAAAAGAAATCCGCAGGTTAGGCTACCCATGGTAGAAGATAGTCAAGGAGCAGTTGTTTGTGACCCCCACGCCATTATGAGCTATTTGGTAAACCAATATGGCAGAGAGTCGACGCTTTATCCAAGCGAGCCGCTTAAGCGCGCCTTAGTGGATCAGCGTCTGTTTTATTCGTCCGGCGTGCTGTACCCCCTTCGAAGACAACTCGTGCGCATGTTGCCAGAGCAGAACTTTGCTGAATTGCTAATGCAGAAAATAGACGACGTCTATGAATCATATGCGGTGCTCGATCAGTTCGTAGCTAACAACAGCTACATGGCTGGCGATCATTTAACCATTGCGGACTTTGCCATTTCATCGACTATTATCGTATTGGATGCTAGAATTGCACCGTTTCACATTGCCGAATACCCGAACTTGAGTGCTTGGCTGGCACGCATGTCGACCTTGCCTTATTTCTTAAAATTAGCTGAGGACGCTAAGGCGGTTTACCTTCAAAACTTAAATTACAACATATGTTATTGGAGTCCATTGATCAATAAAAAAAAGTGCTTGACGTACGAATGCGGGCGGGAGGGGAGACCTTTTTATGCTACGCATATTCCCATTCTCAGGCAATTGAAAATGTGAGTGTAAATAAATTATTAAATGAATATATATTGAATCCATTGATCGATAACATTATTACTACTTCTATTATATTAAATGAAACCTTTTTATTTAATTACCCTACAGACCTCAACCCGATCCCTCTCTTCGGTATAAATATTAAAGGGCAACATTTTTCACACCCTCACTGTTGTATAAATCTAATTGGTGAGAGAAGTGTTCTGAAAAAACGAAGCTGGTGTAAGTTTTAAATGAAATTAATCAAAAGGGCACGGGCAATTATTAATTTTATCAATTCAAAATACAAATTAATCGCAAAGCTAATACATACTGTTAATCAATTGGTAAAGAGTTATGTTTTCTATGTTAAATCAAATTTATAAATAAATATATATTGCTGTTTTAACAAACGATTCCAATAATTATGAAATGTATTTTTTAAATTATAATAACTAAGCCAGGCGCACATTTATTGTAGTTTCAATTCGATTTAAAATTTGCAAATAATTATTGTTTGCGTTGGTGATGGCGGCGGCGGCGGTGGCTTTAAATTCGCAGCGTGCCCCAAGCCCCGTGCAATTTGCGCTCATTACAACGAATATTGGGCGCATGTGGGCGTGGCAGAGTATAACAACGCGCTCGCGTCGACAAATCTGATTAATAATTAGAAGCAAACACAGACCAACCGGCGGCCGCCTACACTTCTCAATACCCCAAAGCACTCTGAGGCACGTTCTGGCCGCCATGCTTATCATTTTAGTCAAGAGAAAGGACAGAGACAGAGAGAGAGAGAGAGCGAACTGGTTGGTTTGCTTAAGCCGCGGCAGTAAATTAAAAATGTCCCCGGGGCCATTTATCTAGCAAACGACAAGATGATCAATGCGACGTTCATTGTGTGCACAGCATACAGCAAAACTTTTTGACCAGCGAGCGCGTTTAAAATAAACTCAACGCCCAGTTGCCACTAGCGACGAGTGCTGCATACCTCATGCCTCATGCCTTGTGGTTGAGCCTGTGCCATAAATCCTTGGGCATATTAAAAGCCCCAAAGTCACATAAATGAGTTCCCCCCCCCCCCCATGCGTTTAACTCAAGCGCAAGGCTGACGGCAGAAAGTGAAAATGAAAATGAAGACTGGCCCAGTTACCAGTTAACCATTGTCTACACTTAGCGAAAACTAGTTGCAGTTCTATTTAGCATTCATATAGCATATATCAAAATTTTAAAGCTCACGATTTTATTTTTTTCTTTATCAAATTTATGAATTTTCTAGCTAAAGCGTATATAATAGTTGAGTGCGTCCAATTTTAGCTCAACTCTATCGTTCTTTAAATGATATTCATCTTTGTTTCTTACTTATTTTTTCGCTTTACACTTATTTTATTTGTCATAAATGTTCTTAGCTAAAGTGTATATAACAGTTGGCTGCGTCCAATTTTAACCTCACAATTTGCACAAGTGGCTAAATTAGTTGATCAGCGTCCAATTTAAACTTTACACTTATTTTATTTTGAATAAAATTAAATTTTAATGTCATATTACTGAAAATCATTGAATTCTGTCTAGCTTAAGCGTATATAATAGTTGAGTGCGTCCAATTTTAGCTCAACTGTATCGTTCTTTAAATGATATTCATCTTTGTTTCTTACTTAAGTTTTCGCTTTACACTTATTTTATTTTGCATAAATGTTCTTAGCTAAAGTGTATATAACAGTTGGCTGCGTAAAGTTTTAGCCTCAAGTGGCTAAATTATTTGATCAGCGCGCGCAATTTAAGCTTTACACTTATTTTATTTTGAATAAAACTAAATTTCATTTTCATATTATCGAAAATCATTGAATTCTGTTTAGCTTTCAATTCAATTTGCTAGCTAAAGCGTATATAATAGTTGGAGCAGCCTTCAATTTGAGATTAATAACAAATTTTTTGCACAGTGTACGGCTGCCGGCTATGGGCTTTGATAAGATTTAATGTGAAGCGCTTGCAGTCGCCAAAGCAAACAAATCAAAGTCCATTGAGACCGGGCTCGGGCTTGTTAACGGGCTCGGGGGCTCTGAGGCACAGAGGCGGGAAGGATTGAGGACAATATTAAATATGGTAAGTTGGCACGCGTTGCAAGCCAGCATGCAACATGTTGCAACTAGCGTTTGGCTGTGTGTGTGTGTGTGGACTGTAAACTCAATGAGGCAAGCAAACAACTCGTAGTCAAAATTTCATAATGCCCACAAGCATAAGAGGCTATCAAAAGTGTTGCCCTCTCACTCACACACACACACACACACACACTCTCTCTCTTTCTCTGTGTGTTCTGACTTTTGTGCTGGCAAAAACTTTGCTCTGTGTTGTCGAGTGTCAACTGCAGGATGTGCGGCATTATAAATTGTAATTAATAAATCAAAACAACAAATGTCCGGCAGCAAAATTCAAAATGCCTGCAAACTGCAACAACGGCCTATAGAGAAATCTAAAACTAAATACACATACACATATATACATGTGTGTGTGTGTGTGTGTATGTCGGCTAACCAAATATAAACAGCATACGTTGATATTATTTTAGTAAAAGTTGCCAGGGCAAAACTTTTGTCAAATAGAAATTATGACATAACTTTTGTTTTTGGCATTTTCAGTTGTTCAACACACACACACACACACACACAATGAAATTGCTTTTGCAAATTTTTTGTATAAAATATATGAGTTTACCCCACTGTCTCATTAACAGCAGAGCTGGGCAGGCAGACATCCCAGGCAAAGGATGTGCTTCAAAATCAAACGGAAATTAAAAAGCGCCTGTGAAGCCCCCAAGGGTTAGTGCGTCCAGATTTATAAGCCCCAGCTCTCGCTCTCGCTCTGTCTCTTTCTCTGCTTAGTAACGCATCATTACGCTGACAACTTTTGTATGCAAGTGGGTTGCAAAAAATATAAAAAAAAAGCAACATATTGGGCACAGCTCAACGCACATGAGAATTTGAATTTTTCGATATATTTTTACGTAAAAGCGAAAGCACAATGACAACCAGCTTAAGCGCTAGAGAGAGAGAGAGAGAGAGAGAGAGAGAGAGAGAGAGAGAGAGAGAGACGCAGAGAGGGAGCGAAATCTCACATTGCTTAGCTCTCAAGCTTGGCAATTGGTAAATCCAAAAGTCAAGTCCTCATACTTGTTGTGCAGTGTATTTGCCCAGTCGTTGTTGTTGTTAGTCCGAGGACGCTTTTAGAAGTGACAAAAGAAATAGCTTAAGCAAGGGCGTAGTGCCCCCCCCCCCCCCCCCTTATGCTTTTTAGATGATGTGCTGTGTATAAACAAAATTTGCATATTAAAATACTATACAATATTTTAATACGCAAAATAAAATAAAAATATGCATTAAATACAAGTCAAAATATATTCCAAGACATTTATATATTTTTAGTTATATATAATGCACTAAAATTAAACTTAAATTTTAATATTTTATAGCTCTGAATTTACATATTTTTAGTTATATATTGCATACTAAAGTAAAGCTCTGTATTAACTAATTTAATTAATTACTGTCTGCTAATTCAATATAAAATACTACAATATATATGTGATTAAATAGCTTTGAAAATAAATTTTTGATTGATTTTATTATTAAGTGTACTTCACTTATTTTTTTATATTCTTTAAGTGCACAATAATTTTACACTTTTTGCTCTAAAAAATTTAAGCTCTTAAGCTACTTACAAAAAATTGCTTTTAATTTAAATTCAAATGTCTTTTGTTGCTTATCGTGGACTAAAGCTAGTTCTGCCAACCACCCACCCTCCCCCCCTTAAGTAAATATTTCAACATTTTTCTTTTTAAGACGTCGCTTTAGCAACAATTGTGCACGTTAACCCCAACAGATTGAAGTGTGTGTGTGTGTGTGTGTGGGTGTGTGTGGGTGTTTGGCTGTTTTGTCTAGCGTTTTTTTTTATTTTAGTGTCGCCCTCGACTGTGCAATGTTGTGTAAGTTAATGTGGCCTGCTAAAACGCAGTAGCAAAAGCAGCCAACAACGTTAGCTATAATATATGTAAACACTCCAAAGGCGAGCCCAAAAATTGTGCTAAGCAGCATTTATTCAAAGCCTTAAATATTATAAAGCTGCAAAAATTTTAAATCGAAATAGTTTAGTTAGATATAACTTTAGACAAACTTAGCACGTCTGCTTATTGTTTCAATTAATTTCTATTAAATTAAACGCTATTTATATAGCTTAATATTTCTACTACATTTTATGCTATTAGCAACATTTTTTGATTTAGTTTGCTTATATATTGCCACGCCCACTTTACCAAAAAAACAGCATATTATGAACATTGTTGAGCTCATTTCGAAATTATAGCTTCAATTGCCCACAGTACAATGGGTTGGCACTTATTTGTGTAGCATACCTTTCAGCGCTGCTTGTCGTCGTCGCATAAGAATATCAAAAATATCAAAGCATTGAGTTCAAAGCTTATACAGAGTCGTACATTCAAACGATATAAAGACATGGACATAGACATAGTTATAGAAATATATATTGACATATATGTGCATCATGCACAAACGAAATATATATTATTTATTAATTTTAAGAGCTAAAGTCGGCTAAACTCGTGGATCAGAGATTTGCAAATTGCACAAATTCATAAGCGACGGTTGCAGCACATCAAGCTACTGTGCTAAGTTATATATTTTCCATTGCTAGTTACCGATAATCTTCAAAAACATAAAATAGCTTAAGCGTAATTTATTTCAGATTTTTTCAACTTGCTACAAAGTTAGCAACAAATGTCAATAGAAAACTAATTTTAACAGCTTTTTAATTTTATGTATAAACTGGATTTTGATATTTTTATTTATTTAGTATTTTATTTTATTTTTATTCTGGCGGCAGCTGCTTTTTAAATTGTTAAGTGAAATTTGAGTAAAACAAGTGCAGATCAAAAAAAGAGTTTGGGTTTAATTTAACTTGCTTGTGGGAAAAATAAACGCATTTATTTTTTGATTAGCTTTGAGCTTGACATATAAATCAAAGCGTTTTAGATTTATTAACCGAAAATTCTGGCAGTACAAAAATTAAGTTACGGCTTTAAATAAATAGCAGGCCATGTTAAATATTTCTAATAATTAATAAACAATTAATTTAGTTTCTGCCACGCCTACTTCGCACTTTCACGTGCATTTGCACAACTTTCATAATACCCATGATACATTTTGTTTTTAAATGTCAAAGTGTAAAAGCAGCAAAAGCAAAAGCAAAGCATAAGACAATTAAAATAAAATTAAAAGCATTAAAAGCTCAGCTACAAATTTTTAAAATAAATATATATGTTGTAAGTACTAAACATTAAATAAATAAATAAATTTGCTTTTAAAAGTGAAACTAACTTGTATTAATTTGCATTATTTTTTTTTAATGAAGTTTATGCAGTTTTATTGCCATCAATAGTTTAATTGGCTTTTAAGTTTTTTTTTTAACAATAAGTGATAATGCAAATATTTATGCTACTTGAGTTTCTTTTATGCTGCTGCTGCTTTTTGTTGTATTTATAGCCAATGGCTGCTTGATCTCTGATCATTGCCGTTTAGTTTATAGCAACCAAAAAAAAAAAAAAAGTTTGCAAACAACACAAAAAATAAACAAAATATATAACATAAAGTTGAGCAAAAAAAAACCACAAACAACCACAAAATTGTGCGCATATATTTTACAGAGTTTTGTGGCTATTGCTGTTGATTGTTGTTGTTGTTGTTGCTGTTGCTGTGGCGCTGCTTTTGACAGTTTTGTGTACTGTCAATTTGAGCCAAGTGTGTAATGCTGCTGCTTACATTATAAACATGCACAAGAGCGAGAGAGAGAGAGAGAGAGGGAGAGAGCGAGACATGGCAATATTGTATTTGCTTTGTGTGTGTGTGTGTGTTGCCTTTAAAAACATCTTCAGCTTAGCTTTTTTTTTTTTGCGTTGCTTTTTTTTCTTCAACGTTGCTTATTTTTTTGCACTTGGCCCGTTTAGGGTTCGTGCCTTGCCTTGAGTAAACTTGTATTTGACAGACCCTTGTCTTCATATGTGCCACAACTATCTGCGTCGTCTGCACCACCACCCCGCGCCCACTGCCCACCCACATGGCTTGGCTGGCGCGTTGTCCTGCTGCTCGTTATTACATTCAGTTGGCGTTGTTGTAAAAAAAAAATGTAGAAAATAAGGCAAAAAAATATCATTATATGGCGCATTTCTTACCCTCAGAGTCAAAATGCGTTGCATAAATTGTGCGAGTGTGTGCGAGAGTGTGTGTGAGTGTGTGGGCGTGGCAAAGGCAGCGGGATGCTGCTGCTGCTCTCAACACATTCGCAGCACAGCAGCGATGATTGATCGTTTACAAATAAGCAGTCAGCCCAAGCCCAAGCCCAAGCCCAAGCTCCAAGCTACAGCCAAGAGACACAGCAATTAAAGTGAAAAGTTCTCACACACACACACAGAGAGACACACACACGTGCAACTCGCTAAGAAAGATGTAAGCGTAAAATAATTAAATTGTCAGTGGCAACCGAGTGAGGCAGAGTTTTGCTAAATGTGCCCCACACACACACACACACACACACACACGCACAAGTGAAAACCCTTTTGTCTCTTCGCCTCCCCTCCCCCTCCTCAGCCTACTCATTTTCACATCCGCCAGCCCTCTCTGGGGCGCCATCAAAATAAATGCCTGTCATTAAACAAATTGTCGCAATAAATCTGCGCATTTCAAAGTCACTGAAAAGCAAAAAGCCAGCAAAGTAGTCTGTGGCAAAGACTCAAGCAGTGGCTCAGTGCTGCACTAGCTAAAAATGGAGTGGGTGGTTGGGTGGGTTGCTTGGCGCTTGGGGCACGCTTTTGACTTTAGTGCGGGGGGTGGGGGCAGCGATCATTAGCGCGTCGAGCTGTGCACTTTAATTAACTAATAATCCTTGCCAGCCTGCAATTTAATTTATGCTTGCCTTTTACACACACACACATACAGTAAACATTCCATATGAGCAACGCAAACTATTTGCTTTGCTTATGCCAAAAATGTAGTTAAAACTTTGGAATTTCTTGTTCGGTAATTATTTTTTATCGTTTAATTATTATTAATCAATATTAGTACTAACTTCAACTGCAATAAGTATTAAAATATAACTGTTTATAAATGCTTAGTTATTGCTTAATTACCGCATTAAATTATTTGTATACTAAAGTAACTTTGATACATTTAAAATTAATTTTGAGCTTACTCAGCCATGTAAAGTTTATAAAAAATTGAAAGCTTTTGATTTATTCAGCACAATTGGCAATAAAATATTTTTAAATTTTTATAATTTAATTTTGCGCATTAAATTATTTTTATACCAAAGTTTAACTTTGATACATTTAAAATTATTTTTGAGCTTGCTCAGCCATTGAATGTTTAAAGTTTATAAAAAATTGAAAGCTTTGATTTCATTAAATCAGAATAATTGATATAAAATCTTTTTAAATTATTATAGTTTAATTTTGCGCAATTTTTGGCATTATTTGAGTATATTATTAATTTCAGTATTTAAATTAATGCAACTATTTTAATATTTTCAATGCGGCACAAAATATTCATAGGTTTTTTTAATTTATTTTTTATATTTAATAATTTTTTGTTGATTAATTTTTTATTAGTTTTGTTTAGTTATAAAAAATCTTTTAAAGTACTTACATTATTTTCAAGCATTGCTGTTAATTATTATATTAACAACAAATAAAAAAAATAGAAAAAACAAAATAAACAGAGCTTTAATTTATTTATATTTAATTATAATGCGGAATTGAAACATTACTTTGGTTTAGTTATTTAAAAAATCTTTTAAGGACTTACAAATATTTCTGTTAAATTTAATTGAATTGCAAAACAAATAAAAATAAATAAAGATTAATAACAAAATAAAAAAAGCTGCTAATAGAGAGCGGCTTGCTAGCTTGTGGCTCAATTAGAGTGTTTACTGTAGCAAGGCAAATGAATTGGCTAATTGTTAGCCATGGCTAAGGAATTCGCTTGCATTTGTCAAGCCTCCAACTAGCCACGAGACCCTTTTGGCAGCCATTAGCAACCAAAACAAAACAAAACAAAACCAAACAAAAACAAAGGCAAACCCAAAAATAAACTCGGCCTAAATGCTCCATTTTTATGCCTTTTATGCCGCTTTCTACTTTTTTTTTTATATGTGTGTATTTTTATAGAGATTTATTTTTTTTGCCGCAAATTACAATCAAGTTGACAAAACGCAAAATGAAAAGAAAGCGCTGGGCGTTGAGCAAACAGCAAAAGCAATTAGAAAATGGCAACCAAGTTAATTAAGCAACATGTTCTCATTGTTGTTGTTGTTGTTGTTGTTGCCAACTCAATCGCAGAGCAGATAGAAATCAACGTCAGTTATGCGCCCAAGCTCAAGTCAGTGCCTTATAAAAAACAATGCCGAGCAGTAAAGCGACGGCGGCACGCATAAATTAAAATGGCTAAAAGAAAACAAGGCCAAGAGACTGACTGAGACAACAAGCCCAAAGCAAAGGCGCAACATACATCACACGGGCGCGTTGCTGGGACGGCGGATAAGATGGCATTACAATAAAACAAAAAAAAATACAAAATAAAACACACAAAAAACAAAAAAACACAAGCGAGCGCATTAAAATTGAGCGCAAGCAACTTTTGTATACACTTTGGACATCAAGCTGCTGTAAATAATTACCCAGTTATATATATCCCATTACTATATATCGGTAATCTACAAAAGTATAAAATAGCTTAAGCGTAATTTATTTTTTCAACTTGCCACAAAGTTAGCTACAGCTTTAAGCCTTTTAATTTTATGTATAAACTGCATTTTGATATTTTTATTTATTTAGTATTTTATTTTATTTTATTTTTATTACTAAACTTTAGAGCAGCAAATATAAACTCTTCTTATATAAAAAGAAAACTAGGCAGCCATGGAAAATGACAAATTTTCACCTGTTTTGAGACTGGAGCACATTCCCATATTTTTAATTTTCGAACGCTCGCTCGTCTAGTGTACATCATAAACAAGCTATATATTTTATATTCTTTATTTATACTAATTTCATTTTTGGACAACTCAAAATTAACTGCAATGGAGGAAGAGCCTAAGTCAGAGTCTCGCATCGGCTACGATCTCTACTGGGTGGGCGAAACGTACACCTCGTTCATCCCGCAGGTCAAGCTTGGCAGGTCGTCATGCAAACTACGCCAGAAATGCATAAAACCTCGATCAAATTTAAAACGTAAGAGGGGAAAAGCCGAAATGCAAGCCGAAACGCAATTGCAAATCGAAGGCAATGCCTAGGCCAAAACGAAATATACAAAAGAAGGGAGCCAAGCCCAAAACAAGACCATGCCCATCTAAGAAGAAACCAGCTAGTCCGAAACGAAGGAAGCGCGTGCCAAAATGCAAAAGGCAGTAAAATGTTAAAATTGTAATTTTCAAACTGGCGGCAGCTTTGCTTAGCAGCTTTTTAAATTTGAAAGTTAAATTTGAGTAAAACAAGTGCAGATCAAAAAAAGAGATTTGGGGCTAATTTAATTGCTTGTGGGAAAAATAAACGCATTTATTTTTTTTATTAGCTTTGAGCTTGACATATAAATCAGCGCCTTGTAGATTTATTAACCGAAAATTCTGGCAGTACAAAAATTAAGTTACGGCTTTAAATAAATAGCAGGCCTTGTTAAATATTTCTAATAATTAATAAACAATTAATTTAAGTTTCTGCCACGCCTACTTCGCACTTTCACGTGCATTTGCACAAATTTCATAATACCCAATGCATTTTTTTTTGAATGTCAAAGTGTATAAAATGTTAGCTGGCGGGGCATAAAGTAAAACCAACAAGCAGCAACAACTCAAGCAAACTGTGGGTGGCTTAGTGGGTGGCAAAAACAAGTTGGCAACAAATTTATGAGCAAATTAATTGAGATTGGAAACGCAGAAAGAAATCTAAGAAGCAAAGCAAGCAAAAGGACACACAAGTACTGGCAGTCCTGGCAGTCCTGGCAGTCCTGCTTGTCCTGCCAGGCATAAAGGAAACACGAATGCGGATACGCATTCTGCCCAGGCGACAGTTTCTGCCAACGCACGCTTGTTAGTGGCCAAGGATGCTGCTTGGTTATAGCCATGGTTATATGAATAGTATGTCTGTGCGTGTGTGTGTGTGTGTGTGTGTGTGTGTGTGTGGGTAGTGGGCACTTTCGAGTTGCCCACTTAATTGAGAGACAAGTCAATAAACAGGAAGCGGGTGCCAAAGCTAAAGTCAAAGCAGGCAAGCAAATATAAAAAAAAAACACACACACACATACACACAAAAGCAAACACAAAATCAACAGTAAATGCGCATGCAAGCAAATACAGCAAACAAGTCGACTATTGTATACTCTGTAAATTAACAAAAATGTAGCTAAACATAAATTTAGCTAAAGTATCTTAACTAAAGCAAATTAAAGGCAAGTTTTATTTGTTTAAAATAAATGTTTAACATGCCTAAATTCGTTTAAGCTTGTTTTAGCATATAACAAAAACTAAATTTAAATCTTATGCCTGATTTTTGTCATACTAAACAAATAATTGCCATTGTTTAATATAAGCTTAAGGCAAAAAATTAAAACTTAAATCTTAAAAAAAAATTGCAAATAAAAATGTATACAAAAATTTGCTAACTGTTGTTTTCTTAGACTTTTAAATAATTTGTTAAATATTTTTCATTTTCAATATTTTATACATTTGTTAATGTATAGCGCTATTTTATATTTCATTATACTATTTTATTTGTTTTAATTGCATATATTAATTAAATTTAATTGTATTGAATTCATTCATTTATTTACAAGATTATTTATTATTTATTATATATATATTTTTTTTAGTTTGTAGTGTTATTTTATATTTTATTTATGTTTTATTTGCATAATATTTATATTTTTTAATGTTATATTCATTTTCTTATTTTATTTTCTTCTTCTTGTTGTTGTTGGTGCTTGGTGCTTTAGGCACTCAAATTAAATAGGTATATTGGCCATAATGCATTGACATTGATCAGCATATATTTATATTTGTATAAATTTGAGTTATTAATAGCACGCAAACATTTGCTTAAAAATAATTTTTTTAGAAAAAGCAGGTTAGCGCCAATTACAATAAATTTAATTTAATTATTTTGTTGAGCAATAGTGATAAAAACCCATATGTATCAAAGTGCTGAGTTTGAATTTAATTTATGGCAAATGCTTGAAAATCTTTTGCTCTTTAAACAAAAACAGACAAAAGCGTTCAACTTAACCTCAAATTGCATACACTTGCATTTGCTTAGGGCATTAGATTGTGTGTGTGTGTGCGCTCTCAATGAAAGCAATTATTTGTAGAGAAACCAAATGGCTGACGTGCTTGACTCCGCTCCCGACCCGCTGGTTGCTGCGTTGGTTACAGTGTCCAGCGCTTGGCGCTTTGAGGCGCAACGCGGCACATAAAAAATAACACAACGGACAAGGGACAACAACGGGCTACAAAACTAGGAGAAGTTCAGCAGAAGCAGCGACAGGGCCAAGCGGCAAGCGCCGCAGCACACAATAAACAAATAAACCCATAAATCTTTGCCACTAAAGTAATGCGCGCCACTTGTCCAAGAGCAGCAAAAGGGCTGAGTGGGTGGAGTGGGTGGGTTTGGCTGGCATGACAATAAAGTCACACCGAAGTAGCAAATGTCTGATCGTTGCTGCAAACAAACCAATCCCGTTCTCCTTGCTGCTGTTGCTGTTGCTGTAATTTGTGGTGTCGCTTGCGTTGCCAGCTCTACAGTTGATCCATTATCCTTAGCAGCGGCTGCGACTGCGACTGCGACTGTTGTTGTCATTAAAATGCGAGACATACAAAGTCATTAAATTATACGCGACATCTTTTGTGCGCGCGTTCGCTCGCTCGCTCTATCGCTTACTCGCTCGCTCGCTCTGTCGCTTTAGCTGAGGCGAAAGTGTTGCTCGTTCTTAGACAGATTGTTGTTGCTGCTGTTGCTGCTGCTGCTGCTGATTTCGCAACGCGTCTCGCATATAACAGCTCAATGCCAATCGCAGTCGCAGTCGCAGCCGCTGTTGACGTCGACAGCGACGCAGTGTCGTGATGCGATTAAGCAATCAGCCAAATTGGCAGCAACGCCAACTTGAAAGGAAATTACAAGACGTGTGTGTGTGTGTGTGTGTGTGTGTCAGCTAAAATAATAAGCATGTATGTGTATATGTGTGTGTGTGTGTGTATTAAATATTGTGACGTCATGCGGCAAACATAACAGAGTCAGCCCAGTCAAGCGACATTACAAATAGTGAAGCACCAACTACTTAACTTAAGTAAGTAAGCGAGTGAGCGAGAGCGCGCATGCAATAGAGCGAGACAGCAGCTGCATTGCTTCAATCGCTGCCTCTGATTTTTATTTTGCATTTGCTGTTCACAAGTTACACACTAAGCCCCAATTAAAGTTAATCAGCTTTCAAATTAATTTCATCAATTGAGTGGAGTGTAAACTTTTTGCAGTTGCTGTTGACATAAATGAAGAAAAATAACAAATATATAAATACTTAAACTAAACAACAATTTTGTGTAAATCAAACTGTCAACCTTTAGCAAAATTAAAACATCATTTTAAAATTATCGTACAGTAGTAGAAGATATTGCTATATATAGCATATAATGCAATTGTATTGATTATTGCTACTTATAAGCAGCATAATTATAAATAATGCCAATCAATTTACTTTCATTCCATCAATCAGCTATTGTGCTATTTTTTCAAGCTATAGATTATAGACTTTATATATATAGGCGAACATTTTCTCATTAATAATGTTAATGTTAATGTCAAAAACCAACCCAAATTAAATATAAATAAATATAATAAACTAAATTTGCTTAAGCTTAAACTTAAACTCTCTCTCTCTCTCTATCTTTCTCTCTCTCTCTCTATCTCTCTCTATCACTCTATCTTTCTCTTTCTCTCTCTCTCTCTCTCTCTCTCTCTTGCTCTGGCTAAAAACTACTGTAAACTATATATATATATATAAACTATAAACTACTGTACTATAGCATTAATCCTCCGAAATAAATGTAAACAAGCTAATCCAACATAAAAGACGCTTTGTCTCTTGTCTCTTTCATCTTACAAACAAATGCAAAAAGGCGTTAAAACCAAAGGCTTAAGTCAAAGTTGAATGCATTTCAATAGAAAGAAATAGCGCCAACAAAGTTTGTAAATTTCCAGCGAACTTTACTTGAGCAGTTAATATTTCAAGTTCAACTTGCTTTACCATTTTCCATAAATACTTGAAGCTAAGAATTATAATCGCTGACATTTATCTGTTTACCGGTCGGTCGAAAGCGAAAGAGACAGTGAAAAGTTTATTGCAAATGCTGCTGCGGCTGCTGCTGCTGCTGCTGCTGATTGGCGTAACTTTTTGCCAATGGACGGACAAGCGGCAAGTGCAGCTTGTGGCAAGTTTATTGGCTTTTCGGCGGCTTAAGGCGTTTTGCCTGCTTAGTGTTGGCATTTGATAGCAGTTTGAGTGTGACTTGCGGGCAAGTGGATCAAATTGTTTGCTTCATTGTTGTTGTTGCTAAGCAGCCATCAAAAGCTTTAAGCTGCTGCCCCAGAGACAGGCCAAGGCGCATGGCTTGCAACAATTGTTGCAACTAGCAAAGTGAGTGAGCGAACACGTCAAGGAGACAAATTAATTTGTTGATAAGCGGAAACTGAGCGACAAGCGCTCAAAAGTATGCAGCGCATTTGTAACTGAGCAAACTACAATCCAAATGGGGGTGGTGGGTGGTGGCATCCTTGTAATAATCTCAGCAAGGGATAATTTAAATGACAAGCGCCGCAACATTTTGTCAATTGTGTTTTGTTGTAAATTTTCACAACACCACCCCCCACCCAAAATAAAAAGTTATTAGCACGCTACATGCCACCAGCAGCAGCAGCACAAAGGATAAAACATGCGCTCGCCTATCAAGCGTAGCATCTTAAGCAAGCACACACCAATCGCCACTGGCGGCCCAAGAGCCCAACACACACACACACACACACATAGAGAGAGAGCGAGAGAAAGAGACTCGCACACAAACATAAATCATTGCGCAAAATAAATCACAGTGAGCGTTAAGGCGAGTGCTAAGCCAAGAGCTCTCTATAGAACTGGAAGAGAGCGGAGGGGGCTGCAACTTGGGGTCGCAGCAATGGCCAAACGAAATAGAAAATCTTTGCAAAACTTTCGAGCTCAAAAAAATTATTAATAAGCAGCAGCTGTACAATGGGCACAAAAGGCAATTTCATAAACATAAATAATTAAAAACAAATTAAAGCTAAATAAAATATATAAAAAATATAATATATAAAAATATAAATATATACAAAAATATGAATATATATAAAAAAATAAGTTGAAATAAATATTCAAAATTTACCATTTAATTTAATTGCACAAATTATATATTTTTAGCTAAAATTTGTTACTAATTTTTAAAATTTAAATCAATATTTAAATGAGTATGGGTAATTCATAAATATAGAAACATAAATGTATCTATATTAAAAATAAAAGATTTTATATCAATAACAATTAAATACACATAGTTTGTTAATTAATTAAATTCTGTATATTAATTAAATTATTACTATTTAGTCAATAATTATTTTAATTATATATACCAAAAAATTTGTAATTCATTTTTTTTATCTATTTATCAATATTTAAATCAGCAATTGGTAATTCATAAATTTAGCAACAAAAGGTTCTATATCAATAAAAAAAGTTATACATTATAATTGAATTCTGAATTTTAATTAAACTATTAATATTTTTTAAAAATTATCTAAAATTTAAATCTCAAATTATTTATCAATATTTAAATCAGTATTGTTAATTTATAAATATAGAAACATAGTTACAAAAATAAACGAAGCTATAAAAATTATTTATACATAGTTTGTTAATTAATTGAATTCTATATATTAATTAAATTATTAATTTAATCAAAATTTAATTTAATTATATATACCAAAAATTTGTAATTAATTTTTAAAATTATTTATTAAAATTTATTATTATTTATAGAAAGATAGTTACATAAATAAAATATGCAATGTCAATAAAAATTAATAGCACATGAATTTGTGAATTAATAGAATTCTATATGTAAATTTAGTGCTAAACTTAACTGCATTTTAGCATTTATAATGAAAAGATTAATAATTATATTATAACATTTAGGTGTAGTTGTGTTAATTGAAATAAACATAATTTGTAAATATATTAAGGCAAAAATCGGTTTTATAGATTTCAAGATATAAATAAATCTAATGCAAAAAATGCCTAAAATTTGTGGCTTACCACAGAGTTTTCGACTAATTGCGCTATAATTTTGTAAAAATTGTTTATGGCAGCAAAACATTTAGGTTGAAATGTAAAACTCAAACATGACTTGCATATTTATTTGTTTGCTTAAAGCTGCTCAATTGAAAATGAAATCGAAATGTTTGTGTGTGTGTGTGTGTGTGTGGCTGGGGTAGCAAAACAAGAACAAGGATTTTGCATTTAAAATATATCGCTTTTGAGCGCCATAAATTCATTTGTCATCCATTGTGGGGCGCACACACAACTTAAAAGTCATTCGGGCCATTCACAAGATAAAACGCGCGCCCAAGCCCAAAACCCCAAACTTCACTCGATTCTTACCCCATTCAGAGCTGGCGGCCAAACCCAGGCCAAAAAAAAAAAAAAAACAAGTATGGTGACAAAAAGACGACAGGCCCGACAGGCAGCAATGAGGGCAGCGATAAGGCGACGACGCCTACGCGAAGGACATTGATCAGCGGCAGCAGCAGCAGCAGCAACATGCAAATGAAACGCGCAGCATAAAAACTTAGAGCTTAAAGCGACATTTTTAGCGTTTAAACAAATTTATGCAACAGGCTTTTTGGCCCATTTGTAAATTATGCGCTGTCATAAAGCAGCGCCCAGTACCAGAGTCCAGTGTCCAGTGTGTCCAGCGGATTCTCGATAGCGCGTTAAAACAACAAAAATATCGAGACGTGGCTTGGGGTGGGGTGGGGCGAGCTGCGAGCTGGGAGGCGACAGCAGCGCACGTACGGGCGGGCATATAATTTTTGCCAAATCAGAATATTTATGCGTCTAGCCGCAACACAATCGTGAGACAGAGTCACAGTGCCAAAGGGGGAGGGGCGGGTGGGCGGTGTGCGTGCAAAGTGCGAGAAATAGCGCATAAAAAAAATTACAGCACGCTTGAAAAAACGCGACAAAAACACGCAATGGATATGACTTTGCTGCTGGTCCCGACTACAAACGACACAAAGGACATGCAGGACACTCTGCTTGCTACAGTAGTGTGAGGCTCTGTTGTTGTTGTTGTTGTTCTGGCTGTTGCTGCTTATTGAAACGCATTTGCATTGCAAACGCTACAAATAAATATAAACATTAAAAAAAAAAAAACAAAAACACAAAGAGATGTTCTCGCCTGCAATTTCGACTATTTTGACATTTGATACATTTAAAATTAATTTATTTAATTAAATTGCTTATGCAAAGTAAACTTATGCATATCTAAATTGCAAATATTTGACGCTTAATAAACAGAGTTTAGTTTTTAAAAAACCAACAGCAATATTTTAAATGAGTCCAATTATATTTAATTTTTTTTTCAATAATTATGTACATAATTATTACTTAATTTCAATTCAGCCCTGTTTTGTTTTCACACGATTGCAAATTGATTGCACTTCAATATCCTCAATAAATATTCACAAATTAAATCAATTAAGCAATAATATTAAAATTTAATAAATGAAAAATTAAAAACATTTTTAAGAAAGCTGCAATTATTTTTATTTTTTTGTTCAGCGCACAAAAATGTTTTCTTTGCTTAATTTACGAAGCTGTTTGCATTTAAATATTACCAAAAAAAAAAGATAAACAATAATACCTGAATTTAATAATAAAAACAAATAATACAAATTTATCCACGCACTATTTTATATATTTTTTTTTTATTTTCAAACAAGCATATTTGAGATTTGTGCTCATATTTAAACCGAAATCAATCTTAAGCTTAAATAATTTATTAACAGCTTTAAATATTTAGAAAAATGTAAACAAACTTGTGTTAAATATTCAATAAATCAATATTGTGCATAAATTTAAGCGAATTTGTTTTCCAGAACATTCGCTCAGCGCCATTGTTGCCATGCGAGCAATAATAAAAAGGATGCGCTTGTTATTTTTGTTGTTTAATATTGTTTTTGTTTTTTTTTTTGCAACTCGCTCGTCTGTGTGTTCAATAAAAAGACAATGCACACCCTATAGTGTCGCTGGGGGGCGGGGCGTTTTCATAGGGTGTGCGCGTACGAGTGGCAACAATTAAAAAAAGCAACAAAAAAGTGTCATTGTTGTTGTTTTTCTTTTGTTGTTGTTGTTGTTGTTGCATGACACGGCGGCAAACGTTTTTGGCACTTTTCGGGTTTGTGGCCAATTTGAAGCACAGTGGGCGTGCAGCAAGTGGGCGTGGTCAAGTAGACAGTGACCGATAAAAAAACACATGTGGCAATCTCTGCGGTTGCTAAAGTTAAAAACTTTACACGCAGACGAGAGTCAACAGCGTTTTTATTTATATTTTTTTTTTGTTCGCTCTGAGTTTTCTCTGCTGTATTTAATGCGTTTTATTTTGCGCTTGAGGCAGTGTGCTTTGATTTATATTTAATTCAATTTTTATTATGCTTAAAAAAATTTATAAATTATGGCATAACAAACGATGCGATGCGATGCTCTGGCTGCCGGGTTAAGGGTCGACTTCATAAATTGGCACTCGCCTGGCTGCGTTTGACAGCCGCCAATGCAAATTGTGGTCATGGACACTGGCCAACCAAGCGACCAGACCAACAAGCCAACAACAGGACAGGACAGGACTCGGGCCACAGCTGGTGCCTGGACGCAGCAGCAGCCCCAGACCAATGTGCCTACGTGTTTCATAGCCCTCACCCCAACCCCTCCACTACTCTTCTCAATAACAGCTTGTTGACAATGACAATGAGAACGTGAAGCACGCAGCTGATCAAGCCAGGCCATCCAAACACATTATATCTATGCATTAGTGTCTGTGTGTGTGTCTGTCTGTGTGTTTGAAGTTTGGCCTTAGTGCAAGCGAGCGGGTTCATATGTCACGCACGTGACACGACAACATTAGCAGCAGTTGCTACTTACCCACCCCCCCTCCCACTCATGAGCAAACTGCTAGCTAAGCAACAACTTTGGCTCAGAGCAACAGCTGCCTGCAGTGCGCTGCAAAGTATGCAACACAAAAAAGTGTAAAGTGAAGCACAAAGTTGTGTCCCTCTTAGAGATGAGCGCGTGAGTTTCACTCAATATTAACGCCATAGCAATTTGTATACAATATACAATAATATGCCAAAATAAAAATTATGTTTTTTAAGTATATTGCAAAAATTGCCGCAACATATTCGTAATGAAGACTGCAAAGAAAAGTATAAACAATAATTAATTACATTAAATAAATAAAATTAATTAAAATTAAAAAAAAAATATAATATAATTATAAGCAAATATGTATAAGATGCATAGGTTTATTTGAATGATTATATCAATTAAATAGCAATTCATAATTTTTTAACAAGCCAAGCTCTAAGAAAAAGTCCTAAATCTTATTATATTTCAATTGTAACCAAGCTGATATTTATTTCAACTTAAATATTGCTTATATATAAATAAAGTTAATACCAATTGATTGTCACATTTATAAAACATACATTTTTATTTCAGTATGATAAATTCAAAGATATAAAATACTTTTTGACTCAAGAGTCTTAAGAGATATTTAAAGCTGTAGCCTTAGCCTTAGTTCCTCTATGGATTAAAGTTCGCATATTGTATTAAAACAATTAGCTCAAGCGGCTATAGTAATAGTGCAAATATATATAAAAATACATAAAATAATGTTTAATGCACTTTAAAACCCAAAGCAGCAATTAAACAGCCTTTGCCATAGTCGACAAATAATTAAAAAATATGCTGCGCATTTGAGCATCAAAATATCTTTTAACTGAGCTCGTGTTTTTATCACGTGGCCATCAGTAACAGCAACACACACACACAGTTGCAACTTGTTGTTATCGTTGTTGTTGTTGTTGTTTTTGTTGTATATATATTTGTTATATATCCTTTTTTTTAGTGTTTGCATAAGCAAGTTGAGCTGCTTGAGAGCAAGCGCCAAGTGTTGGACTTTTCCATTCATTACGTAATGTAGCACGGGTTTTTATGTCTTGGCAAGCAGCAAGTTGGTTGGGGCATGCCACAAAATGGCGCTGGCCGCCGCCATGGCATTTAAGTCACGTAGCCATGTTGAGTAATGCGACACGTTGCCACACTGATGGCCCGTTGACGATGAAGTGCAAGCTGGAAATAGAAATAGAAATGAAAACGAGCGGAGTCGCTCTCTTCCTCTGTCTGTCTGTCCGTCCGTCCGTCCGTCCGTCTGTTCGTTTGTCCTGCCATTGTGACAAGGACGTACAAGTCAAGTGGCTGCCACGTGGTTGACTTGACTGCGGGCGTCATTTCAACATTTAGTGGCACTTGGGCGGGCGCTGCCAAAAACTTTGCGACTCGCTCCCACTCTTTCGCTCTCTCTCTCTCTCTCTCTCTCTCACTCTTCGCACTGTTTACTTTTGATTTGGCGCATTGATTAGCGCCAGGAGCAGCCGCTACTGCAAAGTTTGCATATTTATTATGCAATTGCTGGCTTCAAATATTGCTGCGGCCATTGGGTAAACATTGCAAACTTGCAACACACACACACACACAATCGACCCAAAAAAAGAAATGAGTAGATTTTGTAGCTGCATTGTTGCAAGTTTTCGGCAGCTGCAACAGCACTGCAGGCAATTTGCAACAACTTGCCACTGAGCTTGGCTGCGCGTTATCAAGAGCAGCTCAGCTGAAAGCAATTTTCGAAGCCTTTGCCTAAGCACTGCAGCCACCTGCAAAAATACACACACACACACACACAGAGACTGAAGGCTCACTCATGTGTGTAATGATGACTGGCCAGAGACAATGGCAAAGAGCAGCAGCAATCGCTGCCTTAATTAAATTGCAGCCAAGGCAACAACCAGAGAGAAAAAGGGAGAGACTGTCAAAATCTTATCACACTGCAGACAGACTCCGACTCCGACTCCAACTTTAACTAGCGACTAAGCCCTGCACGTCGCTGCTTGCATTTGTCGCCATCAGCATTAGGATCAAAAACAGATTCCAGGCTTCGGAGGAGGCGGCGGCGGCAACAACTTGGGGCAACAAGGCGGCGCACCACGTACGGCGTATAAATAACATTTCGATTTGCGGCGTATGACAAACCGAAACGAAAGCGAGCTATGTAAATCGCAGCATTGCGCATACGCCCCTTAAGCCTTAAAGTATTTTGCCGTCACACGAAAAATAAAAGTATCAATAGCCATTAGCTTCAGCTAATAACAGTAAAGCTATAGCTAGCTGCACTTAGCGCTTCACACTTCAATTGCATATATGAAATTTTATATTCGAACCAGCCAAGCAGCTTTTTAGTTCGGCTAAATCGCTTATAACATTTTCATATTTATAAAGACAGTCAGTGGTAAATAATACATGCAAATTAAATTAACAAGCACAAAGGCAGTTTATACATAAAATGAAAAGCTTGAAGTTGGTTCAAATTACTTCGTAGCTAACTTTGTAACCAATTTCTAGAAATAAGTTAAAGCTCTTGGTCCTAGACAAGGCTTCCCTGCTACCAATTTACAGGTTTTATTCCAAACTGGTTGTCAATGCTTTTGGCGTTTCATTTTATACACACACATAAATACAGGGTGCCTAAAATGCTTTAGCTTAACAATATATAAATTGTAATATAGCTAATAATAATAAAATTAACTAATTCTAATTATTCATATATTAATAAAATTGCTTTTGCTTTAAAATATAGTTTTAAAAATGTTTAATAAATAAAAATAACTCAAAAAACAAACATTTTTTTTACACTTGAAAACTTGCATTATTTTGAAATATTAATTTATTAAATAAAAAGGTTATTACATGTAAGTGTAATATTTTTATTTTATGATTTAAATAAAAATTGAGAGCTAATAGCTTTAAATTTAAAAAAATCAGTTGCAAATAACTCAGCCCTGGAACACCCTGTATATATTAAATAAATAAATTATGTATTACATTTAAGTGTAATTTTTTTATTTTATGATTTAAATAAAAATTGAGAGCTAATAGTTATATTGAAGCTTTAATTTTCAAACACAGTTGCAAATAACTCAGCCCTGGAACACCCTGTATATATATGAGTAAAAATTGTTTGCTATTAAATGCGTAGCATGCAACTAATATTTTGAGTTTGGCCTACTTCAATTTTGACAAACAATATGAAATGCCATTGACATTTTGTTGGTTTCAATTTAACTAAAGGGCTGCAAAAATGTTTTTGTTTCAAAATAATTTGAAACAAGTGAGTGTGGCAAATGATTAGCAAGAGCAACAGCAACAACAAGAGTCAATAACATGTAAGTTACCATAGTTTAAGGCTGTCAAGCTGTTGTCTGTTAGAAGCGATGGGTGGGTGTTGAGTGGGTGGTGGGTGGTGGCTATGGCTATCAACTAGCGTCGAGGAAATTACTTTTAGCATTTCGAATGCTGGGCTGCCAGCTTGGTTGGCAGTAACTGGCAAAGCGCAGCGATGTCAAAAGTATATAACTTATATATAAAATATATATTTGAAGAAGAGCAAAAAAAATGAGAGCAGCGCCGCCTGCTGGCAGACAGTGTGGCAAGTAGCAGCAGCAGCAGCAGCAGCAGCAGCGAATGAAAAACAGGAAAATTATTTGATTTTTATGCATTTCACTTAAGCAACAAAAAGTGCACACGAGACCAAGAAGAAGACCAAGAGCCAAAGCAGTCGCGACTGTGGCACGTTGCAACGGCAACGGCAACGGCAACGCCAGTGGCAGGCAACATGCTTGACAAGGCTGCCACTGTCTGCAGCAAAAGTTGCCCCTGCATTATGGATGAAGTTCAGTTCAGCTGCTCAGAAATAAGGCAAATGCAATCAGAAAACATAATTCGAGCAGCAGTCAAATAACTTGATTTCCCATAACGTTCTTATGCTACTCGCCTACTGCCCAAGCATAAAACGAATTCAAACCCCCGCCCCCCCCGCCCCCCCCCCCCCCCCCCCCCCCCCCCCCCCCCCCCCCCTACCTGCCAAAATGCAGAGACACAAGTTGGTAACTATCGATAAAAGTTATACAAAGCAAATATAAATTAATATGACAAGAAATTCTAGCGCTAAAATTTATAAAAAATCATACAACGAATTTATAATGCGCATAATTTGTAAGCACATTGAGCTACTCAAAGTAAACATAAATTAATTGAAACAAATTCAACTTAAATATTGCCAGTTGTTTAAATAAATTCAATGCTTGCTTTAAATTGCTGCAATTGCAACTTGCTGCTTAAATTTGCAACACAAATAGAGAGAGAGAGAGAGAGAGAGAGAGGCAAAGCCTGGCTCTGAACTATATTTAAATGCAACAACTTTTATATTTGGCCAACTGCCTTTGGCTAAAATAATACCGCGCCCAGCTCACTTGCCCCTTCTCGTGCTCTCGCTTTCTCTTTTGCTCCTTGGCAGGCTTGGCAAAACTTAATTATGCATGGTTAACACGAAAACTCAATAAATTTTCAAATAAATTCACAAGCTAAAGTCGACACGTATATGTGTGAGTGTGTTTGTGTGTGTATGTAAATTTTATTTGCCAAAGGATTTTTCATGAAGTTTCCTGCCACTGTCGCTGCCTCAGTCGCAGTCGCTGCTGCTGCTGCTGTTGCATTTAGATTTATTTGCGACGTGTGTGTGTGTGTTATGTAAAAACCTATTAGAGCTGCCACACAAGCCCAAAGCCCAAAGCCCGAGCCCAAGCCCAAGCCCAGAGCCCGGAAGCAAGGGCGCCAAGGAAAACCCTCAGCTCTGCTCAGAGCTCACGTGTGTCTCTGTCTGTGTGTGTGTGTGTGTGTATGCCAATGCCAACCATTCAATTTGCCCCATGGCGCTCAACTGTTGCACAAGTAAGCAAAGACCAAGACTCGGGGCCCACAGCCAAAAGCCTGGCCGAAAGCTAACTGGCAACGCTACCTGAGCAACTAATCGCCTGTTGAAATGCCAGGCAGAGTGAGAAAGATAGAGAGAGAGAGAGAGAGAGAGAGAGAGAGAGAGAGAGAGAGAGAGAGACAGAGCAATGTGGGTGGGCTGTGGGGCGTAGCAAAATTTATTGAGTTCTCATATTGAGCAAATGTTATAAAAATAATGCAGCAAACAAAGCCCAAGCCCAAGTCAAAGCCAAAGCTAAAGCAAGCAAATGAAATTGAAATTGAAGTTACAGTGGAACTTCAGTGAAGTAGCTAAAACTAAATTAAAACACAAGATTGCGCTATAAATCGTTTACAATTTAGCATATTTTTTTTAGAATTTTAAACTGACGACTATGCATGCATAACGTTCACTATTATATCATTTGCACCCATAGTACACACAGTGGTAGTTGAAATCATTTTTTAAAGCAAACCCACAGCTACAGTTTGGCATAGCCAAAGCGTTTTTACACTTTGTAGCAGACAAAAGCTGAGTTCGAAGTTAGCTTTAAGCCTAACAAAAGCTGAATGCTAGAACAGCCCATTAGCGAACAAGTCGCGGGCGCAAGAACAAAGAGAAAAGTACAAAAGGAATAATATAATTAAGTTAGCGCTGACTTACCGTTCTGAGAGCGAGAGCGCAAGTATTGCGTGAGTGACTGCCGTCGATGCTGCGCTGCAAGCACAAAGCGAAGAAGAAGATCACACAACTGCAATTTACCGCTACTTTACATTAAGCGCACAGAAAACCACGCGGTGGGCCACTGTCGGATTTTGATTGCTCTTTATCATTATATTTATATATATGCACAAATAAACACAAAACATTTGTTTACTTATTTATTTATTGACACTTGCACTAACAATTTACACTTTGCACAACAAATTAAACTGTAGGGAGCTTTAATGCGCCCACTGAAACTGAGCGATAGTAGCGATAGGTAGCGATAGTGAACGAAAGTAAGCTAGCCTAACGAACTTTGATATTATGCTGGCTGATACTGCATAAGAACAGCTGATAGCACTGCATGTAAAACAGGGCAGCATTGACTGTCGATCTGCAGTTCATAAGTTCAGTTCAGTGAACCAGTCAAGCTTAATATCGTCCGTTAATTTAAGCGCGTATGCAAATTCAGTTCATATGCTCAGTTCAATAAGCCACTTAATATAAATATCGTTCGTTAATTTAGGGGCGTATGCAAATTCAAATTTTGTTGTGTTTATGAATGCATTTTTTCTTTAGCAATGTGTGCTGCTGCTGTTGTATATATAATTTAAAATGAAATAATAATATGTTCAAGGCGTCTTGCACAGTAAACTCTGCTTTGCGCTCAGTGAAGTTTATGGCTTCAAAATTGTTCGTTAAGATTGAAATATATGATTAAAGATAGCTGTAAAAATGTTATGCGCTATATATAGAAATATTATATAGTGAACACTATCTTTGCAGCTGATCTGATGTACTCGCTGTTACAAAGACCCGCACAACTTTAAGATCCCCTTTGGCATTTTTTTTAGCAAAGTGTATTTAAAAAGAAAGAAAAAAACGTAGCAAGAGCAAAAAGTGAAATGAAGCCGAAAGGCAAATAGAGCATAAATTACGCAAATCCAGCATGACACTTTACGACGCTGACAGCGACGCTAGCAGCGGCCACACACACACACACATGCAGCAAGCGCTTTAGCCAGCGCCAGTGGCAGTGGCAGTTGCAGAGTCATAGAGTCAACAAATAAGTTAAGTCAAAGTCACAAAAAGCCAGACAAACATGAGAGAGAAAGAGAGAGACTGTGTGTGTGTGTGTGTGTGTGTGGGAGAGCGCTAGATTTTAACCATTGCCAACTCTATGTGTGTTTGTGTGGGTGAGTGCGTTGCATGCAATCAGGCGCCAAATGCTCAAGTGTCTCATTGTCAGCATGTTGCATGCAACACACACACACACACACATCGAGTTCGTGTGCGGGTGGCAAATGAAAAATAAGGTAAAATGAACAGCAGCAGGAGCAGCAGCAGCAGCAACAACAAAAATGTTAAAGCAAGTAAATAAACATTGTGTGCCATTATCAGGCACTGTCAGCAACAAAAACAACAATTGCAACAGCAGCAGCACCAGCAGCAACTACAACAACGACAACAATCAGCACACCAGCCAACATAATTTGCAGTTGCAACTGAGAACTTTTCAATGGCTTAAAGCTGAACAAGCTGACAACCCAAAGAGAGTAAAAGCAACAACATGAGGAACGGCAACAGTAGCAGCAACAATTGTTGCGACGATAACAACAATACATAACAGTGTGGCAAATGCAATAAATATAAATTAAAAATAGAAAATAAATAAACTAGCATATATAATGAAATAATTGTACGAAGCAATAATAAATATAACAAAAACAAATATGTGTAACATTAATTTTAAAAGAATTTTAATTTAATTTAATTAAAGACCAATTGATTGTCACTAATAATGAATGCATAAATGAATAATCAAATAATGCAAAGAATTCTTTAATGAAAAAAAAATTAATCTATATAATAAAGGAATGTTATTATATAATATTAATAATTTAAATTATAATTTCTTTTGTTATTTTTAAAGAAGATGTTTTTGCTTATCACTAAATAATATTTAAATTGTGCTTGATACTCACGGCTTAGCAATTTAATTTAATAATATACCTACAAAAATAAATGTATTATTAATTTATTTGAATTTAAAAAAAAGAACTAATTGATTTTTGCTTGAAAATATTCAATTGCTGCTGCAATAATTACAATTTTGAAATGATTAATTTAGTTAATGCTACTAAATAAATAAAAGGCATGTTTTTAACTTTAGCTTTTGCATGTTGGTACCACTGTGCAATGGTGAGCCTGTTGTAGGCGCAGTCCAATGCCAGGCCCAGAGTCCGGATATGCTGGCGAACCTGATACTGCCGTTCTGCATATATACTATATATATATATAAATGCCTCTATGTGTGTGTGTGTGCGTGGGTTTGTGTGTGTGAGTTGCATGGTTGAACAGTCAATGCCGGTGCAGCCGAAAGGCCGGAAGTGCAGCCGAGCTGCAAGTGTATGTGTGTGTATGTGAGTTGGCTAAACAAAACTGGCACATCAGCTAACAAAAAAAAAGCACAGAGTAAAATAGCAACGAAAAAAAAGGCAAAAAATAATAACACAAGTTGACATAGAAATTGTACAAACTGAAAATGATTCAAGTGTGTATGTGTGCGTGTTGCCAGCAGGTGTCACACACACACACACACACACAACTATTTATGTATGTGTGCGTGTGTAGTTTAAGCTCAAAGCAAATCAAATAAATCGGCCGCATCGACGCTTGAACGATTAAGAGACACGTCTGCTCTAAATGCTTCGCTCTCTCTCTCCCACACTGCCTCTCACTCTTGCTCACTCTCCATTGCTATGCGCTTTGTGTATGACACAGTTTTTCAGTTCAATGGCCGTCACTGCAGTTGATGTTTAAAATCATTTTGTTGTTATTCTTGGCCAATGCAGTAAAAACAATGAACTAATTGAAAAGCAATGCAGTGTCCATGTGTCCATGTGTGTGTGTGTGTGTGTGTGAAAAAGAGTGCAATGCATGTTTGCAAAATCAACACAATTATTAAATTCAAGCTGCATTCAACTTTATTACGTATACGCCGCTTTGCACTGCATTTCATTTGCTTGCCCCAATAAGTGTGTAATCGGATTCTAAAAACAATTTAAGCATTTAACAATAATAGCAAACGAAATTTTACCAGCAGCAAATGGAGTATTAGAATTATTTTTAAGCTCTTAAAAATGTACAAGAGGCTGGGAATAAAGTTTTTACATTTACAAGTTTAATATATAAATTAAAGTGAGTCAATTGTACGAGTAATAGGCATTAGCAAGCAATTAAATTATTTTGGATTAATGAGCGATATCAACAATAATAAATAAAAAAAAAAATAAATAATAAAACTACTTTAATTCATTATCATAATTTAGAATAAGCGCTATTTTAAAAAATTAGTAATGAGGATTATTTACTTAAGTTTACTTTTTAAATAAAAATAATTCAATTGCAAATGAGATTACTTAGTAATCATTAAAGAAAATACAGTCAAAATGCTATAAAATAAATCTTATTATAATATTAAGTAATCTCGAACTTAGTTGGTTTAAATAAGTGAAAAGTGCAAGCACCTTTTAAATAAAATTATTATTATTTGAGTTAGGCAAAAATTCGACTGGAAAATAGTTTTTTCTATTATTTGTCATTTTGATAAACAAGCTACGAGAGAAACCAAAATTAATTTAAGCTCTAACATAAGTTTACTAAAAATTACTATGACTAATTACTTTTAAGTAAAAATAATCAATCAGTTAACAATCAATCAATCATAAGCTAATAATGAGTGAAAGCTAAACTAAATAAATAAAATAAACTAAATATGCATCTAAATTTAATGCAGCGGCTTTAAAAACTTTAAATAATTAAAAATAATGCGTAACTATTTAAAGCTATTCTATCAAATACATAATTTTAGATTATATAAATAAATTATTATATATTATATATAAAATAATTTTAAATTATACTATAATATTCTATCAAATAGTTATAAATTATTTAAAATGCTACAGCATTTTAATAAAAATAATTGTAGTTCAAGCACAAATTTAAGTAAATATAATTTAAATAAAATATATAATATAAACTTATTTACTATTATATAATGTTGCAGTGCATCAATTGTTGCAACATACAGAACTTAAGCTGCTTGTAGCTTATGCAACTGCCACAAAGGCCAGACAGCGAGGGCGCGCTGTTGGGTGCTGGACGCACAATGTGGGTCGCTTGGGCTTGGGAGTGACATTGATTATGATGAGGCAGAGGCGTTCGCGCCCTAATGCGCTACACTTTGGGCCTAATGCGGCAACAGCAGCAGCCGACGCCAACTGGATGCCAACTGCTAATGCTGTGCACATTCGTTGGCTTTATTAGTGCCAGGCCATTGGGCTCACACACAGCTATAGATACAGATACAATTTCCGCTGCAGCAAATTGGCAGCTGACTGGTTGGTTGGCTGGCTAGTTGGCTAGTTGTTTGGCTCGGCTTGGTTTGGCCAAAATGCTACAACGTTAACGTTTGCTGGCCACTGTAATTAATACCAACATAATTATATTTGGATAACACAAGCGTAATCAAGATTAATTGAGTAACAGCAGGTAGTTTGCATAATTAGAACTTGCCACAGAGCAATGACGCACACACAGTGTGTGGCAGCCGCTCACCCCTCCACCCCCTCACTCATTTAGTAAGCATATGCTGCTGTTGCTGTTGCTGCTGCTGCTGGTTGTGGCCACTGGCAACAGCAACTGTCGTCTGTTCTCCAAAAACAAAATTTTGCAATTTCAAATGCCCGCCAGACAGCACTCGCTTTCTCTCTCGCACGCACTCGCTCTCTCTCGCTCTCTCTTACAACTTCATCAGCAGCTTGAATGGGCGCACATCAACGTCAACGTTCATTGCTGTCGTCGCCTTGTTGCAGCTCATTTGATTACAAAAGCCAAAGATACCTGCACTTGGGCCAGGCTCTCGCTCACACTCTCTCTCTCTCTCTCTGTCTCTGTCTCTGTCTCTGTGTCGCTTTATGACTTTTGTTACAGCAAAGTTTCAGCTTGCACAATCAATAAGCTTGCAACTACTAATGAGGCTCACGCGCTTGTTGTTGTCACTTGGCTGCTTGTTAATTAAATTAAATGCATTGATTTTTAATTGTCAGCAATCAAATTCTTTATTGACGCCTACAAACTACAACTAAAACGCATTATCCGCTGCTGGTATAACCAGCTGCTCAGCTGCTGTTAGCTTGGCCGGCAGCTGCTCTTTGTAACGCCGTCGGCCATGCAGCTCAAATTTATAGTTGAAGTAATCATAGACATATTGCTCTGCCGGCGAAACATAATGAAAGGCCACCGGATAGTCGGACAGACAGTCCATGCACTGTCAGGCCAACAAATTGATTTAAAATTGTTAGCTGCATGTTTAGTTAGCGACTTACCGTGCGTGGATTATAATAAGCGTACTTAAAGTACCAAAAGTCCAGTCCATAGTAACTCGAGATGAGTGTCGAGTACGGCGCCATGGGCTGAAAGCGATTGCGCATCTTTGCGTCGCGTGAATCGCCAGCGAGCACGCCCACATTGTGGAGACAGCGACCCGCCTCCATGTCCTCCGCATGATCGTCCTGCTCTCGACATTTGCTGCTGTCGTTCAGCCCGTGCACAAAGCGACGCAGCGCCTCACGACTCAGCACGTAGCCGCTGCCGCCGGACATGTAAGACTGTTAGAGCTTAGAAAAAGAGAGAGCGCGAGTGTGTGTGTAAGCGAGACAGCACTTACAGCATTCTTCAGCTCGCTGTCCATTAGCTTAAAGTTAAAGCCAAAGTAAATGGGCAGCTCCGGCGAATAGGGATAAAGCATGTAGCGCAGATTCTCCATGAAAACATAGCTAGAGAGAGAGAGAGAGAGAGAGAGAAAGAGCAAGAGATTTATTTAATTAATATAAGCAACAATATTTGTTACAAAAGCATAAAATGTTAATCTATAAAATTACAATAAAATTATAAAATTCTATGCAGCGTAAAATCGAAAGATTGAGCAAGTAAATGAAAAGAAATTTTAAATAAATATAACGCGAATAAGCAACTCTGCGTAGCAATCGATAAAGCAGCATATCGATTATTGCTTAAAGCCTAAAGCAACAAATATTAAAATACATAAAAAACGCAGTTGCATTAAAATTGCTAACGAAAAATTATACAAAACAATTTGGCACACTAAGCTTAACAATTAATATAATAATTAAATTAATTAGACATAAAAGCAAAGCATTAATAAATAAATAATATATTAAGCAAGATTTAATGAAGAAGCTTACTTATGATTAAATAAAAATGAATGAATAAGTAATACAAAGCATTAATAAATAAATATTAATAAATAAAGACAATGAAACTTAATTAATATAATATGAAATTAAATTAAAATATATTAAGCAAGATTTAATGAAGAAGCTCTTTTATGAATAAATGAATAAATATAAAATGAATAAATAAATAATGCAAAGCATTAATAAATAAAGACAATAAAACTTAAATAATATTAAAATGCAGTCCAAATTAAAATATATTAAGCAAGATTTAATGAAGAAGCTCATTTATAAATAAATATTTATAAATATAAGCACATAATACAAATAAATAAATTAATATAAAAATACAAAATGATGAATAAATATATGTAAATATAAATGCAAATTAATGAAAAATACAAATTATATTCAAATATTAGAGCGGCTGGATTTGTTCGAGTGAGAAAAGCAAAAGAAGAAGAAGAAGAAGCGTTTACCAAATTTGCAAGCTACAAAGAATTCTAAGAGCAGCTCAATAAGAACTTATGACACTTCAGTCAAGATTCAAGATTGGAATGAAATTCAGAGCAAACTAATTTGACTTTTATATAAAAATTAATACGCACGTATCGTCATCGGCCTTCATGAACCAATCGGCCTCATGCAGCTTGTGCTCATAGATGTGAGTGAATGCCTCCTTGGTCTTGCCCCAGAGCAGCTCGTACTTGTCCGGCTTGCTGAGCACAATGGTCTCCAGCTCATCGTCCGGCTCGGAGGTCATGAAGTAGATTTTGTTGCAGCGCTTGCCCCACGTGCGCAGCACATGCACCGCTCGCGTCTTGTGGTACTTGGGCGTGGTTAGCACCCAGCAGAGCACGCGCACCTCCGACTCCAGCTGCAGCGAGAGCGCACCTGGAGCGCTGGGCAGCAGTCGCTTGGCATCCCAATAGGCAAACAGCAGAATCAGCAAACAGCCAGCAATGAGCAGCAGAAAGAGCCAGAGCCAAAGCTTGCGACGCGTCAAGCGGTAGACTGTGGGGCGTGCACCACCGCCCACAAATACATGCAACTCCTCCTTGCGTGGCTGCAACTGTTGCGCTTGTTGCGCTTCTTGCTGCTGCTGCTGTGGCACTTGCCACGCGCTTGGCTGCTGTTCCATATTAAGACTGCGCGGCAACGCTCATTGGGAACGGCGTGTGAGCCACACACACACACACAAATCTTATCAGCACGCCCACTCAACAAGCACGTTAATGAGTATTGGCAACAACTTGGCCAACTGACTAACTGATAAGCGTTGATGCTGCTGCTGCGCGCTAATTGAAATTATTGATCAAATGCCAGTTGCCGAGATTGTCAAGCAAAAATAGAAGAAAATTTATGAAGCAGAAAAGTTGAGCAATCAGTAATTAAATAAATTAAACTAAGTTTGTTCGCTTATAAGCATAAAATATCAATTTTAAATATTACTTAACGCTTCTTCAAATAAGTCAAGCGCAAGTTCTAAATAGAAGAAAATTTATGAAGCAGAAAAGTTGAGAAATCATTGCGTAGTCAGTAATTAAATAAATTAAATTAAACTAAGCTAATAACTAATAACTAATTAAGAATAAAATATTAATTTTAAATATTAACGCTTCTTCAAATATGTTAAGCAAAAGTTATAGATTGAAGCAAATTTATGAAGCAGCAAAGTTGAGAAATCATTGCGAGTCAGTAATTAAATAAATTAAAATAAGATAATAACTAATTAAAAATAAAACATATATTTTAAATATTTATTAACGCTTGTTCAAATTAGTCAAGTTTATAAGTTATAAATAAAAGAAAATTCATGAAGAAGAAAAGTAGTCAAATAAATTAAACTACGCTTATATTTTGTTGGTTTAAATAAAAATATTATAAAATAAAAATAAAATATATTTTTAAGCTTATATTAAGGCCTATTCAACTAAGTTCTATTTCTTTCTCTTTAACATTTAGTTCTTTAAAAAAAAATCTGAAAATAAATTCTATTTATTTAATACAATTTATAAGTAATATACATTTTGTTTTTAATTTTTATTATTGATTTATAGCTAAAATATATTTAATGTCAAGTTTGTTCTTCCAATTTAAAATCATATAGCATATATAGTATATATAATAATGTAATAAAATATTTATGTTTGCTTATTTCCAACTTTGATTATAATTTAAAAATATATTAAACATAATTCAGCTCTTTTTATAATCAGATATATAAATACTGTCAAAACTGTCCTGGCTAAATTTAAAACATTTAAAAAACTTAACATAACGCAACATTTACAACCTGACCTCCCCCCTGCCCAACGCCCATGAGTAAAAACTGTGGCAAGTTCAATGCTCTGCCGCTTTAGCAGCTGTCGCTGTTGACTGCAGGCAAATATAAACCCCCCAAAAAATAAGAAAAAGCAAAGCAGCAGGAAAAAAGAAAATGCTAAACAATCATAGAAATTTGTTTAAATTTGAAAGCTTGCTTCATTTATCAAAACGACACCGTGCGCTTAATATAATGCCAAAGAGAAATAAAAAAAATAAAAAAAAAAATAAGCGAGAAACTACAAAAAAGAAAGCACAGAAAAGGGAAAACAACTGCGCGATGCTTTCAATTAATCATGAGCGACATGTGGTCGGAGCGCCAAAAATTTCCTATAGCGCATACGCCGCGTTGTCGCAGCATGGGCAAACGAATAGATTGGCACGTTGCTTGCTTTTTGGGCAAACTAATAAAATAATATGCGCTGCAAATATATACGCTATATATATATATATATATATTGGCTAAGTGGGAAACGCCCGCACTGGGCTTGGGCTAATAAAAAACTATTTGCTTTGCGCTTCAATGAAATGCAAATATGATGAACTAATGTGGACGTGGCCAGCAGCTCACAGCAGGCGCTGCATTAATTAACTGCTTAAATAAATTCATTTCATTTAATGCTTAAGCAAATTTGGCAAATAAAAAGTTAGGCACATGATTAATTTTAATAGCAAAAGCAAAGCTGCCAAGCCAGGGCTGCTACCTAATTGTAGCAGCCCTCGCCTAATGTTCAATCATATGCAAAGCAGTTGCAGCTTTTAAATTGCGACTAAGCATCAAAAATGATCAGCTAAAAAATTAAAATTATTGCCGTTTTATAAATAATAATAACTTAACTACTAACTAAACTAATGCAGCTGAGCCAGGCGTTAAATTTTTATTACTAGCCTCGTCCTTTATTTCAACTGCATGAAAAATAAACCAAAAGTTCGTAGCTCATATTTTTTTATTCATATTTTCTTAAAACTTTTGGCGCTTTTGCTCGTTTGTTTGCCACTTTTTTTAACTTTCTTTTTTGCAATAATGTTAGCTTTTGAAGCTGATAGCATTGCCCAGGCATCGTTTATGCCTGAGTCTCAACCTCAGCCTCAGCCTCTCAGCCATTGCCGTTTGATTCAATTGGCTGACCAGAGGCAGACTTTAGAGATGGCAAACTAGCGTTGCATATCGTTTCAGAAAATATCGTATAAATATATAGCGTAGTTATACATATATATATTTTAGTAAATATTATAATTTATCTATGTTTAATGTATAAAATTGATTTAAGCTTCAAAAACATCAATAGCTAACTTCAATTAATTGTTAAGCTGTTTAATTATATAAAAGATAAAAATTCAATTATTAAACTTAAAATTATTGCTATTGAAACTTTATAAGTTGCTTTATATAAATAAATGACAATTAAGAAAGTTTTGTATAATTCCAAGTACATAACAATAATAAAAAAATATTATTTTGCATATGTATTCAACAAAAAATTAAAAACTTAACACACTTCCTAAAAACTTTACTATACTTGAAATATTTAAATAATCCATAGCAATGCTTTTTAGTTAAATATTTTTTTCAAGTTGGATGCCATTCAAAAGCTTTTTTTATGCTTTTATTTTATATATTACGTATACGCATTATTATTATAATTTTAGGAGCTTGTTATAATTAATTTTGTATTAATACAAATATTAAATTTTGTAAATGTCGCAAATAAAATTTGAACATCTTAATCTTTGATATTGACAAAATAAATTGTTGCACATTAATAAAAGTGACAAAGTCTACTTAAGCTTTTTGTGTGCAACAATTAAGTCACGCTGTCAGCGCTGAGACACACACACACACACACAGACAGACACACACACATAGACAGTGAGACATCAAACGTGCAAACATTTGCCATATTTTTGTAATCAAGGTAAACAATCCATTTAACCAAACACAGACAAAGGCAGCTGCAGAGCCAAGCACACACACACACATACACACACAAACACACACACATACACATGCATACATATGTTGCTAAGGTAGCAGCAGCAGCAGCAGCAACAGCTGAATCTCATTGCTGCTGCTGCTGCTGCTGTTGCAGCTTCTTTAGTTTTTGGTTTTTACACATTGATGCAAGCGCGCCCTCTGGCGGCCAACGACTTGGCAAATACAGTTATGTCAAATGTCGTTTTGTTGTTATTGTCACTTGGCATAGATCGCTGCGCTCGCTCGCTCACTTTAGTTCGTCAAATTGAAAGAAGCTGGAAAAGACTTTGGCTCGTTTTTTATGCAAACAGCATTTGAATTTGAAATGAAAATGCTAACGGTGCATTGCAGCCCCACGTTGCATACTTTTGAGCGCCACGAACTGCGGCAACTTTAGCACAGATATGACAAAAGCCAGACCCAGACCCCAAGCCAAAGCCAAAGCTCGCTCAACATGGCAGCTGTGTCCATTGGCAATTTTTGTTTGTAAACATGTGAAACATACATATGTGTGTGTGTGTGTGTGTGTGTGTGTGCAAAAAACGCCAACGCAGCCAAAAGGCAATAAAAGCAGCGCGCCAACTTTGTTATTACGTTTTTATACTGACAACAAACAAGCAAACACACACACACACACATATACATGGACACACACACATGTACACATGTATGAACACAGATTTTTATGTGCTAAATGAATCTGGTCGACACCACCTGTTCAACTGCATTGGCTTTTTCAGTAGCTTGCGCATTCACGCCTCCAATCACGCCCACGCCCCTTTTTTTTTTGCATATTAATATATTTGAATATTTTTTTATTGATTGCACACTGTGCTGCGCCTGCCTGCATCACTGATATCTCCACACAGCACATTAAATGCCACATATTAAGCATACGCACTGTTGGTTGCAAATTTAATTACGCATGAGCTGTAAAAACGTTGACCAAAGGCTTAAAGTTTTCTATCGCATAATAAGACTCAAATATGGCAATAATAATATTAACAGCGCGCTGTAAAATAAACGACGAGCAGCAAATAAATTAAATAATAAATAAATTTGTTAGCAATTTTTGAATAATTTTTAAGCGATTATTAAATAATATTTTAAAAACCTATTGCATACTAAATAGTAGACATGAAATAATAAATTAATAATAATAATAGCAGCTAGACTATACGTAAAAATAAATATATATAGAATTTATTCATTAAGTATACGCATACTTTTTACTTATTTTTTGTTGCTAAAAAAAATAAATGCACACTTATGACTTAAGCCAAGCTTTAAAGTATGTTTTATAAAGCATTTTAAGCTTAAATTAATATTTAATAAATATAAGTAAAGCTTCTAATTTATATATTGTATTATTACTTTTATTATAGATTTAGCTTTGTCTATATTTAATACATTTAATTACATTTAACTAATTCATAGCCAAGAGAGCAAAGACTTTTGAAGTTTAAATTCAATTTTAATAAGAATTTAAATATGAATTTAATTAGAATTCAATTAGAATCAGTAGTGCATTAAAAATATAAATTTATGTTGAATTAAACATTAAACTAATTTCTTATTTATTAACATATTATCAACTATGCACAATCAATCGCTAGTAAAAGTAATATAAAATTTATCTGTTATAAATGTTGCATGCAACTAAAAAAACAACAAATTTATATAATGAGTGTATTTAACAAAGCAAACACTAAGCATAAAATAAATGCAAAATTGCTTAAAAATAAATTCAAAACGAATTCAATAGCAAAATGCTTAGTCCCTCTAACACTTAAGCAACTTACAACAACTAACAAGTGAATTGACTACAAAAAACTAAACAAATAATGATTGAGATATATATAACAAGGCTATATATAGATTATTGCTGTGCCCAGCCAGCACACGTTTGATATTTTTTTGCTACTCATTTTGTTGATGTTTGTTGTGATTTAGTGGCAAGCGATGTCAGCGCTGCTGTTGACATTATTACAACTGATATCCTGTACAGACAGCAGCAACAACAACAACAGCAGCAGCAGCAGCAGCAGCATCAAACAAAAGTTGTCACTTGGGTGTCAAATGATAGAGAGAAAAAAAGTAAATAAATAAGCTGTGACTGTTGTTAAGCAACTCATGTTAAAATATGAAATTTCTTTTTTTTTTTGCTGCTGCTGTTGCTGTTGTTGTTGTTGTTATCATAGCTGATGTTATTATCAGTTGTTGTGTTGTCACGCGAGCTGCGCACGCTGCGCGCTGAGCGCATTTTCCAATAATAATCTCTTGTCTTGGGCATAAATGTCGCATTAAAATGTCACGCACTTGTGGCTTAATCACGCCAAAAAGGATAACGCAGGCAGTAGAGACAGACAGACAGACAGACAGACGCTTCACATAGAGACAGACAACAGTTGCTGCTGCTGCGTCAGCTCTTAGCAGTGTTGCTGATCCAGTGCTCTTGAGGCTTTTCAGACTCTGTTTGTTGGGGGGTTGGGGGGGTCGTCGCATGCTTTTGGCATTTACTTGTTTGCGGTTTTTATTATATTATGCGAGTGTCAAATGGGCTCAACGCTGTCACATGCTTGACTGCTGGGCTAGCTCAGCAAACTGAGCTTACTCTATCGCTCAGTCGCTCAGCTTGCAGCGTTAGGCCAACAGGTGGCGTTTACTTATCATTTAATGCATTTAGTTAGTGTTCAGCAACAATTGACGCTTTACTAGTCGTATACTTAATATTTAGTTAGTGCTGCTGCTGCTGCTTGCTTTTGTCTGCAACTGTAGCCAACATTTTGGCGTTTATCGCTGCGTATACTTAATATTTAGTTAGTGTATTTGCTTTATCTGCTTTATTTTTTCAATTTTTTGCTATTTTATTTTGCTTGCAGTCTAATTTAAACTTCAGTCTTTAGCTATGCGTATGCTTAATATTTTTACTTTTATTAGTTTTTTGCTTTCAATATCATTTTCAATCGCTCCAACGCTTGCGACAGCATTTTTAATTAAACTTTAGCCACAAACTATGCGTATACTTAATATTTAGTGCATTTAATTTGTTTACTTCAACAGTTAGCGCACTTTTAATTTACCTTGACGTATACTTCATATTTAGCGGCATTTAGTTAGTGTATTCAACTTGTCCGCATTTACTTTGATGCTTTAATTTAATTTGTTGTCGTTGTTGTTGTTTTTTGCTTGTGGTTTTTTGTTTCAACTGCAATTGGCAACTGCACTGGTCATATTTTATAAGTTAGAGCACGTTTCAGTGGTTTGACTCGCTCTCTCTCTCTCTCTGGGCTCTGGACTGTGGGACTCTTGTGTTTCCACTTAATCCAATGATGGGTCTTCATTTGCAGTCAGCAGTCTGCACAGTCTGCAGTCAACTGGCTTGGCCGCAATGAAATCGCAAAGTTTATTTGCTGAGTGTGTTGGCCAAAGAGCAACAACAACAACAACAACAAATGAAGCGCATGGCAATTTTTGGTTAACTTACAGACCCAGACCAGAAAACCAAAACCCCAGAACTTCCCTTGCTGCTTGACCATAAGCCCAAGTTCAACTTAAACTTGTAACCAAAAGCCGTAAACGAAATTTCCGCTTTCCCACCCCCCCACACACCCCCCTCTCACTATCTTACTCTCGCATACACAAAGTACATCTTAGCCAACTGCTGATGCACAAGTGTTCAACTCTTTTGTGGTTTGTCGGCGTTGCTGCAATTGAATTATAAGCCAACAGTTGCCTCGGCTCGCATTTCACACACACCCTACACTAGACTCTACACTGCACTACACACACACACGGAAGTCACTCACTGTCTGCTGCTGCTGCTGCTCGCCAAATTAGAAGCCTGCCAGTCTAATTAGAATTGGCATTTTGGAATTAGCACACACTCGCACTCTCAATTTCCCTTTAGCTGCGTGTCAATTAATTCGTTGTGCTTAAATTTGAATCTTAAAATATTTAAAGCACATTTTTTTAGCTTAAGCTAATTAATAATTATTATAGCTTATTATAAAATTGATAGATAAAATTCTTGAATTTTTTATATATTAACTTAAAGTAATGAAAATCAAATGTATGAAAGTATTGAAATTTTTGAGTTGTAAACTGTCAACTTATTGAAATAAATAAATAAACTTTTTCAATGTTTTTTTAAATAATATGGCGCAAATATATTGCGTATATTTATTGTTTGCTATATCTCAAACTTAACAAACAAAAATTAAATTTAGCAACAGAAATATTTTATTTCGAATTTTTCAGTTTTGATGAAGTCGAAATTTTTATAAATGAAATAACCTTTGTTGATAAAAATATAAACAAAATTAAAAGAACAAAATAAAATTTAATTTGAAATACATTTTTTAGAAACTTAGTAGACCTATGAAAATTGTTATGTCTAGTTTTGTAGAATTTGCTTAAAGCACTTTCCAAAATTATATAAAAATTAAAATTTTAGTTTATAAAATTTGTGCAGCATATTTTTTAAAATATTGAAAGTTGCAATTAGTTTTTAAATATTTTAACTATAGAAAATTTGAGACTTATAAAATTTGTTTGCCATAAATTCATAAATTTTCTGTACAACTTTGTATATAGTTATAGTTTCTATAGCTTTGTCTATTGTTTGTCACCCAAGCGCAGTTTGCAATTAGCGAGTCTTTACTGTATGCAGCAGTTGGCGATGCTTTGTCTGCTACATATCGTTGCCTAATTCGTTTACAAGTTTTGCCAAATGTTTATTAAATATGCAATGTCAATTCAATTTTGTATGTGCTCTTACTCATTGTTGTTGTTGTTGTTGTTGTTGCTGCTTAGCTGTCATAATTTGATTAGTGCACACACTCCTCAATTTGCCTTGGCACTTGCCGCAACGCCCACAAAAATTTGAGGTCTCTCGCATAATTTGCGGCAGACAAAATAAAAGAAATCAAATAAAATAAAATAACTAAATTAGAGAAGCTCAAGGCACAGGCCGCATATATATATTTTGGTGATTGGCCAGCAAAAGTTTAAGCAGACACTTTGTCGCCAACTGGGGTAAGCAGCACTTCCTGGCTCTGGCCCAGGCACAGGCACAGGCTCTTGGCTCTTGGCTCTGATGAAAGGCTAAGTCCAATACTCAACTGATTACATTGCCTGCTGTCGTTCAAGGCGGCGGCGGCTGTGCAAAGTTTACGTATGATTTGCTTAGAAAATTGAAATTTGTGGCCAAGCCAACGCACACACACACACACACATGTATATATTTATATATATATAGCATATGTATTTTCGTCTGGCTTTTATTTGCCTTTGCGCATTGGTCATTATTAGTCGCAAAAGAAGAGTTGCGCCCACTCTTTTGCTATTTGGATATTTTGTAGCTTTCTCTTGTATTTGTATTTGCCTAGCAATTTGCCCATTTGCATTTTAATGCTATTAAAATTGACCAACGTGACCCCAACATGACTGAGTCGGCAGCCCTTTAATCAACTTAAGCTAAAAGACAAAACAGTTCTACAGTCAATTGATTATGTACAGCGGCGTAGACGAGGGGGGGTTGATGAGTGTAGTTTTTACATCACAGACAACTATTTAATATTATATATGAGCATTTATATTTTAATCTGCAGCTTAACAAAGTCTGCAGAGGCGAGAAGCTCAAATAGAAAATTTTACTATTAATTAATTAGGCACAGCGGCGTAGTCAGGCAGCAATGGGAAGGGGTTGATGAGTGAAGTTTTTTCATCCCAGACAATATTTAAACATTTATATTTTAATTTGCATCTTAACAAAGTCTGGAGAGTCGATAAGCTCAAATAGAAAATTTTACAACGCAAAGCGGCGTAGTCAGGCAGCAATGAGAAGGGGTTGATGACTGCATCACAGAAAATATTTAATATAATATTTAAGCATTTACACTTTAATCTGCAGAGGCGATAAGCTAAGCTAATAAATTCTACAATGAATTGATTACACACAGTGGCGTAGTCAGTAGGCAATGCTAAGGGGGGTCTTACTGTTTTTACAACTTACTGTTTATTTATTATATAACTTTCAGTTTTCTGTTTTCAGCGTCTCTTTGCGCTTTTGATTGCAGCAATATTTCAAAAATACTTTAATATATATTGATAAATATTAGTAGAAGCGGTTTGTTTTTAAAATTTTTTATATATAACTTTTTAAGAATTAGCACTTACCTTTTTAATTGAAGTTTGCATAGGCGACGACTCTTGTTGCTCATTTATTTTCTTCTGGCATTTAGCTTGATAATTTTGTGTAATTCCTAATTTGATTTTTGTGCTCAATTGAGATATCAGACCTTTAATAAATATTGCATATAAATTGATATATTAATAATATTATTGATATGAAGCATAACATAAAAAGGGGCCTTGTTATTAAAATTATACACAGCCTGCACAATTTTAATCATAATTATTCTGAATTATTACTTACATTACTGAAAATTCTAAAACCTCCTTTGCTACTCCTCTTTATGTTTTTGGACTGTTGGCTATAAATTTGGGTTATCCATATTGCAAAATCTTAAAAAAATAAAATTTATATATGTAAATTAATATATTGTCTCACTAAAATTATTTAATAATAATAAAATATAATCAGTTAGTTATTACAATTTTTCCAACACAAGACATAATAATTTTCCAGCATTGTTGATCATCTCGAGAGGGGGACAGCTGAAACTCCCCCCCATGAACTACGTCCATGTTTACAATTACAATACATTGCGGCTTATGAAAAAATAACGTTTATTCGATCTTTATATGATATATACAGCAGTTTTATTTTTTGGCAATATGTTAAAAAAAAAGAGAGAAGATTTTAATAATCATTTAAAGTTTTATAAGTGCAGCTTGTGTTTTTTTTTTTAATATTTTGGGCACATACGATGCACGTCTTATTTTCTTTTTGGCATTTTATACACTGCTCGTTTCACAAAAAAAAAGACATTACTTTTTATACAATATATGTAGTGTAAACTAATTACTAAATTTTAGAGCGACGCAAAAAAAAATTGTTTAAGTTTTATATTGTTAAATTTATTATTGTTTGCTTGATCATAATATTTAAACTTAAACTAAGTTTAGCTTTAGCTTAAGTCTAATGTCTTTTTGGTAAGTATGTGTTTTTGCTTGTATGTGTGTGTGTGTGTGGGTGTTTTTGCTGAATTCGACTACAAGTTTTGGCTTAAACATAAACTTAGCAAATAAATAAGCACAAATTAAAAAAAAAAAAAAACAAAAATACAAAAAAAAACATTCAGTATTCCATAGATGACAAAGCATAATTTGTGATGTGGCGTTTTTTAAATTAAAGTGCATCTTTTGTTGTTGTTGTTATTGGAAATCTGCTTAGCAGACCAAACGCTCGTTGTCGGGACGAAAGATGCGGTCATAGTTCTCGATTAGCACCTTGGCCAGCATATTCATGCGTCCAATATCGAAGCTAATATCATTGGCAGCCAACAGACAAGGACCCCAGACAATGGCCAAGTTCGAGGCGGGCATGCGATTCGAAGCGCTCATGGCGGCCACGCTGCAAAGCAAAGCGAAAGAAAGTTTAGTAAATTTATTCAGAATTTTTTAAAGATTTCGAGACACTGGAGGGTTCTATACTTGAAATAAATAAATTATTAGAAAGCAGATGAGCTTGAAATTTTAGCTCTCTGTCTGTTGTTTCTGAATTTTGATCTTTGCTTCGTACCTTTCAGTCTTTATTTTTTTCTACAGCGTCTGACGTTGTCGGTTATGACCGACGTTTAATAAACAAAGTTACTATTCAATTGCCTAATGAAATAGTCCAAAGTAAAAGTCTTTCAAGAGTCCTTAAAAGTCTTTCGGAATTTCATCGACATCAACATTTATCTTTTGTTCTATTCTCTTAAAGGATTATAGATTATTCTTCAATATTTAATATTAAAGAGAAAGAATACTATAATCCTTTAAGAGAAGAGAATGAAAGATAAATGTACATAAATAAAATTCCGATAGATAAAAAACATTTATTACAGAGTGTAATATTGTGAGCTGAGACCGACGAATTGACTTATTTAAATGCTTGATGGAATAGCAAGTAAAAGTCTTTCGCAATCTTCCAAAGTCTTTAGGGAGCTGATCTGACTTTCGTTCTATTCTATTTTTCTTAAAACAGAAATCTCTAGAGATTAAGATCTTAAATAACTCAAGTTAAATTTAAAGAGATTAGATTGCTACGAATATTTAGTTACAGCGACTAAAAGTTTTTGTCATTTCTGTTGCCTAAGCAGAAATCTGCTTTAACTAAAAGCAACTCGAAGTTTATTTCGGTTTGATTTGAAATTCTAGAGCAACTGAGATAGTAATTTTTGAATAGTTCTATTGAAAGTCAATGCCATATGAATGAAACTAACAATAGAAGAAGCTAATATTCATTCAACGCTAATTTCGAACAACGTCTCAAATTGTCGACTAACTTACTTGGTCAAATGCTTGATGAGAAACCGCAGCGTCGAACGATTCTCGTCCGGCATGGACTCGAATGCCAAACGCATGCGTTCGATGGCATCATCGTCGGTGAGGTTGCGTCCCAGACGCTCGTAGGCGGATTGCGTAATAAGCGGGCTGGGGAGTTCGCGGAAGAATTGTTTATGCAGGCTGGTGAGTGTATGAATATCGTCGGTTTGCAGCCAACGCGGGTCATACAAATGCGTGAGCTTCTTCTTGAGCTCATCGACAAGCAGCTTATTGCCCGAGGCGCGATAAATTCCGTCCTGTTCAATGCAATCCGGACGTTCGATATACGCGCAGGCATCGACGACAAAGCGTGGCACAAACGGATGATTCGACATGTTCAACTCGACGGTGTCCAGGCGAGCACCAAACAATGGATACTTTGGCTCATCCAGATAAAGACTGTTCACCTGACTGCGACGACTGCGTGACTTCTTTTCGCTCTTCGGCGAGCGATTGCTAAAGCGAAGTAGAGAGAGCGATGTAAGTGAATTGAATGCAAATGAGTTGGAATGAGTCGTTTTACTTACATGCGAAATACATTGCTGTTGACCGCAACTGTGTGTGGGTGGGCGCATATATGAAACAAAAATATATATAAACAATAGAATGTCAATAAAGTAGTTAAAGGCATATTATTATATAAAGCCTACACACTGAGAAGCGACGCTCCATATGCTGCACTCGTTAAATTCCTGAACAAGTCGCTTGTGTACCTGAAACGCAACTGAGCAATTGCAGCTGCTGCTGCTGGGGCTACAATCAGCAGCTATGTAAGGCTATGCGGGCTTAAACAACTTAGTCGCCAACCACATGCAAATGACACATACACACACAAAGATTCCCTCAACGTGACTCAGCAGCGCGTCAATACAATCAAAAGAAGCAAAGAAATTCCCCCCCGCATAGCAAATAAAAAGTGAAACCTGCGCTGCTGCCACTTTCATTAACTAAAACAGTCAGAGTCGTCCCCATAAGCAAATTTCAATTTCATTTGCCATTCATTCTACACTTCTAGCCTCAATATCTATTTGTATTTGTATTTGCTTTTGTTTGTGTGGGTGTTTGGCTTTTAAGGCTCAGCTGACGTGCCAATAATATTTTAACTTAACTTTGTACCGCAGCAATCATCATTAATCATTTGCCCAACTTAATGAACAAGTTTTAATTTCAATCAACATTTTCATATTGAATGCAAATTTAATGCTAAACTAGAAACTCGTTTAACTCGCAACCTAATAGCGTCTATATAATTATCAGTTTGCTAACAAACAATTAAAAATGTTCATATGCATATCCAAAAGCTGTCTGAAGTCCACAATTTTAAGTAACAATAAAAATACTTAACAATCAATTTTTATACATTCAGGTCTACCTAATCTTAAATAGAAGATTTTATGAATTATACTGCATATCATATTGGTTTCTATATAAATAAAATTAATACATTTATCTAATGAAAAAGTTTAAAATCTTTCAAAACCCTTAAAAGTCTTTAAGGAAGATAAATCAGACTTTGCTTAGCTTTTTTCCTTTTCTCTTAAATGGAATTTCTAGTTTTTTTTGAGAAAATTTCTATTAAAATGCAACAAATTGAATATTTTTTAACCAAAAAAAAACCATGCAAAACTTTTCAAGCTCTTGAAACATTAGCTAATCTATTAGTTCAAATTTCATTTCATGCTCTCAATTCATCAACATTTTATTGTTAAATGACAACTTTATAGCAAACAATAATTTAAGAAAATAAAGAGCATTCAAAAATATTCTAAAGTGAAACGTTTGCTTTCGAAAATTATTCAGTTTTTAGAACTTTAGCGATTGTGAACCAATTTTTAAAGCATTATTTGAGTAATGCCTTTTTTATCTATACAAATTGACCTAATTTACTTATATAGCTACTCTAATGTATTAATTTTTCTAATTCTCACAAGCAATATTTAGCAAGTCCTGCACTTATTACATAAAAATCTAGCCAAGCTGTTCTTAAATTAAATTGCATAATATTTAAATTAATGCTGTTAATTATATTTGTGACTTACACATGCGCATGCGATTTTTGATGGACTTTTTGTCCTCCTCGCCGGGCAGGTCGACCAGATTGCCACTGGATGCGCTTTTGAAGCGCTGGAGAATCGTTGTCTGTTGGTTTTGCTGTAATTCATTGTCTTCTTGGATCTTCTGGGCGTTGAGTATATCAGCCATTGGCACAATCTGCAATCAAACAAGACAAGGCACGCAACAAGCGCATCAATATAATGAAGAAGAAGAAGAAGCAGCAGCAGCAGCAACTGCAGTTTGTATAATGGCTATAGATACAGATACAGATACAGATACAGATACACTTGTATCTATGAGATACATTATTTACGACTACGCGTCGTGCTAAGCGTGCGCGATTGGCAGTGGGTGGGGCTGGGGCTGGGGCTGGTGTGGGCGCTACGATTGAGATACAATTCAAGAAAATGTCTGTAAATTAATTGCAGCTTTTCGTGCTGATGTCGGCGCTGTGATTTCCATTTTTTTTCTCTTTGCTTGCTTTCTTTCTTATTTATTTATGTCTGCACTTCCTCTTTCAATACACAAACGACGACGCTCACCGTTAACATTCTGTTCGCTCTCTGTTTGTCAGTCATTTTTTATCTCTCTCTCTCTCTCTCTCTCTCTCTCTCTCTCTCTCTCTGTCGCTGTTGCTGTTGCTGCCCGCCCCGTACAAAAATTATTACACACACAGTCAAGGCAAACAGTGAAAATAATAATAAAGTAAAGCAAATTGTACGAAGTAGAATATAAAGCAAGCTAAAGCAACAACAAAATGATAAGAAATTCAATTCGATTTGTAGGAAAACGCAAAGCGACGCGTGCAATGCCAAACACAAACGGTTAATGGTGCCCCCAAGATAATGAAATGTGGCTAAAGTGAAACACACACACACACACACACACACACACAACTACGAACTGTAGGCTTATGTAGCTGTCGTTGTTCGCTTTTCACGATTTTCAGCATAAACAAAAATCTTGGCCGTGAATAAATAATTAAGCGTAGCGCTGGGAAGGGGCGGAGGCGCGTCGCGCCACACTCATGCGCCAAGCATTAAATACGACAGTTTGGCTCAGCCGTTGGCGAGCAGCTGACACTTGGATTACTTATATAAAATCACCCCCACACACAACACCACCCATGTTTGTTATTTGTCTTTTTTGCATTCCGAGTAAAATGCAAAAATGTAAACAATCATAAAAATTGCAGACACGCAATCAATTGCAAACAAAACTAAAAACACTTATAACTAATGCAGCGCTATGTCTATGTCTATGTGTGTGTGTGTGTGTGTGTGTGTTATCAGCAACTAATGCAAGCACTTCTTTGTAAAAACTCCTAACCTCAACCTCATTTTAAAAAAACATGCAGCAAAAATTCAAGCAGCTATCTTTAGTTAACTTAATAACTTTTTAAAAAGAATTGCTATACTTATTTTTAAAAAGATAACTTAAAATAAATAAATATATTTGTTAAAATAAACATTCTATTTACTTATATAAATGTTAAAAGTTAAATAAAATATATATTTATTTAGTTATGCAGTTATCTTAAGTAAACTTAATAAATTTGTAAAAATTTATTAAGTATTTATATTATTTTTAAAAAGAATTGCGATATTTATTATTAGAAATGTATTAAGTAACTATCAATAATAACTTTTTAAAAAGAATCAATCTATTTCTTTTGATAACTACATGACTAAATAAATAAATAGTTTATTTACTTTTATAAAAGTGCTACAAGTAAATTGAATGTTTATTTACTTCATTATTTTTTTTTTGAATTTGTTTGCGACATTTTAGTTGTTACATTTATTTATTTTTTAAAAACTATGCCTAACATAAAATAAATAAATCTATTTACTTAAGAGTTTTTTATACATTTTTTTAGCAAATATAAAATAAATACGTTTATTACTTTCATTAATATTGTGTATTTAATTTTGCAATGCTTTAATAAATATATATATTTTTTTAAATATTCTATGCATATATAATAATTTCTATAATTTTAGGCTATACGCACTTGAATTTTTGTATTTGTTTGAATTATTTAATTTATCTAACAGCAATAATTGCGTTTAAGCTAACGCGTTAGTTAACAATTGGGTAATAATAATAGCTAAGCATTCCATTATAAATAAAAATGATGAAATATTAAATTATGTGTTAATAAATAAATTACTAAACTGCTACTAAATAATTTAATTTAACTACTTAGCTAATAAATTGCATGCATTCAACTAAATGTGCTACTAAAATAAAATGGAATTATATTAAATTATATTACTTGATAAATAAATTTAAAACTAATTAAGTTACTTTGTACTTTAGCTAAAGGAATTAATAAATTAAATTTTTAAGATGCGTTTTTGAATACAATTTTTACTGCTACTAATTTTAATTACTTGTATTTAATTTAAGTGCTTCCAACTGTTATGTAGTCGCAGTTCTAACTTCGAGCAAAAACTATTTGAAACTATTTGCCGTTAGGGCGCTGTTTGGAAATGTGTGTTGTTGTCTTTCATAATCGGCTGCCGCTGCCGCTGCCGCTGCTGCTGCTCGATTGTTTATGCTTATTTTATGTGAATTTTCGTTATAAACAAAAGCGCTAAACTAACGTTGTTGTTGTTGTTATTGTTGTTGCAATAATTGTGGCTAGAATACATATGTACAACATGCGCTAGACCAAAGATTAGCAAACACACACACACACACACACACATATATATATAGATAGATATATATTTTTGATATGCGCTGCACGAAAGAAACAAAATTTTTGCGACTGTCTAAATTTGTTTTAAGCTTCTATAACTTTTTGTATGTATATTTAATTTTATATTTATATATTTTTTAATTGATTCAACCTCGAACTGTGCGTGTGTGTGTGTGTGTGTGTGTCTAGCTGTTTATTTAGCTATGTGTGTTGGCCTTTTTTTGTCGCTTGCCAATCGCCAAGATGATTCATCAGCAAGTTCCCCGCGCCAAACAAACAAAACCAAACCAAATACAAAGGCGGCGCATTTGAAATGCTTTGCCTTTTGTTTTGATTGCAGAGTCAGTTACTTACGTATCTGTATCTCATGTTATATGTTGTTTCACTTCTTTCAATGCTACAATGGCAAAATAAAAATTGCAGCAAGCCTTCGAACTCAACAATGAGTTGAGTTTAAATTTAACGACGCTCAATTGACTTTGAAGTCAATTGGACAAGAAACAAAGCTTTGCTTTTATTTCTAGTTCATATAAAAGATTCAGATACATTTGGCATAAATGTTAGCAACTTCAACTTTTTGTTGTTAAGCTGAAATTCAATGTTTCGCATTTTAATTATAGCAAGCAAGTCAGTTAAATAATAAAAATGAAACAAGCAGCTGGGAAAAAATAGCTACAAATTTAAATAAATAAAAAAAACTATTTAAAAATGTACGCAAGAATTTTGAAAATTATTAATTACATACAAAATTGTTAAAAATATAAGCACAAAAACTTAATAAATTTTTTGCAGCATTAATTCTTATTAAAAAATAAGTTGCTAACTTAATACTTAATACAAAAATTGCTTAATTTAACAAAGCATACTAACTGAAAATAAACGTTTAAAAAAAATTCAAATACTAAATTTTGTTGAGAAAAAAAATAATTTAAATAGTTATTTTCTCTGTAGAACATAAAAATCAACAATAACTGCTATTAATTAATTTTTATTATAAAAAGAAAAACAAATATTGAAATTAAATTTTATCATCATAAAATTCACTGTAGTTTTTTATTGCAACATGACAGCAAACAGTTTTTAATGTCAAATATTCAAATTAAAAATTATACGATAAATATTTATGATTCCCTTGGCAAAATAAAGTTCCAGCAAACATTATCCGCCCGCAAAAGCCACACACCACGCCCCATTATACAATATGTTAAACAATAAATTATTATTCCACGCTTAAAGTTCTTATCGAGCGAACATGTGTTGAATGTCAAGCCAGTAAATTGTGTAAGCTTTATTATTTATAATAAATTCACAGATTGCACAATAGTTGCCATCCGCTGTAATAATCGCATGGAGAGAACTAGAGCAATCAACTAGAGACAAGGTCAGCGCTAAATTTCAAGTGTTAAAACATTTTCAAAGCCATGCCCAAGCATTGCTTATAATATCCGGTCTGATATATACGCCGGACCGACCACAAGCAAATGCGATAAACACACACACGCCTATAAAAAAAATAAGTTTTTTTTTTTTAGCTATAATTATGTAAAGACAGAGAACAAAATCAACAGACGACGTTTTACACGAAAAAATATTTGACTAATGATTAACCAATTAAATGCTGATAAATGCTGCGAGTAGCCCCCAAACCAGCGTCAGCGGGCAATGAAAATTAACAAACAGCATAAAAACCCAAAAAAAAAAATTATTTATTTAAACCGGTTTAACAACAAACACACAGCAACGAGTTGTGTGTATGCAAAATATATATAAAAAATATATATATATATATTATTGTCGCTGCCCCCAGTTTCAGTTTCAGCTTAAACAGGGGTTAGAGGGGGGGGCATATGCTTGATACGTGAAATGTGAATCAACTTTTGGGGCAGAGAATTCCATAGAAATTCTCGAATGCAACAAATGCAAACGCAAATACAATAAAAACAACAAAACGAAATACGTGAGTGGCAAATAAATATAAAAGTGTAATGCAAAACAACAAACACACACACGCACACAACCAAGCAGCGAAATTTAATAAATAAATATTATGCAGCGGAAAGTAAAATAAAAAAAAATCACATATGTTATAAACAAAGCGCAATAAATTTAAGAGCAACAGTCAAACTAAAAAGTCGAAGCTTGAATACGCTACACAAAGAAATTAATTTAAAATATAGTTAATAAAATAAAAAAACATTTTAAAAATTGTGTTTAATCTGAAATTTAAGAGCTAAATAAGCTTGGGCATCAGTCTGTTAAAACAGATAAGTTAGAGTTATTAATAATAATTTTGCTAATTTCAACTAGTAAACAATATATAATATTAATGATAAATTTAATAAAATTTTGTTAACTATTTAAATAAAATTTACTAAAGACACAAACGGAGCTGCCAGACGCTTTAACTAAATAAATGCAACATAAAATAAATTTAAAAAAATTAAATAAATTCAAATTATTTGAAATCAATTTTAATTTGATTCAAAACTATTTTCGAGCTAGCAAAAATTTCAAGACATTTTTAGAAAAAGTCGCAATTTTTAGTTGCCCTAACTGTGCATTAAGAGACTTAAGACTAAAACTATTAAATATATTTTATAAATTGATTGAAATGCTCAAAAATATTTCTGTATAAAATATTTAGAGTTTGATGAATAAAAATGTTTGCAAAATTTTTAATAGCATAACGAAAGTATTTGCTATAAATTGTTAACTGACAACAAAATATATTTTTTATATTTTATTTAGCATTATATATATTTTTAAAATTTTTTATATATATTTTTTATAGAGTATACGCGCAAACGAAAAATGCAAAATATCTTAAAGGGGCAAAGACTTGCAAAGCTTTTGCTTTTGGATGGCAGCGCACACGCCCCCAAGGCAAACAGCCGTTACACACACACACACACAAACATACACATACACACACATGTGTGTATTTAGTTTAGCTTGCTGACAATTTGCAAGCGTTTAATTGATGTTGGGGTTACCAAAGCAGCAAACAATGCAGCTGCGGTTCCCATTGCAAAAAGAAATCGCTGACTCTCTCACTCGCTCACACTCGCACTCTCTCTCTCTCTCTCACACGCTTTGCACTGTGTTCGCTGTCGCTTTGTTGTGGCACTTACCATGTCTTCCTCGTCCTCACAGCAGTTGACATGCTGTAGCTGCTGCCGCCAGGCCAAGACCGAATCGGGTATGAGCAAACGTGCGCTGGAGCGTACGCGCAGCTTGCGGCCGGCGCGTGCAGCGACGCCGCGTTTGCTTGTGGCAGCGGCTGCCAGCAGCGCGCGCTCCCATTCCGCACGCAGTGGCAGTGGAATTTGCTCCGTGGCATCCTCTGCATCCGCCTCACAGCTGCAGCCGCTGTCATCGTTGCCGTTACCGTTGACGGGTGTGGGCGTGGCGGGCGTGTAGCTCAAGAGTGGCAGCGGCGGCAGCGGCGGCGGCGGCGCTGCGCGTCGTACGCGTGTGGCAAACAGCTGATGGCGCGCATATTCATAGAAGATTGCTCTATACTTAAGCGAATCGCCGGGACTGTACAGAATGCAAATGTTACGCAGCAGCGGATGCGTCAGTTGTGCTGGCGACGCTGGCGTCGCTGCAGCTGCCGCTGCCACATTGCTGCTGTCGGCGCTGCTAATCGAGCCCAATGTCGCTGTGCTGTTGGTCACTGTGCTGCCCAAGCTGAGCGTCTCCTGCTCCGCCTGCTGTTGCTGCTGCTCATGCGCCTTGGCAAACATAAATTCATCGTCTGTCTCCCAAGCGCCTTGATCCATCGATGCTGTTGGCGACGGCAGCGGCGTCGTTGCTGGCGTTACCAGCGACGTTTGCTTAGTCAGCAGCTTATGACGTGCGCCGGCAGCAAATGCCGCTGCCGCCTGTAGAGCAGCCATATCAGCTTCAGCTTCAGCTTCAACTGCTGTGGCGGCCTCAACTGTTGCCACAACATTCTCGTTTTTGTTTTTGTTATTGTTGCTGTCTGCGTCATCGGCTTTGGCAGTTTCGGCAGCTGTGATGATCTCAAACTCTTCATCATCATCATCATCATCATCATCGTCTTCAGCATCGATGGCATGTTGACTTGTCTCGGGCTCTAAAGTTTTGTATTGCCAGATGGTTTGATAAATTGACTCCTCTTCCTGCTGCTGCAGCTCAGTTGACTCGCTGCTGCTGCTGCTGTCATTATTGTTGTTGTTGTTGCTTATCTCGTTTCGTGGTTTACTCAGCGCCGTGGCGGGATTACGCACCGGCACCTGAGGCGCCGGTCGACGCACTTTAATCACATAATTCTATAAAAAAGAAAACAAAGAGAGACGCTCATATCTCAGTCCACATTCCAGAGACGCAGATTCATCAAAACTTGGGCTCACTTGATACACACACGCAAACGCATCGATCAACTCGCTACTCGTTACTCGTTACATTTTTAATTAAGGCAAACAAACTGCCTGAAACTGTATTAGCATTATAGCTGATATTTTTATAACTTTTTATCAACATTTTATTCAATTTTTATTTAAATTTACTCGTTATTAGCTATTTTGCATTTTCAATTTATTTTATATTTTTTTTATGCACGCTAACGAGCCATTCGTTGCCATAATTAAATTTATTTTGCATCAAATATAATTTTAAATCTTTCTAACTTTGAACTAAACGCTTAATTTTGTTATTGTAGCTACTCGTTACTCGTTACATTTGTAATTTAAGCAAACAAACTGCCTGCAACTAGTTTCGGTTGCTGTATATTTTTTTGTATAGGCGCTTTTAATTAATGTTTTATTTAAAACTACTCGTTATTAGCTGTTTTGCATTTTTAATTTAATTTATATATTTTTTATGCATATTAATTAACCATTTGTTGCCATAATTTACTTTAGTTCGCATCAAATTAAATGTTATGGCTTTCTAACTTCTAACTAAACGCGCTTTTCCGCTTAATTTCGCTACTTGTTAGTCGCACTCGTTGTTGGCAATCAGAATTAAATGCAGCTGCATTAGCTTTTTTTTTTTTTTTTTTTTTTGTTTTTTTTTTTTGTATTTTTTTTTTTTTAATGCGCATTGTATTGCATGTGACACTTGAGCTTAATGCATATTAAACGTTATTAACTTTGGCAGGCATTTATTTATTTACGCGCAATTAAATATGATTTTAATTTGATTTGCAAACACTTTCACTCAATAGCGGCAACGACAAAAAATATATAAAATTAATAATAAATAAATACGACGCTGACGACGACACTCAAAATAATAGTTAAAAAAAAATAAATACTTTTGTATTTGTTTTGATTTAAACGCACCCACACTCGGTTTCACTCTCTCGCTCTCTCACGTACACACACTTGAATTGAATACGTGTGTGTATGTGTTTATTTTTCAATTATTTTTACTTGTGTGTGTGCACAGTGAGCCCAAATTATGAGTTGATTTGTTGGTAATTTGTTTGCCTCTAGTGACTATTGACCTGTTGTTGTTGTTGTTGTTGCTGGCTGACATTGCTGCTCAGCTCGTTGTTGTTGTTGTTTTTGTTGCTATTATTTTCATTGTCATCGCAGCTGGAGCGCTGCTCAGCAGCGTCGCCGCTTTGCTTGGGTGCCGCCATCAATGAACTACTACTGCGGCTGCTGTCGACGACTGCGCTGCTGCTGCTTACCGATCGCGTCTTTGTCTCACACTCGATCGCTCTTTGGTCGTCGTCGTCGTCGCGCTCTATTGTCTTGTTGTTATCGTTATCGCTACCGGGACGCGAAGCGAGCGCAACGTCGTCACTCGCTGGCGTCGCTCGCACAACTGCCAGCGCCAGCTCCAACGATGGCGTCGGCCCCAATTGACGCCGCTGACGTCGCTGCCGACGACGGGCCAAAGCTGACTCACGCTCACACTCGCCATAGCTATTGTTGTTGTTATTGCTGTAAATGTGTTTCTCACAAAGCCGGCGATAGTTGCGCTGCAGCCAGCGCTCCAATTGAAATTCAACGCCGCTGCGCAGTCGCTGTCGCTGCTGATGCAAAACTGCGCTTACGAATTTCTCATAGGGGCCAAAGAAACAAATAACGCTGCGATGTAAACTGGCAGCCAAAGCAGCGCTGCGCCACAGCTGTGTAAACGACAAGCCCAAAGTTGACAGCGGCGCAGCGACAACCAAAGACGTTGACTGCGCTAGCGGTGGCGGCGGCGGCGCTGTGACCGTCAAACCGCTGAGAAATTCGCTAACAAATGCTGCATCGTGGCGTTCATTGATGCCGCAGCGACGTCGCAGTCGCTCAGCTTCGGCTGCGTCTTCTAACTGCATTTGCTGTTGCTGCTGCTGCGCTGGCTGCTGCTCTGGCTGCTGCTCTGGCTGCTGCTCTTGTCGCTGCTCGCGTTTGGCCAGCAGCTTGCGCTTAAATTCATTCACCAAATGCTCTTGCATAGTTGCACGTGCTTCTGCCGCTGCCGCTGCCAACTTTGATTCACTGCTGCGTCGCAGCATAACAAGCTCCGGTTGCTGCTGCTCCGGCTCTTGCTTTCGCTGCTCGTATGCGGGCGGCACGCTTTTGGGCTGCTGACAGGCTACAACATCCTCATAGCTGTGCAGCTCGCGTCGCAGCGCGCTCATCCACTGGCAAATGCTCTCATTTAAATAGAGCGCCGGCGTCGGCTCAAGCTCAGGCGCAGCTGCAGCGACGTCAGTGCGCAGCAAGCGCATTTTTGATACACGCGCTTTTTTCGACTGCGGCGTTGGCGTCTGCTCAGTTGTGCTGCTGCACTCTTCGCTCTTTTCGCTGCGCAGCCGTCCATAAATATGCTGATCACTTTGACTGCTCTGCAGCTGACGCTTCAGTTCGCATATGCGCTGCATATCAAAAGTCTCCTGGGTGCGAAACACTTCATCCACATTATGTATAATCTCCAGTGAGCCGCCAGTGCCTTTAGCTGCGCCTCTGCCGGCGCCGCCGCCCCCGCTGCTGCTATCTTTTTGAAACAGGCGTCGCTGCAGCGAGCCACTGGAACGATTGAGCTGCTTTAATGAGCCGAACAAATGTCGCAGCGTTGCAGCGCTGGATTTGGAGTAGCTGAGCAGCGTGCGCGATTTGCTGCTGGCTTTGCACGCTGGCTGCGTTAGCGTTGACGTTGGCGTCGATGTTGCTGTTGGCGTTGCTGCGGGCACATCAAGTGCTAAAGGCGTTGTGGGCGTGGCAGTAGCAGTTGTGCAGTCGCAGTCCTCGTTGTCACTATAAATGCCGCGACAGCGCTCACAAATATTTTCATAAATATTGCCATCGCTGCTGCGCTGCTCTTGCTGCTGCTGCTGCTGCTGCTCTTGTTGTTGTTGCAATGCTGCTGCTACGCTGCCGCTAACAATGCATTGGCAAAAGTGACAGTAGCGACCTTGAGCGGCAAAGACGCCATAGCCGCAGCCGCGGCAGAGATTCTCATAGATGGCTTCGCGGCGAAAGTATTTGCGCAGCTGCTGCTGCGTCGCCGACGCTGGCAGATTTTCATAAATATTTTGCTGCTGCTGCTCCGATTGTTGTTGTCGACTGCGTTTATTCTGTTTACTGTTGATTTCCACTTGTTGCGGCATTGCGCTATCACACGCGTTTTATCGCACTGTTTGTTATGCTTATACTGCTGCGCATTCATTTAGCAGCAGCATCAACATCGAAAGAAGAAAAAAAGAATAGACAGAAAAACAAAAGCAAGGCAAAGCCTACATATATAACAAAAACAATTTTCATATACAATATTTTTTTTATCTGTTATGCGCTTTTAATTGATGCGAGTCAACTGTCAAATGATTGCGCGCTCTCTATTCATGGCCATTCTCTTGACACTACAAACTGTAAACGCGCTCTCGCTCACGCTCGCTGTCACTCTCTTGCTCTGCCATGCGCGCAAGCGCTCATTATCTTTGTAATTCACATACACGCCCCTGCCTAACTAAAGGCGCTGCACTCTGCTCTTCTCATTGTTGTTGTTGTTGTTGTAGCTGTTGCGCTCTTTGGGCTTAACCCGTAAGCAAAGCAACTTTGTATTTAAAGCAAACTTCTTATCAATGTGTTTACACGCAAGTTACAATAAAGATAATGACAAATGCTGGTTAAGTTAATAATGGAAAGTATTTTATTTAAAACTATGTCAGGCCACAGCCCAACACAATGGGCAAACTAATTATCGCTCACATGAATAATACAATTGCTGCTGAGCCAAGGGTTAACTATAACTGTTGCTATTACTTGTGTGCTTAACTTCCAAAGTCTTGCTGCTGCTGCTGTTATTATTTTTGTTTTTGCTTCAACGATGACTCATGCAACGGCGAGCAGCAAAGCATATCGAGATGTCGCCCGCTTACAGGGGCGTGGCCACACAAACACACACACAGAAATTAAAGACCCTTTCTTCCAAAAGGCTGTGTAATTGAGCAGTGCTCTGGCAGAAACTGGTTATAGTTAGATTTCAGTTTACACTAATGCAAAGATTATTTGAATTCTTGCGCCTACACAAGTTCACAGCTGTTGGGCTCTTCAGCTAGTCTGCACCACTGTGCACTCGATTTACCGCTACCTGTTGCGCTCTCACTCTCTAAAGTGAAGTGTGTGGTATCAATGCGGCGTTTAACCCCAGCGCATGCTTAGAATAAAAAATTTAATGTGCTATGCACTATTTATGCATTTTAATTTAGTTATTAAATTGTTTTGTAACTGCTGCCTTAGCAACTTTGTCAACCACAATCGAATTGTTAACCTGGCTTGTAGCGTTGGCATGTGCATACTTTTAGGCAGCCGTGGGTTAAGCTTGACTTGAGTCTAACGGCATGTTGCAAAGCGACTGCAAATTATGCGCTTATCTAACAGCTTGACCTCATTTCTTTTGATGTTTGCATGTTTTTATATTTACTTTAAGTAAAGCTTACAAATTGAATAATTGAATTGCCTATGACAATGAATCATAATAATGTAAATCGGGGCGTCTAAGTCTTGCTTGATTGCTATATAATACACAAATCTATTATAGCAACCACAACTACAACGACAACAACAACTAAAGCTATATCAATTGACTTATTATATGCACAATCGCACGATTTACAATGTAAAAAGATTCACATCTTGTAACTTGTAACACTCATTCAACAAAAATTCACAAAACTAATGAAACATAAAAAAAAAATCACACACAAAAATTGTTTTTGTTTTTGTTTTTGTTTTAGTTGCTGATAAGTCCAGACTCACGAGACGCTCAAAATAAGTTTTATTTTATAATCGCAACAAAAGTGAAGCTGTCACATGTTTGCCGATCAAGTCACAGTTGACAGTTGTTCAATATTTCATAGTCAAAGCTTTCAGTCGCAGCGAGAACGCGACGCGCTCGCGAATTTAACAGAATATCAACTAAAACTGAAATTGAAATTGAAGTCAAGATGCCTCAGCGTCATTTTCATTTTCTTGGGTGGCGGCGGCGGCAGCGACGCTGCTGCCCGCAGAACGCTGTCAACGCCGACGCTGACGCAGACGCCGACCCGGTCACCCAAGGCGGACGCTAAACACTGGACAACAAAAAAGCGAGCATAGAGTAATTGATAGGGAAGAACGTTTGCATATAGCAAATAATTAAAGTCGGGTATGTAAATAAATTCATAACTGAATTTATACAAAGTGTATGCAAAATTTAAGATTTTAAGAATAATGGGTGTGTATTTTGCCACTATTCTGTACGTTTTTTACGCTCATTTTAAAAATTTAAATCTAATTTTTATTGATTTAATATACTTACTATAAAAATAATACTAATAATAATATTTAAATTAAAATAATAGTGCATATTAATTCATTTTTCAAATGCCTGATAGGAATTCATTTTATTTTGAATTTCTTTTCCGTAAGTTTTTTATGCTCATATACAAAATTTGAAGCTAATTTTTATGGCTTTAATATACTAGCTATAAAAATAATACTAAAAATTAAATTTTAAATAAAATAATAGTTGAATTAAATTTAAATTAATAAGCTTACTTAATTTTTCAAATACCTAATAGGACCTAATTTTTTTTTGAATTTCTAGCCCAACATTGCTTTTGTTTTCTAAGCTACAAATTTATAATAAATTCTCACTGTTACATATTGACTTAAATTTGGGTCTTGCAAAGTCAACACAATTATGTAGCGCAGTGTTATGAAAAGATCCACATGGGGAGGCAAAACCCAAAGCCGAATGTGTGTAATGAACATGGACAACATGTGTCTGTCTGTCTCTCTGTCTGTCTGTCTGTCTGTGCGTCTGACTGTCTGCCTGTCTATATATGTAAGTGTGTGTGTGTAAGGGGTGTGTGGGGTCCATGCGGGGCGTGTCAGCGACAAAGAAGCTTTTTATGCTCAACGCCCATTGCCTAATTAAGCATATCGATAACTGCGGGCATTTTGGGTGTGGATTTGATTGGGAGGGGAGAGCACACATATGGCAAACAGTAGCCACAGCTTTATCACCTGCTGCAGTATGGAAATTGCGGCATAGCCCTAATGAACTAGCATGCAGCTCCATATATAAAACATATATGTATGTATATAGATCGTTGTAGAAGTTTATAACTAGAACGCTGCACAAATAAACAAAAGCAAATGCCACATTGAATGCAGCTGCAACACGAAGCGAACGTTGCAGCTTTGGTGGGGCAGGTTGCAGCAGCAGCAGCAGCAGCAGCATCGCTGCCGCTTGATCTTTGAACTAAATTAATTAAGCACAATGAACGCAATTGTTGTTGCTGCCGCTGCAGTTGCATATGCCCTATAAATAGTGCTGAGTACATCCAAGTTTCATATGTAGCATGCGCCATAAGACAAACATTTATTTATACGTTTGGGTACATCTATGTATATGATGATGATGATGGGGACAATTTAACATTTTGTATTATGTGAAATTTTGTTGCCTGTTGTACGTGAAATTTTGAGTATAGAATTATTATATGCTTGTCCCTTAACTATTGTCCATGTGCGTGTTCTTATTGGGCTGGGAGCTTGAACTTGATTTATAATATGAAATGTTTGCTATGGTTTATGATACTGTCGTCTGGATAAGCTGCAAATTATTTAATTACTGTAATTACTTAAGCAATTCATAGTACAACGACCAATAATGTAATTACTCAAGTCAAAATATGCAAATTTGCAATTAAAACAGCAGTAATTACTAAGCATTACTGTAATTACTTAACATATGTGGCTATTAAGACACTAAAGCTTGTGCTGTAGTTGCATACTGCGCTTAGTAATTACTCTGCGCATGCTAATTACTTAAGTAATTGCTCTAGTAATTACAATTACTCAAGTAATTACAACTAAAAACAGCAATATTTACGTGTCTAGAAATGTATAACATTATTGCCAGCACCAGCAACATCATATTCCCAATTGACGCCGCTAGATGTCGCTGTCATTGCTTGCTGGCGATTCGATTCATTGTAATAGTTGTTGTAATTGTAATTGGGCATGTTCATATTGTAGCACTGATAGATCGAAGGATACTGCATGGCCGTGGCCGCTGGATAGGCCTGGGCATAGATTGGCGATATGCCGGCCGACAGCATGGGCTGTAAATAATTCTGGGCGCCCATGTTGGGCATCATCGCTGGCTGCTGGGCGCCATAATAGATGTGATTATTGCGCTCGACAAGCGCCTGGGGCTTATAACGTTGAACGTTCTGCTTCTTGAATGCTGGCGCAATATTGAGACGATGATTGCGCAAGATGACGCAACGTGGCAGCACCTGCAGCGACTTGGCCTCCTCATCCGTGTCGAAGGTGACAAAGCCATAGCCCTTATTATAGCCATCGCGGTCGCAAATGATTTTGGCGTTGCGCACAGTTCCATAGACGCTAAATGCTATGAATAGATCCGTTTCGGTGGTGTCGCGGCTAATGCCGCCCACAAAGATGCGATTGGGTATGGCCGGTCCATAGAGCGGCTCGCCGCTAGATGATTGCTCCACTGCAATTGCGGCTGAAGCCAGAGGCAGAGTCTGTGGTGCTGTCTGTGCTGCCGCCGCTGCCGCCGCCGCCGGTTGGGCCATGTACGCCAGCTCAGTAGCTGGAGCTGCTGGCATCTGTGCCATGTCCTGACTGTAGCCAGCGTATGGTAAAATCTTGAAGCTACTCTGCTTCTTCATTCTAGGGATAAACTTCTGCTAAGCGCGTAAATCTCTGAGCGTTACAAAATGCTGGCTGGATTTTAGTTTCGCTGATTAGACTAATGATCTATTGGATAAAACTACTATTTTGCACCTATTGCTGCTTATTTCGCGATCAAGAATTTCAAAAAAGTAGCAAATTTACGAATTTCCATAAATACTCATTTGTTAAAATACAAATTTGAAAGAAATCTCTGCTCTGAACTAAAAACAGTTGCAAACTAAACTCTGAAAAGCTGAAAAGCTATGAATTTCTATTTCAAAAGCTAATGCGATGCATAAAATTATGAATCGAAAATGAAATGAAGACAGAAAATTAAAAATCGAATCTAGTTCTAGTTATTTTACGAATCAATATCCATATATATAAAAGATATTTTAATACTTTACATAAGAAGCAAATTCAACGAAATAAATAGAGCTAATTATTATTTAAAACAAATCTTGTTATTTTCAAATTTATTATATTATAATACTCTATTATTCCCAAAATTAAAGAAAACATTTTATGCTTCTTTTCTTTTTAGGCTGGTTAGACAGAAACAACCAGAGACCATTTTGGCTTATTGGATAATAAGCCTTTAAAATATCAAATTAGTATTAAATGAAAATTAAGTTCTTTAAGAATTTATTCTATTAAAGATTATTCTATACTTTATTCTATTAAGATTCTTGAGAGTTTCCCCAACCAATACAAAGTTTTATGTTTTATCATAATATTAAAATTAAAACATTAAATTACATATAATAAAAATTATTATTTTTTTTAATTTTTCATTTAGTAATGCGTGATATAAAAGAGTTCTGAGAGTACCGAAAAAAATCAAAACTAATTTTAAGTTAAAGCAACAATTTTTTAATTAAACAATTCCATAAATTATGTTTAATTAACCCACTGAAGTTTAAAGAGCATACCAAGTGCAGTGTGTGCAAATCAAGAATAAGTCTCATCTGTTTTTATATTTTCCTTTCAATTTCCGTTTTTTCTGCGGGCCATACTGCCGCTCATAACTGTAAAGGGGTGTCAAAGAGAGGGTGTGTGTGTGTGTGTGTGTGTGTGTGTGAGGCTCATTTAACGCTCTCAGCTCTGCAGCTTTCTTTCGCGCACGCTGTAACAAGTGACGTCGACGTCGCCAGCGCCGTCGCTGCGTTTCAATTGTGCGACGCCGACGCCGACGTTCACTGCAAGAGTCCAATAAGAATGTCGCTTGGCATTATGATTATTGTTGTTATTGTTGTCGCTCCCCTTTTTCTTTTTAATGAATTTTATTAAACGCTACAGCGCACGAAGATCAGAGCGCCCAACAAACTACACACATGTATATTGGGTCTAATAAAAAAATTAAGCGGTGGTAGCGCCGCTTAAATTGACAACAAATTTCAGTTAATAATTATTAAATTATGAGTCACATTCCAAGTAGCCAATTTAAGCGTTTCATTTTATCAAGCAACTGCATTATTTATGAACAGAAGCTTAACAATATCTTATCCAGCCGTTGATAAGCAGCGTTTATAATCTTAATTTTATTGTTAACAAAATATTTGATTTAAGTGCAGGAAGAATGAATAAGCAGTAATTGTATAATTAGCGGCGGAAATTTGATTTACAATCAAGATGATTAAATAAATTCATTTAGAAATATAATGTGATTAAAAACTTTTAGCGCAATTTTTGAAAGTTTTCAATTTTACAATAAAATTAATTCTGCATATTTTTAATATTTTTTTGGCTTATTAAAAAAAATGTGTAAATTCCACATGTTTCATATTTAAACTTAAATATATAGCTTGTTGCGTAAATTCGAAAACTGTATACGCAAATTTTTAATACTCTAAAATTTAATTTCCTAAATTAAAAATTCAAAGCGTAAGTTCTCAGCTCAACTGCATGAATTCTTATGATTTAAACCAATAAACTTAAACTCTTAAATTTTGCCTGCAGCTACGCAGCCAACATAAAAGAAAATTCATTCAAGCCATTTGCTTTATTTAAAGTTTCCATGGAAAGCAGACAAAGTTAAATGCAGCTCAGAATTTTTCTTGACATGTATAATACATAAGCATATCATACAAATAGCAATTGTATATATATATGTGTGTGTGTGTGTGTATAATGGCAACTCAAGTGTCAATCAAGCGGCTACTTGTGTTGCATTAACAAAGAAAATAAAATGAAATGCAAAATATGCAAAGCGCAGCCAACTTGCTGATACACTTTGACGCATAAAACATCACAAACAACTCAACAACAAACTATGTACAGCTAATGCTGTCACATACGCTTGCTTCAAACAATGGCTATCCGCACTTGCGCATAAAAATGTCAAAGTGTATGCAAAAATAGAGCAGCAGAGAAATTCGTTTGCAGCACATTTTGCTTTGAAGCGCGTAGAAGTGTCGAGCAAATCAGAGCGAGAAAATGAACGGCATGAATAAATTTGAATTGACATAAAGTGCAACATTAAAGTGTCATGCCACATGCATTACATTGTATGTAGGTTTTTGAATGACAAAATTGTTTATGACTTTTCCAAATTGCAGACATAAATGATAAGAGAGCGAGACAGCAATAGAGAGTGAGTTGCAACAATAGTTTTGCTCTTGGCGACAAAATACGCGTGCGCCTCTAACTAAGTCAACAGCGCATTGCGATTAGTCACGAATTTCAGCTACACACACATACATATAAATTAATTATCTATGTGTGTGTGAGCTTAACACGCAATGCAAAACATGCGCAATGCATTTCGATGTTGCATCAGTAGTGTGAGCTGTGTTGCATTCAACAATGCAAGCCACTGTGCTTTATTTTCAGTGTTGCAATCAATTTTTATTATTGCATGCGTGTCTGTGTCTGTGTGTGTAAATGCGAGTAAATGTTTTTATTGCAACAGGCCCAACAGTGTTGCCAAAAATAATTTATAAATATAAAAATGCCAGCAAATTATTCAAGTTGAGACAAAGCTTATAGTAGACTATAGCATATACTCTTATATTATTAAATAACAATATTTTATTTATTAATTTGCTTATTTTCATTCAAAAAAAAATATATATTATATTTTATTGACTTATGTATGCGCCAATTGCATTATTTATTATTTTGTATATTTTTTTGTTAATCATTTTTGCATGAGCTTTTAATTTTTTACAATTTATATTTTTTAATATTTAATTTTTATGTACATTGAATAAAATATTTATATTTTTTGCATTTATGTATATATATTGTTTTTTATATTTCTGTATTTATATATATTTGTTTTTATTTATATTTTCAATTTATGCGCTAGTTACATTATTTATTCCTACTTTAATTTACATTTGTTTTTATATTTATTTATTCATTCAAATGTATTGCTCAAACAACATTTTATTTGTTCTGCTGTTGTATAATTATTTTGATTTATTTATATATTAAATCCTTGCGCTAGTTTCTCTACAAATATTTCCACATCAGCAAATAAATTTCTAACCACAGCAACCACATTGGAAGCTTGAAGCGAAGCTTATGCAAATATTCTAAATAAATATGCTTGTGCTAAATGCATTTAAGATTAGCTTGATTTGTTTTATATGCCTTAAAACGGAAACGTGTTTTTTGTATTTTTTTTCGGTTTCACTTTCTCTTTGGGCTATGCAAATTTCTGGTGTTTTTTTTTTTTTTTTTTCAACGCAACTAATAAAGAGCAAATGTTTCGGACAATAAAAAAACGAGTCGGGAAAGGCATGCAGTGAAATTTTCAACAGGCCTCCCAAAAAATAAAAAAGAGACAACAAAAAAAAAAAAAATGTTGATTCAAGAATATGCAGATAAGCGGCGACAAAACCAATTTCTATAGCTCTGGCCACAGGTTAAAGTTCAGCTTGGGCTCGTGTGAAAGAGTTGGAACATTATTTTCTTTTTATGATGTGCTTAAAGCAGCGCCAAGCGAAGTTCCTGTGTGTATTTCATTTAAATGAGCAGAACGTGAATTTCAAACTTTTGGCAAGTGCCAAATTCAACAAAAAATATAGCAAGCTTTTAAAAATAAATTAGGAACTTTGCCTCAATCTATTGAGTATAAGAAATATATAATTAAACAATATTATTGTAGCATTGTTTTATATACTTAGCAGCACTTAGCAAGTTTTAAATTTTTGACAATGATTGCAATAAATTAATGAATTTAAATCAACAGACAAATTTGCTTGAATTTTTGGCATATAAGAAATATTTTTGAAATGCTAAAGTAAACAAATCAAAAATAATATTATATCAAAGAAGTCGTAGCAACAGCTTACATTACTATTCTAGAAAAAATAAATATTTCTATATTGCATAGCAAAACTACAAAAAGAATTGTGGCTTTGCTTGAATTTTTAAAGTATAAAAAATATTTATAAAATGCGCGTAATGCATAATATAAACAATATTAGGTATATAGTAATCTTATTTATAGTGTACCATATCAAATTATTATTTTATATAGACCAACTGCTTTATTGTTTATAGCGTATCTATCACATTTTTTGTTTAAAGTGCCTAAAAGATTAAATTGCTCTAATCTTTAATTGAAGGGTCTAGATAACTAGCCAACAAATTCGAACTATTTGAGTTAAAGTTTAAGTAAGCTTGTGGCACTTACCGAGAGTCGCTGCTGATATTGCTTTCCAGCAACTTCATTTAGCTCCTGCATGGAGATGGCTCTCAATTTATTGCCTGCTACTATTTTGCTGGCATCCTGGCATTCGACGCATGCTGGGATAATGCTTACAACTGGTATGGGGCATGCAATGTTGCTATTCAAATGGTTGTTGTTGTTATTGTTGTTGCTGCTGCTGAGATAAATGTTGGTGTTGCTGCTGCTGCTGCTGTGTTTGGCATTTGCACTAAACACCTGCGAAATGCTGCGAAAGATGGTGCGATAGCCGCGTTTGTGCTCCGCATCTCCAGCCATGACTATGGCTCACTCAATTCATAACACTACAAATTGTTGTTATTATTATTATTATGGTTATTATTACACACACACACACAGAGACACGAACGCGACGCGCGTAATATTTTCTAGCCGCTCATTAGCTCGTGAGTAGCAGCTGCCAACTGAATATGTTGGCCTTTGCTTTTCGGGCTCTGCTGTCAGCTTGCCAACAACAAAGACAACGCAAGAACGCAGCCAACACCTTCGAAGACGTCGACGCCGACGCTGTCGCTGACGCTGACTGCAACTAAAGAGAGACGTTTACAGTTTTCTTATCGTCGACGACGCTCAACACACACACACACACAGAGCACTGCATTTGGCACACTGACACACGCACTGATAAGCGTTGGCGTAGAACAAGTGTATAATTTGTAGTTAGCCGCTAAAATCAATAAAAAAAAAAAAAAACACACTTTTTGCTATCGTTATCGATATCGTTATTTGTCTGTCTGTTAATTTATTTTTGCGCTAAATAGCAAGTAGTTGATTTATTTTTATGCACAGTGTAGCAATTGTTATTTGTTAGCAAGCTGCATAATTAATTGTTTCCACTGCTGATTTATATGACAAACTGTTAGACAATAGCGCGCTAATGAAGCCAAACAAATGGCACGTGTACCACTGTGCACCGTTAATTTGTTTTTTTTTTTACACTTTTGCGTGTGTTTTATCAAATTGCCTATGGGGGGCGCTTTGTCTAAAGCCCTTACGTCATTTATAACATAGCAATGTAGTAGTATTAAGTTAACTGTTTGCTGGATTCTTGTTTTATAATTTTTTGATTTGCTCGTGCTGCGCGCTGTCTTTTGTTTAGTCATGGGCAGCGCTGCTGGCGCTGATGTTGGCGCTCTGCTTTCCAGCAGCTGCAGCAATTTGCAAATTGTTGGACTCACATCACGTACGCGCTTTAATTAAATGCCAATGCAATGTAAATTGTTTTGTATGCGCGGCGTTAAATTGAATATCGAAAATCAAAGCAAGCGACAATAACAATTGACAAAAAGAACAACAACAAGAAACGACAGCAAAAGGAACTGCGACGACAACGAAGACGGCGACGCCAGTTGGTGGCTTCCCGGGTTGAGACACGACTAACAACTGAACTAAAGCTTAAAACTGGGCCCAGTAGGCAGCACACAAAATCCAAAAAATCAAAACAAAGCAACAAAACAACAACAACTGAAAACAATATATGTATACAAAATAGATGTAACCGAAAACTAAAGAAACTGACGACTATAGCAACTGGTATAACGCCGGGGCCGCCAGCAGCAGAAGAGAGAGAGGCGCGTTGCGCTGTATGTGTGTGTGTGTGTTCGCTTAGACTGCACGCTCTTTACGTGTGAGAGTGGGAGTATGAGAGAGCGAGCGCGAGAGCAGAACGTGGCGCACCTCACTCAACGCGCAGCCCCCGCAAAACGTCAAACGACAACGACAGGCAGCCAAACACACCGATGACTTTTGAATAATATTTACATTTTATTGTGTGTGTGCGTGTGTGTGTGTGTGTGTGTCTCTTTTTGCTTTTCACGCAGGCGTCCCAAAAGCCAGTTACGTTGTTAATGTCGAACAACAACTGCAATGAGCCAACGCAATGCGAAAACTAAGGAAGCCGCAAACAAAATATAAATGACGAAATTATGGCAACAGCTCCAGCGGCAGCGCCAGCTCCAGCGCTACTTAGTAATAAACAATGCACATTAAAAACTACGCATACATATGTATGTGTGTGGTGTGTGTGTGTGTGTGTGTTTGGCAACTAAGAAGGCAAACTATAAGCTAATGTTGAAGAAGACGCGCGCGTCGAGCGAATTTGTGCGCAATGCATGGCAAAAAGCATTTAGAATATCAAAACTTTTCTTCTCTTTGTGTGTATGTGTGCGTGTGTGTGTGTAAAAAGTTCACAATGGGCTTAAATGTGTGTCATGTGCACATGTGTTAAAAATTAAATGCAAGCAAAGTCTACTTAGTTTATATTAAATTTGCTTAAATTGTCTATTGAGAGTAAATATGTTGACCTATTTTAGTTGCATATTAAAATTTTAAATACTTAGCATACTAGATATGCATATTGATTAATTATAAGCTAATCTATTAATAATATATTATATAAATTAAATTTACTTTAAGCATATTCAATATAAAAAATATTCATTTATAAATATTTCTAACATTACTAATGATTAGAAATGAAAGCACATACAAATATTTATATATATATATGTATATTGTATACTTAAAATTAAATAATAATTTATGAATAATTGATTGACGAATTAAAGCATTATTAATTTAAATTAGGAAAAGTACTCATTGCTTATTTTTAGCTCAGTATATAATTTTTAATTCTGTAAAACTAGTTACTCAATTTCAATTTATTAATATTCATAAATAAATATAAATTTAATTCTTTAGCTTAGTCTTATCTCTCGGCTCTATTTTAATTATTAAATTGTACTATTCTGAATTTTATTTAGACGAATCTTTATAATAAGAATAAAATCCATTTAAATACAAAAATATTATTTCTATTACTTTTTTAAGTTTCGGTATACATATGGCATATGCGATCTATTAAATTTTGACTATCATATCAAGTGTAAAAATATTACTAAATAAAAATTTGTACAAGTGAATAAAAATATTTAAATACCAAAATATTATTTGTATTATTTGTTTAACTTTCGGAATACCAATTATTTTATACCTACGCATAATGCATGTAAATAAATGTATAAATAAAAAAATAATTATTGTACTATTTTTTCCTCCGAAATTTAACTATAGATAAACTAAGCTACAATTGTGAATATTTAAAAATTCTTTGAATACTTATGCTGTGAGCTTAACTTTGGTAGTTAAACAATTTCTAGAGCATCAATATAATAACTATAATGCTTAAGTTCAACTTTTATCTTGTATATATAGTTGCCTAGCCTTGCATAAAATATATATTTATAGCGAAAATACGAAGCACGGCGAGTTTGGTTTGAGTTTGACAATTGTAAGGGAAACCAAAGATTATGCATATGTGTGTGTGTGACTGTGTGTGTGTGTGTGTGTTAGTATTAGATTAATATACAACTGGGATTAGGCTGCACTCTCGTCGAGCAGTGTGACCGAGGAGGCGGACGACATGCTCTGCAGAGCGCGCAGCTGGCAAAGCTCCTCCATGAGATCGCGAAAGAGCATGGGATTGACATTGACGCTGACCTTCATCAGCAGAAACCAATCGCCAATGGTGAGTTCACGAAAAACGCGCTGGACATGCTGCTTGGTCATAAAGCGCAGCTGACTGCGTATCATGAGCTCACGTAGCGTGCGACTGGCAATCATAATCAGACGACAGAGCAGATTCAGTCCAGACATAATGGCCATGAGCAGAAACCAGCACCAGAGGCAGACAAAGATTTTCTCATTCAAAATATTGAGCGGCAGAATGCAAAGATTATCCATAATGCTGGCGGTGCCACTGGCGCCATACTTGAGCACCTCGCACTTGGCAATCTTGGGAAAGACGCGCGAAGAGATGCGATTCCAGCGATCCCAATCGTAGAGCGGTATGCTGGCCAAGGCGTGCAAGTACTTGCTCCAGAAGCCATTGAGGAAAACATCCAGCGCCAGAATATTCAAAATCTAAAGAGAAAACATTGAGCGAGCTATTCCAATTGCTCTTCGTTGGGAGCTACTCACGCTGATGAGGAAATTGAGCAGCTCACAGAAAACATATTTGGCCATATAGCAGTAGTGCATGTCCTCATAGTCGGTGGTGAAGTACTTGACCAGCAGCCGCAGACGCGTATTGTAGGTTTGCTCCGAGAGCAGCGCCTCGCCCACTTCGGAGCAGAGCTGCTTCAGCCGCTGACCCTCCCACACT